>NW_012109019.1:720786-776292 GCF_000951045.1 Mandrillus leucophaeus | reverse complement strand
CTGTGTCACCTCTGTGGAGTGTGTCACCTCTGTGGAGCATGTCATCTCTGTGGGCCAGGTCACCTCTGTGGAGTGTGTCACCTCTGTGACCTGTGTCACCTCTGTGGAGTGTGTCACCACTGTGGGCCATGTCACCTCTGTGGGCCAGGTCACCTCTTTGTGGGCCATGTCCCCTTTGTGGGCTGTGTCACCCATGGGGGGGTGTCACCTCCTCAGAGCATATGACATTTCAGGGCATATGTCATTCCTGGAATGTGCCTCCTCTCTGACGGGCGTGTCTCTTGACTGAGAGTTCGTTGATGCTTTTCTGTCCTGGCCGGAAACAGGAGCAGCCTGGGCCCCTCCCAGGGCCTGTCGTGCTTGGAATGAAGCCAGGACGGAGAGGGACCAGCCAACCCAGTGCCAAGGACGCCAGGGCATCTGTTCCCCAGTCCGGAAGGAGATCCCGCCCCGCTCTCAGTCAGGCCCCGCCCTGCAGGTCTGCAAGCCTCCACCAAGAAAGGCGGAAGGAGCCGGGGCGGTGTCTCAGGGAGCCGGAGAGGCGGAGCCCGGGAGGAGGCCTGAGTGGGTTAGGGAGGGAATGAACCCTACCAGGATACTGGAAAGGGACACGAGAGAGAGGAGCCGCCCCCTGCTGGTCACAGCTGGGAAAGGCGCTGCAATCACACCCAGTCCAGGGCAGGGCGCCAAGGGAAGAGGAGGAGCTGCAGCGGTTCCGGATGGACATCTTGTTGCTCTTAGTGTCACCCCAGTTGCATGCATGATTCCTAAGCTATGAGTCAGGGAGTCCCAAACAAACAGCAGTGTTATTCTGGAACTACTTGGATGAGGGCGTTTTCCTAACTAGAGCTTACTGGGATTGTGCAAGTGGCAGGGACTACTCTCTAGGTCACCCGACATAAGGGGTCAGTTGTATTTGAAGGGTGAGCCAAGGCTAGAACAGAGGTGAAGGGAGGTGAAAAGGTGACCAAACAGCTGGGTGGTGCAGAGTGCCTGACAGCAGGAGATGGGCACAGGTTCTTACGTAACAGCAGTAAGTGACATATGTTAACAGCCTGCCATGTGCCAGCTATACCCAGGGTCTCTGAACCTAGCAGTGTCCCTGTGCACATCTCACAGGTGAGGAAATTGAGGCCTAGTAAGTGACAAGCGTCTAAGCCAGGATTTTAATCCAGGTCTGAAGAACTTCAAAATCCATGTTTTATTCATGTCACTTCTGAATTTGGGCCCATTAGCAGGGCCAATGTGCTGGCATCTTAGCAGCAGCTAAAGCAGGCGTCTGCAGCCCCCTCTTGGTCTTGCCACACAGTCCTGGCTACACTGACATTCTAATTGGGAGGAAGGTCAGATTTTTCCATTCTCCATATCCAAATTCATCTTGTCCACTTTGATTCTTGGATTTGATCACTTCCCACCCTACCTCTTACTTAACTGTTCCCTGGGCAAAATTCCAGCCTTAGCCAGAAGGGCACTGTTCCTACTGAAGTCAGAAGTCAGAACCTCCTCCCTTCAGCCTCTCCAAGCTCCTTCACAGGCGGCTCCTAGACTCAGCCTGCTGCTGACATGCACAGACAGTGCCCTGGCCCGTCACTGAAGCTCCCTGGGATCCCACAGCCCATCTGACTCGACACTGATTTTTACAGCTTTGCAAATAGTTGCCTTAGTTCCCTTCCCCTGAATGCATTATAAAGTTAAAGGGAGAAAAAGAAGTCTTTAAAAAATCCCCCAGCTATCTTAATTAACATGCAGAATGCTTTTCTGGCAGTGCACAGGCTGTGATAAAACGGGAAGCTTCTTAACACAACATATAT
The DNA here is from genome assembly GCF_000951045.1 of Mandrillus leucophaeus. Classification (NCBI taxonomy): domain Eukaryota; kingdom Metazoa; phylum Chordata; class Mammalia; order Primates; family Cercopithecidae; genus Mandrillus; species Mandrillus leucophaeus. Next base: position 774,481 of record NW_012109019.1, on the reverse strand, counting down.
TTAATCTGTGGCATTCGCTTCCACATGAAATTCAATCAGATATTTTAAGGGAGTTAACAAGGGCTCTCAGATCGAACTGTGAATAAATGCAGGTGTGATAAATACACTGAAGCTACTGAGATGTTTTATCAAATGATAAAGGTGTTGAGTGGGGTGGGGTTGAAGGACAAACCTTAATTCTAATTCTGTACGTTGTCAAAGAGGGTAGGAGAATTTATTAGACAATGCCAGGGCGATCTAATGACCCATTGCCTCTGAAAAATCAATTCAACTTGCTCATTTGTTCTGTTTTTCCAGGAATCTTTAATTCAAGTCTGCTGTATGCCAGGCACGGGGGAGGCAGTGACTGACCAATAATGCAGTTCCAGTCTCTGCCCTCACCCCAGCTCTCCCTGACGAAACTCACAATCTAATAGGGAAAGGTGGATAATAAACAGGTAAACAAATGCAAATGATAATTTCCAATTGGGTTAAGCAACAGAGTAAATGAGAGGGTGTTCAGGTAAGACATCTGCGAGGAGTTGATACTTGGAGTGAGACCTGAAGGATGAGGAAAGGCCTGCCATGCACCAGGGAAGAGCCTGTTGATGCTTCTGAGACCACAAAGCCCCGGCCATGTTGGGGGACCAGAAAAGAGCTGGGGATTGGTGAGCAGGCAAGCACTATAGAGCAGCATTTGGTCGCATAGGTAAGCCTAACCACTTATCCTTTCTTTTTTCAAATTTAAGGTTACATCTGCTACAAATCTGTGGAGAAGGGATGGTTTGTTTGGCTGCTTGCGTGAGGAGAATAGTTCACTACAGGGAGAAAAATAAAGCCACATCTTCCATCACATAAAAATGCGAACACCTAACAGATCCAAGACCTCACTATGTGAAAGCCAACAGAAATAAAGGGTTAATAGGAAGGAAAGGAGGGGAATATCTTTGTGTTGTTGGGATGAGAAGGGTGTCTTAACATAATTCAAACACATAACCCTCGGATGAAAACTGGGTGAATCTGACTCTACCAAAATTGAGAATTTTTTAAAAGAATGCTTTAGACAAAGAAAACAGCTAGGTGAAGACTTGGAGCAGATTTTGCGTTGTCTAAAGCCAAAAGATAATATCTAGAATAAGAGTTGGCAAACTACAGCCCACAGGGCCAAATCCAATTGGTTGCCTATATTTGTAACTAAAAATAAATAAATAAATAGTTTTTTTGGAATACATCCATGCCCATTCATTTATGCATGTATGTCTATAGCTGCTTTTGTGCTACATCAGCAGAGACGATATGACCTTCATAGCTTAGAATATTTAATATCTAGCCCTTTACAAAATACAAAACCAACCAAAAAAAAAAAAAAAAAAAAAACCTGTGTGAACTCCTGATCTAGACTACGAGGGAAATGGGTAGGAAACTCACTAGAAAAATTGGCAAAGGCTATGTGTAGCCAATTTGCTGGACAGGAAATGAGCTGGCTAACTAATACCTGATGAAATGACTAATCTTGCCAGAATTCAGAAAAGTGCAAATTGAAGCAATATTGAGATTCTTTTAGTGCCTATCATATCTTGAAACATTAGGAAAGTAAGTGTGAGGAATACCTAGAGAACTAGTAAAGCATTTCTTGTAAAGATTATTTCTGGTTGTGTATGGGAGGGTGCCTATGGAGGAGACTGGTATGTGAGTCAATGGACTGAATGAGGAAGATCTGCCCTCATGTGGTCAGGCACCATCCAATCTGCTGGGGGCTGGAATAGAACAAAAAAAGATGGTATAGGATTTCTCCTTTCTCTCCTAGAGCTGGGGACACTCTGCTCCTTCTGCCCTTAGATAGAATTCCAGACTCTCTGGCCTTGGGACTTCAGGACTTACACTAGCGGTCCCTCAGGTTCTTGGGCCTTTGACCTTGGGACTTCAGGATTTACACCGGCGGACCCTCAGGTTCTTGGGCCTTTGGCTTTGGACTGAGAATCACACCTTGGTTTTGAGGCCTTTATACTTGGACTGAGCCACACTACTGGCTTCCCTGGTTCTCCAGCTTACAGATGGTCCATCATGGGACATCAGCCTCCGTGATCACATGAGCCAGTTCCCCTAATAAATCCTCTCCCCTATATCTGTATGTATATCCTATTGGCTCTGTCTCTCTGGAGACCCTAATACAGTAAGTTATACCAAGTGCTGGTGAATATGAGAAAAAATAGGGATCCTGAAGCTATCAATTAGAGTGGAAATGCGTCTAACCATTCTAAAGAGCATCTTGGCAGCATTTGGTTGAGCAATAGGAAATTGCCAATGTTGGCCCTGAGAAAGATTCCCTGGGAAGGCCTCCTGTGCCCCACTCCCCACCCCAGTCCACTGGAAAACAAAGGCAGGCATGAGCATTGTTGACTGTGCACCCTGCATGGAGCTCACCTCCTCCTTCATTTCCAGGAGGATGCTATTGTTCCTTTTCCCTTTCACAAAGAGCCCATGTATTGGGAAGGGAAGCAGATCCCACCCCAGCTCCAGGGCTGGGCCGGATTGGGTCAGAAATGGGCACGTGGCCAAATTTAGGCCCCAGAGATTGAAGGCAAAATTTGTCAGCAGCTTTTTGGGAAGTTTGCTGTACTCTGCCAGAAGAGCTTCCAGAATCAGTTCTCTCTGTCTTCTCTTGAACATGAGCTGTAAGATTCAATGACTTTGGCATTCTGGGCCTCACATCTGCTTGGACAGAAGACGATGCCAATACCTGGAAGAGGGTAAAGCAAAAAGAACTGTCGAGGGGGGAAGCAGAGCTCAGATATAGACTAGGTAAACCCTGACTCTTACTCAATCCCTAGGTTCTAGCTGAGTGGTTCAGAAATGATTTAAGCTGGCTCGTGTTACATTTTCTCACTTGCAGGGAAGGCACTCTGACTGATAGAAATCCTTTGAGAGCTGCAGGGATTCGAGTGTTGAAGGAATCTGTGCCTCACCTCCAAGTGAAGGTTGGAAGGTGGAAACTTCTCAGAGAAGAACCTCCCTCCCACCCCTCCACCCCTCCACCCCTCCCCCACCCCACACACATACATGCTGGCCTGGTGAGAGTGTGCAAAGGAGAAAAGACTGAGGGCGCATCTGTGCAGTGAGGACTCACAGCCTAGAGTTCTCTGCATCCCCTGCCCCATGGGGTGGGACAGTGGCTAAGCTCCCTAAAGTGAAGATTAAGATGGAGATGCTTGTGGAACTCATTTATTCAGGAGGTGCTCTAGGAGAACCACACCAAAAGTGAGGGAAGCAAGGAAGGTCAGCAGAAGGAGCCAGGCCAGGATGCGGTCCCAGCTGGAGTCTGACTGCAGCCTGATCCCCCGAGGAGCTCAGGAGCATGAATTGCACCACTGAATGGCTCCCACCTGAAGGCAAGGGGTCTGGCCTTTTGTAGGTTCTCATCAATCCATCATTGGCTTTATACTGAACTAAGGGAAAGACCTAAATGCCCGCTTCCCAGATTCAGCGCCATCCATTGGCCAAGGACAATTCTTGAGGCGAGCAGGTGTGACCCCTTAGCTTTCAATATTCAAGCTGCTGGGGCAAAAATGCACAGGCCAGAAGAAGGGGTTTGGGCCACCAACTGTATCCAGTACAGTCAGTATGGCCAAGTAGCCCTCATTCCCCCTGAGAAGGCACTGAAGAAAGCGACAAGAGGAACTGGTGGCCAAGACAAGAGGAACGCAGCAGTGGTTGCAAGAAAGACCAGAGGCTATGGAGGGACAGGATGTCACAGCAGATGTTAGTGTGGCAAAAAGCCAGCGTGCATTGTCACATTAAGAGGATGTCATCCCAGTTGATACCAGGGTGGACAGATGACAATCAAGAACCAGATGCCCCCTAACCACCATGCTACATACCCTCCCCTCTGGCATTTTAGCCTAGGGACAAGGGGGAAGAGAAAAAGCCTCGAATTGACTAAAATTCAGTTTTTCACCACCAGGCAGAATGGGACTCCAGGACAGAAACCAAATTCAGCTAAAGGAAAAGTTACACTGGGTTGCATACTCACTGATTTGCAATCACCACATGTACTCCTACTAAAACATAAAAGAATGTCATTAACAGGAAAAGACTATTAGCAAGTTCATTAATCATGGTCCTTTTCACACTTCCATGGTCAACTACAATTCTGATGGTTTAAACTGAGGCCTCCCCACTTAATTACAGTGTTTAGCAATTACCGGTTCATCCCCTACCATAGGCCTCCCTGGCTTTCAGAAAAAGATAAAGTGCTCAAATTTCACAAGTGTTCTTTCAGGGGTTCCCCCTTGCTTGGGCAAAGGGCCATGATTGGTGCTACCAGGACAATCATTTTTGGCTGAGTGAACAGGTCCATTTTCAATGAAGTTACTAATGACTTGGCCTTATCTATGAACCCCAAGGTGATTGAGAGCATTGGTAACATATGGGTCCCTTATAGGGCAGCCAGGTGGCCCTAGAATACAACCTCCCTTAAACACAGTTTTCTCATCTGTAAATGGGAATAATACTAGAAACTTGATCAAAAACATAAATGACACATTCCATGTAAAATGCCTGGGAAAAGGCCTGGCACGTAGCACTCAAAATTGGGTATTAAAATTGAGCACCCGTACAGAAAAGCGCATATATAATCATGCACTTGGTAAATTTCCCAAACATGACACACCTATATAACCAGCACCCAGATGAAGAAAGGGAATGTCACCAGGGCCCAGAAGCTCTTTCTCATGCCCACTTCTGGTTAGTTAGTACTACCCCAGTGGTAATGATTCCATTAATTTCCAAGAGCATAGACTACTTCTGCCTGGTTTTGTATTTATATAAATAGACTGTGCATACTCTTTTGTGTCTGGCTTCTTTCACTCAACATCATGTTTGTGAGATTTATTCATGGTGCATATAGTTGTGCTTCATTCATGTTCATTGTTGTAAACGATTCCATTGTGCAAATATACCTCAATTTATTTAAGCATTCTTCAGTTTTTTGGGCTTGGGGGTGGTTTTAACAAGGTGATTATGAATGAAGCTGCTCTGAACATTCTTGCCTAAATCTTTTCTTCTAATATGAACTTTTTATTTTGAGATAATTATAGATCCACATGCAATTGTAAGATGTAATACAGAGAGACCTGGTGTACTCTTTACCTGGGTTCCCTCAACGGTAACATCTTGCAAAACTGTAGGAAAATATCACAACCAAGAGACTGGCATTGATACAAACCATGGATCTTGTTCAGATTTCCCCAGTTGTACATGTCCTGGGCGTTTTCTCTCTCTCTCTCTCTCTCTCTCTCTCTCTCTGTGTGTGTGTGTGTGTGTGTGTGTGTGTTGAGTTCTATTTATTTATTTAATTTTCTGAAACAGAGTTTTGCTCTGTCACCCAGGCTGGAGTGCAGTGGTGCAGTCAAGTCTCACTGCAGCCTCAACCTCCTAGTCTCAAGTGATCCTCCCACCTCAGCCTCCCTTGTAGCTGAGACCACATCTGGCTAATTTTTGTGGTTTTTTTGTTTTGCTTTGTTTTGAAGAGATGGGGTTTCACCATGTTGCCCAGGTTGGTCTTGAACTCCTGGACTCAAGCAATCCTCCCTGTCTCAGCCTCCAAAGTGCTGGGATTACAGTCTTGAACCACCACGCCTGGCTGAGTTCTACATTGTTTTCACCTTTGGAGGTTTATATATCCACCACTACAGTCGAGATAGTGAATGGTTCCATCACCAACAGCAGGGAGGAACATACTTGAAAATGTATTGACCAATAACTTGATTCCAATGCTGTGAGAGACCCAGAGCCAGAACCACCCAGGGAAGCCACGCTGGATTCCTGACCCTCAGAAACTGTGTGAGATAATCACTTTTTGTTTTAAGCTGCCAAGTATTGATGTACTTTGTCACACAGAAATAGATAACTAACGTAGATACCTATATCAGACACTTGATTAAAATGTAGACTGAGCTCAAATGTAGTCTGAGCTCATCCCAGACCTAGACTCTGCCTTCTATAAACTCTCCCAGGCAGCTCTGATGCACATTCTTTGTTTGAATCACTGCTCTGCCACTAACTTCGTGCAATTTACCTCACCTCTCCAACCCTCAATTCCACACCTGAAAAATGGGTATAATCACACCTCATAAGCTATGAGAGCTTTGTGTTTTGTTTTGTATTTTATTTTTTGTTTGACCTCTAGGTTCAAGATCATGCACATAAAGCCCGGGCACTAGCCTTCTTGGTGCCCTGCCCATGGCCCCTCACCCTCATCATCTCAGTGTCTGCCTGGTGGGGTGGTTGGGGACTGCAGGCACCCACATTGCTTTGCCCGAGACCTTTGTCTTGCTGCTAGAGCCCAGTTTGCTGCCTCAGCAGTAAGCCTAAAGTGCTGGGTATTTAACACCCTCCCAGCCCCCCACAGTAATGACTGACAGAGCTGGGGTGTAAACACTTGACTCTGAGTGGCAAGTTCTACACTGGCTCCCAGAATTCTCCAGCAGAATTAAGGTTGTCACCTACAGTGGTAACTTGCTTCATAATACACCATTTATTGACTCACCTTCCTTCTGTAGGTCCCGTCCCCACTTCCCTAAGGTGTTACTTTCACTGCCCAGATAAACCACTTACACCAATATCTTTGCCTCAGGGTTAGCTTCACAAGGACCCGAACTAAGACAAGCACCTAGTGGTGTCAGCACATAGTATGTGCTCAGCTAACACTTTTGACTATGTATGTGTGTGTGTGTGTATAAAATGTTTGTTTAGTGAAGGACACAGAAAGAAATTCTTAGCTAATATGAAACAGTGAGGAGGTATCTGCAGCATCAAAAATCCAAGGATGACTAGCTAGATTGCCAAGTATATGTCTACTACAAATCAACAGTGACAAAAAATTCAACAGGAAATAAATAGAGAGTGGTCATCAGGCAAAGCACAGGAGAAGTGACCAAATGGCCAACAAGTATGGGAAGAGAAGCTCCAGATCAGCAGTGATCTGAGGAATTGAAATTCAAATGAGATGTGTTCTTATGTCCGCAGGAAGGGCAAAAGTTAGAAATGTGGGTAAGTGAGGACCTATACTGCTAGGAGGCGTAAGGTGGAACCACCTTGCTGGAGATCTTTCTGCCAACATTTAACAAAATTCAGAATCCATTGACTGGCTTCAACACCTAGCAAATCCACCCTGGGCACATCAGTCCCATGGAAGTTCTCACAAAGTACCAGGTGGTATATTGCACTGTTTTTATGTTGGGGAGTTGGAGGCAGTCTGGTATCTTTCAGTGGGGAAATAGATAAGTAAACTGTGACAGTGCACTTAGAAGCAAACACAGAATCTATACAGCAACATGTGGAGCGGGAAAAGTAGGAACCAGAATGAGATCTGTAGTAAAATTCCATTATGTAAATTAGAAACAGACACAAGGCAGATGTATGTATTTTACAAGATGATATACATATGTAAGGACATATTCTAAACACATTTGAAAGGGTGGCTGGGGTGGGGTGGGGAGAGGAGTAAGCATCAACCTTTTAAAAACAGACTTAAATGAGAAAAGTAACATTTTAAAACATCAGATGATAACATAGAAGAGTATCTTTATGACCATGGGATAAAAAATTTCTTAATTAAGACATACAAAACACAAACCTTAAAGAAAAACCAGACAAATCTGGTAATATTAGAATTTAAAGCCTTTTGTGCGATAAACACTACGTAAAAAATGATAAGCCACATACTGGGAGAAGATATTTGAAATAGATGTAACTGAAAATGGATTGGTGCAAAGAATACATAGAGAACTCCTCCAAATAATGGCTAATATTTGTTGAATACTTACAAAGGGCCAGGCATTGTTGACGGCATTTCACACGGATGGAATAATACAAAGCAAAGAGGAAAATAAAAATTGGCAAAGGATATGCACAGGCAATTTGTGAGTTACTTTGTGTCACACTGTGTCTTCACGTAACATACAGAAGTGGGTTCCCTCTTTGGTTGGCCCCTTTGTAGCTATACCATAGACCTCGAGAGGCCACATGACTTAGGATGTAAGAGCACCACTAGCCTTCGAGAGCCAAGATCTCAGTCCAAGATCCTGACCCACTCTGACCTTCTGTTTCCTCTTCAGTAGGCAGACAATACCTCCATGTGTGGTATGAAGTGCTTAGCACAGTATTTAACACACAGTAAACACCTTCTAAATGGAAACTATTTTGATAATAGTAGCGCACATGTAGTAAGGACCTAGTTCTAAGCTATTTAAATATGTATATCCTCATTTAATCCCCACAGCAGTTTTCTGGGGTAGTTCCTGCTTTTATTTTCATTTTACAGATAAGGAAACTGAATGTAAGGGAAGTTAGGAGGCCACCCAGGTCATGCAGTGGGCTCTGAAGCCAGACTCACACTCTGAACCACCACATGGCACCCCCTTCTGTCATGAGCATGAGCATGGGGTTGCTACTGTTTCTTCTCAACATGAAAAGTGTCTAGAACTTTAGAAATGTTGTTTATAAAGCTGAATGTGTTTCTGAATGAGCACTCTCAGACTTTAACATGCAAGTAAATAATGGGGATGAAGTGAGAGCAGATCTCGTTAAAATGCATATTCTGATCCAGCAGATCTCAGGGGAAGCCCAAGAATGTGCATTTCTACCAATCTCTCCAGGAGATTCTGAGGCTACTGGTCCTCACACCCACTGGGGAGTTCTGGTTCTAGGATCCCTCAACCAGTTATGACACCCACTCCTGGGTTCATTTTGTTTTACAGGGTGATCAGAATGCTTCGTGTTTGTACCTGTGGACAATAGGGGGCTCTACAAACTTTAACAGATGGCATGTGTCATCAGCACACATTCAACAGAGGCCAGAATTCAGCACACACAACAGTGGGTGAACTGCCTCTGTGGCTCATTGTTTTCCACACAAGAGTGCTCGGGATGACATGAGCCTGGACTATTCTGGGTCTTGGTCAGGTGGCAGCTGATTTACAGGAAGAATGATGTGGCTCCAGAGAGTCACGGTTTGTTCACCAGCCACGGGACTCCTGCTATGAGCCAGACCCAGGACAGTCTGGGAAGTGAGGATGAGGGAGAAGCGCCAGAGTCCCCGCGCTCAGGAATTTGAAGCATTTATGGACATGCCTTTGGTGGAGAGGGTGGAGAAAGCCTGGAAGGTCAAGCTGGCCGGCATTTGCCCTAGTCAGGGGTTACAAGAATCAGAAGCCCTCTTACTGGTCAGGAAGGGGAGTTTATGGGAAGGAAGGAGCTGCCCAGGAAAAACAGTAGGAGGAGAGGCAGCTCCACCACTACAGGGAAAAAAGGCGCTCAGAAAGCCAACTGGCACTCTCCTCTCCTCCCTCCTCCCCCTGGCCTTCCTACCCTGCTGGGTCACCTCACCCCGGGCCTCTGTAACAAGGCTCTTGACTTCACACCAGTCACCAGCGACAAAATCTGCATCCTTGGTTTCAGTTGTTGAAGGTAAAGGCTGATTGATCTATTTTTGTTCTGTGGGCAAGGCAACTTCTTTGGAAGTGGCCGAGGCAGACCAGGCCAGGAAACCTGTGCACTCATTCCACTTCTGTGCCTGCCAGGCACACACGTCCTTCTTCTCATAGCACATTTTTAAAGGATCCTGCATTTACCAAGATGTAAAAGCACAAACACGCACTTACCCGTGAGAGACACCCACAGTCACAGCTGTGTGACTACACCCAGAGATGACCTTGTTAACCATTTTTCTCAGAGTCCACAATCTCCAGTGGAATCTGTTTCTTCCTGGCTCTGTAACAGTCAAGCCTTGTGTTTCCTCCTCATAATTTTGCAACCTAAGGATTGTAACCACAGTCCTCACTAACACACCCTAAATACAATAATGTAATACAAGCAAGGTAAGTTCAAAAACTTTCCATTTGGAAAGGGGTGAGGCCGATAAATCTCCAGAACAGCACCTTAATCCAGAGCAAACTTCATCCAATGTTACATGGCAGCATGGGCCCCCTTCCACAGCTGCTGCTGAAGGGGAGAATTCTTGTGGATAATCAGGAAGATGGTGAGAATTCCACGAGCATCACTGTTGATTTGCCTCCCTGCCACAGGGGGAGTTCTTTGGTCAGCAAACCTGGCTTCCAGATAGGTAGGGCCTATGTCTTAGTTCTTTTTTTATTATTATTTTGTCTTGGTTCTTTATACACTGTTTCTTACAGTGTTTACTAAGACACAGTCTCTGCCCACAATGAACTTTGGTACATTGTGAAAATATCATCTGCAGAAGATGGAGAAAGTGCAGAGTCTCTGCACTTGGTGTTCAGAATGCAGAGAAGAAAGGAGAATGGCTGAGGTATGAGCTGGTTGCTGCTGGTTGGTGAACAGATGCCGTTAATTGGCAAGGAGGAGGCTGGTGTGGACCGCAGAGCTGGCGACGTCTTAAGTTTTTTTGCACTTCCAGGGCGCCAAGTGAGGCAGAAGCAGACATTGTTCTTTTCCTTGTACCTGTCTCCATCAGGAAAGGCACATTTGGCTGACCACAAATAGGAATCATTTGCAGAAGAGCTCTAAGAGAGGAAGGAGTCCAAAAACCTTTGACCTAGGATTATGACTCTCATGTAAGTTGTAAGAACTAACCTTTGACCTAGGATTATGACTCTCAAGTAAGATGTAAGAACTTAGAGTCATTGCAAAAAGACTGCAAGATCTCAGATCTGTAGGACTGTGAGCTGTTGCCTCTAAATGCAAAGAATTGGGGCCTAGGTCTCATGAGATAAACGTCAGTGATGAGGGCAGCGGGCTGGTGGTGAAAGAGGCAGAGAAAACACAGCACTCTGGTAACTGCTGTTTTAAACACTTTTATTAAAGAAACAAAAGAAGAAAAAGAGGAGCAGGAAGAAGAAGAAGAAGAAAAAGAAGAGGAAGAAGAAGAAGAAGGAGAAGAAAAAGGAGAAGGAGAAGAAAGAAGAAGAAGAAGAAGAAGAAGAAGGAGAAGAAGAAGAAGAAGAAGAAGAAGAAGAAGAAGAAGAAGAAGAAGAAGAAGAAGAAGAAGCAGCAGCAGCAGCTCACACAGAAAGCTTAACCTCTATTAAATCTTAGAGGCAGATAAGAAATAATTATAAAATTCAATATGCACAAATGGGAATGCATAGGTTTATTTTAAGGAGTGAGTGGATTAATTGCACATGACTCCAAACGTGGGCTAAGGAGGTAGACAAGACGCCTCTTCCTGACTGTGTGACTTTAAGGAAGCTTCTTAAGACCTCCAAATTCAGTATTCCTGAGGGGAAATCTTTAAATGGAGATAGTGGCACCTACTTCCCAGGGTACTGTGAACATTAAGTAACTATTGCCTAGCAAGCCTTTGGTAGAATGTGTGGCACATAGTACCTGCTCAGTAAAAAGTGATTGACTTTGCTGTTCCATGAACTAGACAGGCTTCAAAGTCAAGTTCCAATAATATCTGAGTGGTATCCACATCTTCAAAATGAGCAGCCAGCCTCCCAGCACGGAACCCTTTGAAGGAGCCACACTGGCAGGTAGGAACTGAAGGGCTCAGAGAACAGGAACGGGGTCACCTGCATAGGGAGGGCTTCCTTCCACTTCAGAGCAGGGAAATGGTTTCATCTCCCATCCAACTCAGGTAGATTGGTGATGGCTACCAGGATTTCAGCCCCAACAAGGATGACAAGACAAGGGTCCTTCGGGATGGAGTAGTCATGCCTTTCATGGGGACAGGAGAAAGGTGGCTTAATAGGCTACAGATCCAGAAGTTAAATTTGTGCCATTGTTTGGCATAATCATAGTATTATTTATTAAGAGTTCACCATGTCTGAGCAGTAATTGTCAGGGTGCTTTACATTTATGTATCATCTTACTAGATCTTATGCCAATCCTGTGAAGAGGGTACATTATAATCCCCATTTTTCACATGGGTCTCATGGGCTAAGTCAACTGCTTGAGGTCACTTGTAGCAGATTCAGCCACTGCCCAAGTGTTACGAACAACAACTCCCAAATGGCTGGCTTCTGTCACTTTTGAGAACAGCTGCCTCTGACTACCAGGGTCTACTTTGCTTACCCACAAGAGTCTGGGGTGCCTGGGAATTTAGGTGTACCAGGGAAACCTTGAACCTCAGACTGTTGGTTGCAGGGGTATAAATGTTTCTAGCTCCCTTGTCTTTGATAGGCACACTCAGGTGTGGTCTCCACTGACCCTAGAGCTCCAGTGGAATTGAGCCAAGTAGGAGCCTTTCCTCCTCCTTCCATGGGACTGTGTTCGATGCTGCCCCTTTGCACCCCTGCCTGGCCTCCTTCCCTTCCTGGCCCCACTCTCCTGTCCCCCTGCTGTATTTTCCTAGGAGTATTTTGCAGTGAAACACTTTCATGCAAAGGTTTATCTGGTGGTCTGCTTTTGGGAAAACAGACCTGCGAGGTCACTTGGTTGTAAGTGCCAGAGCCTGAGTTCAACTCAGGTTCACAGTGTAAACTGCCTCAAAGAGAACTACCCCACCAGAACCAGTAATAATAAACCTGCAAAGACAGAAGACCTAAATAGAATTCTCACCAAGCTCGGGAGCTGGGTCCCAAGCAAGGCCTGGCTGTGAAGGCTGTGCCTGCTGACCACCTGAGACTTGAATATCCTGCGTGGAAGCCCTACAGACTCTGGTGTGCCCTCGGCCACATGCCAGCATAATCCTGGTAGAGAAAGTCATTGGAATTTTGGAAGCTAGGAAGGCTTTCCTTAGCCTGGTAATTATTTTTTCTTCCAAACCTCTATGCAAAGAATGTAAGTTAATTGATTAGTCTAAGGCTCTGTGCATCCTGTTGTTCTCTTTTCTGCAGTCATTTGGGTCTTTGTTTATCTTCGATGTGTGTGAATTAACATATTCTGCAGCTTCTCCCACTCACCTAGAGAAGGGGAAAAGATACCAGCCACAGCCCTTGCAGCTGAAACAAAAAGCCTGAGCCTGGGTGGAGGCCAGAGGGAGGAGGAGGGCTTTTCTCCCTATCTCACCATTTGGGAGAAATTTTCCTAGAATAGGAAAAATAAAATAGTGTTCTTGTTCATGAATATTGCAGGTAGAAAAGAACACACTCTAGGGTATACCTGAAAGTCCACTCACCTTGTCTCCCTGGAAATGCTGAAGTCTGTGAATCCCAGGAAGGACCTTCACTCAACACTTCCCTAGCCTCCAACTGTCTTCCAACCCAGCCTCACCCCTGCACAGGGAGGTTTTCCTTCTACTTCAAACCATCTCTATATCAAGAGATGGTTTCATCTCTCATCCAGCTCACGTAGATTGACTTTTTATCAATCCAGAGAATTTTTATGGAGAGGATGTGAAGGTTGCACCTGGGTGAGATGAGCTAGAGATCAGGGGAGGGGAGAAGACGTTCTAGATTGTCTTCAGTAAGAGAAGAATGTAGATTATTTCTTATTTTACTTGGAGGAAATTTTCCCTTGCAGAGCTAAAGCCAGGTTCTAAGTTCCTCTTTGCTCATGCCAACTCAGAAGAAAGCACCCCTCAGAGGGGACAATGACTTCCTCCCACAGCATGTACCTCTACAGATTTACTTCACTGGTGGAGGTCTGCACCAAGAGCAATGCAAGCAAACTTCAACCAGACAGATCCCTGATCTTGCCTTGCTTACACACACTGAGTACAGTCCTCCCTCGATATCTGCAGGAGATTGGTTCCAGAACTTCCTTGAAAACTAAAATCTGCAGATTTCTCCTCAAGTCCCTGATAGAAAATAGCACAGTATTTGCAGATACCCTACACACATCCTCCCCTGTACATTAAATCATCTCTAAATAACTTACAGTCGTACCTAATACAATGTAAATACTATTTGAAGAGTTCTTATACTCTATTGGTTTTTTATTTGCATTATTTTTTTCCAAATATTTTTTATCCTGGTTGAATTTGTGGATGCAGAGCCCATGAACACAGATGGCTAACTGTATTTGTTTGCTGTTCCCACTTAAGAGAATGGAGCAGAAAGATGAACGCAGCTGGGACAATGACAGCAGCATTGCAGAGCTCACGTCAGCCCTGTACTACCTCCTGAGACCTCTTGTTATGGGAGAAGACAAATTCCTGTGTGCTTGCACTACCCTAGCAGGAATGTGTTACACACAGCTAAACGCATTCCCAACTAGGACACTTGGAAAACGGCAACTCACCGTTGGGGGCTGACCCATCGAAGTGTCTTGTTTGGGCAGCACAGTATTTTCAGTAATGATATTTCAGATATGGGAAACTTCATTCAAAACCCAGATTTCTGGCTTCTTTGGAAAAGCTAAAAGGTACACAAAGATTGGGCTTATACTCCCACGTGGCACACAGTCCCCCATCACTCCCTCTAATTAACGGGAGGCCCAGTTGCCCTTTATCATCACATCTGAGATGATGTTCGCTTGGCCCTCACAGATGTTTGGGTTCATGCCATTTAGGAATGAGCACAGGTTTCTTAGTTGGCCACCTTGGCTCTGTGTCAGTTGTGCAGCACATCTCTGAGCCCCTATTTCTTAATAGATACAACATCTACAAGAAGGGATGGTGTTGGCTTAAGGGAGAAAATGCCAAAGTACTTAGTATGTTATCTGTTGTTTCAAAGAAACCACAGAGCAGCCCCCAAGAAATATTAGCTCCTTTCCCCTCCTCTGCAGATTTGAGATATCAATCTTCTTGTGATTGAATAACTCAGGGATGCGATGGCTCACATGTGACTTAAATACTACAGCTGTCCCTTCCAGACGTGACACCCCCAGATTAGTGACTAAGCTCAGCCTCTGACTGCTGACTTAAAGGAGGGTGCCCCTGCAGGGTCCCCGTCACAGACTTTAGAGTTGGATGCTGAACAATCCAGTTCAGTGAATATGGGCCTACCATAATCAAAGGGTCCATTTGCTGGTCTCTCTCTCACCCTGGGACACTTCCCTGTGTCCTTGTCCATCAAGCCCCCTTAGGCTTCCTGAATAATATTCTTCTCCACAGAAACCTGACAGCCACAAAGACTTATTTGCACTGGGAGCCTCTTCTACAGCAGGTAAGGCCAGCAGGCTGAACCCCTCACACCTGGGTGCCTTGGCCAGTGCTATTCTCTGCAGGAATGCCCTTCCTGTCCTTCTGAGAAAAACAAAACAAAATGAAAAACTGCTGACTTGTGCAGGGCACGGTGGCTCACGCCTGTAACCCAGAACTTTGGGAGGCTGAGGTGCGTGGATTGCTTGAGGCCAAGAGTTCAAGACCAGCCTGGCCAACATGGTGAAACCCCATCTCTACTAAAAATACAAAAAATTAGCTGAGTATGGTGGCGCACACCTGTAATCTCAACTACTCGGGAGGCTGAGGCATGAGAATCACTTGAACCTGGGACGCAGAGATTGCAGTGAGCCGTGATCGCACCACTGCACTCCAGCCTGGGTGACAAAGCGAGACTCTGTCTCAACAAAAAAGAAAAAAAGAAAAAAACTGCTGACTTGTTAATGCCAACTCCTACAAAGCTCTGCCTTCACATCTTGGGCAGAAAGACTTACTTGCTCCCCCTTCAGAGTCTCATTGCCAACTGAGCTCCAGTCACATGACATAGCAGTGAGTCTAGTAGGAAAGACAGTACTTTAATATCCCCAGCAACCATTCAGTGTAGGGAGCTTAGAAGGTGTTTACTGAAGAAGATGGAAGTCTGCTCGCTGACTGGCTGGTGGATGGGTGGGCTACTTCTACCTGTCAGCAGCCAGCCAGCAGGGAAGGATTTCCAGGCCAGCCTTACCCTCTACCCTTGCCTTTGTGCCTTCTGAGACCTTCTTCCCTTGAGGCTGGTGGAGCAGAAAGCAGCTGGACAGCTGCCTGCGGGGAAAGTGGGAGCACAGCATGGGCAGCAGGCCCCTCCCGGTCCAGGGGCTTTCTGCCTTTGCTGCCTCTCTCTTCCCTCAGAGCCTCCTAGCCTCCCTCTGGTGACGAGCTTCCCATTACATGGAGTAGGCGTTGCACAGGCGCCCACCCCCTTTCCCCCATCCTCTGAGCTCTGTGTCTCAGCTCTCCCCTCGCTCCTGTTCCTGGAGACGGACCTTGCCAGCTACGGGAAACTCCTTTGCCCTAGGCCCCATATTTCCTCTGGCTCAACAGCTCCAGCAATTCTCCCCAAGCCCTCTGTTGCCCGCACGTCCTTCTCCAGGTGTTGCCTCCTCTGTCATTCCTTTGCATCAGAGTCCTAGGAAGGCCTGTGTGCCCTCTCTCTAGCTCTCCTCCTCCCCATCTTTTGTAAATGTACAGAATGGCTGAGAGTATCAGTAAGTTAATGCCAGTCAGCCTGTACCCTGGCCCCTCGCAGGTCCCCAGAAACCTCCCCTTTGCTGGTGCCAAGATGACTCTCAGGCCTTAACTTACACTCCTAACCATTCTGTAAATTTCTCCTTCCTCCTGTCTGATCCTTTCTTCACTTGGCTTCCAGCACCCCACATTCTTGGCCTTCCCCCTCCCACTAGCCAATTACCCCTTCTCACTCTTTCTCTGGTTCCTCCTCATCCCTCTAACATTTACACATAGATGAACCCCCGGAGCTCTGTCTTTGGACCGCTTTTCTTTTCCATTTATAGAGCTCAACTAATCCCATGGATTTAAATGCCGTTTACATGCAGTCTAGTACACTCTTTTTATATATGCAGCTACCTACCAGACATCTCCACTTGGGGGATGTATCTGTTAGGATAAACTAGATTATGATGCAGAACAAACAATTTCAACACCTCACTGGCTTAAAATAACAAAGGCGCATTTCTTGTTTGTGCTACCCGTCCACCACAGGGCAGCTGGGGCTTCTATGAATTCTTATCATTCAGGGGTCCCCAGGCTGATGGAGGTTCCACTTATCAGCAGCCATCTCAACATGAAGCACTCTCCTAGCCCCCAACACACGGCAAACATGTCTAGCTAGTGTCCTCTCTGCCATGACCTTAGGCAATTTTCAGAAAGGATATATACATACATGCACAAATAAATGTCTGCTTCACAAACCTCCCACACAACAATGATCACTCACAAACAACATAATTAACAAAATTTTCACAGCCTCCTCCACCTAAGATGGAATTATAACAAAGTATTGTGGGCCTCCAGCAAAAGAGGGTTTTTCTCCAGGGAGGTGCTCATAATGTTTAAAAACCAGCTCTCTCAGAAACCAGAAAAGCCCCGATCTATACTGTTTGCCAATTACCATAGTGTAAATACCCCCACCATGGCCAGTTGCAAGTCAACATGAGCTTAACACCCAGCTCACAAATTTACTGAAAGTGTAACCATTGGCTTTTGTGAGCTGGTCTGAGCCAGTCACTGGTTTCATCCCAAACTTTTCTTTACCACACCCCTTGATTTACTCTCCAGTAAAAAAAAAAAAAAAAAAAAAAGCAAAGAGAGGAAATAAATGCCAGGCACTGCAATGACACTGTGTGCATTATTTAAGACTGGTGTTAGTATATTGGTTCCACTGCTTTAACAAAAAGACTCAAAATCACCTGTACACCAATGCTCATAGCAGCATTATTCGCAGTAGTCAAAGATGTGGAAACAACCCAAGTGTCCATTGACCAATGAATGGATAAGCAAATGTGATATATTCATACAATGGAATATTATTCAGTCTTAAAAAGGAAGGCGATTCTGATGCATGCTACAACACAGTGAACCATGAAGGCATCATGCTAAATGAAAGAAGCCAGTCACAAAGGACAAAAATTGTATGATTCCACTTGTATGAGGTATCTAAAATAGTCAAATGCATAGAGACAGAAAGTAAGACAGGGATTATCTGGGGCTGGAAGAGGGGGAAATGAGGAGTTGTTGTTTAATGGATACAGAGTTTCTGTTTGAGATGGGAAAAACCTATTCTGGAAACAGATCATGATGATGGTCATACAACATTGTAAATGTACTTAGTTCTACTGAATTGCACACTTAAAAAATGCTTAAAATTGTAAATTTTGTGTTATGCATATTTCACTACAATAAAAAAATGAAAAAAGACTCAAAATTATGAAGGCTTAATACCATTTCTGTCACTCATAAAAAGCTGAGTAGGTGCACCAGGCCTGGTAAGGTAACCCCATGATTATCAGACCAAGGCTCCTAGTACCTGGTTCCTCTGCCACTCAACATGAGGCTTTTCCCTCATGGTCCAGATGGCAACTTCTTTCTTTTTTTTTTCTTTCTTTTTTTTTTTTTTTTTTGAGATGGAGTCTCCCTCTGTCACCCAGGTTGGAATGCAGTGGCACGATCTCGGCTCGCTGCAGCCTCTGCCTCCTGGGTTCAAGCAACTCTCCTGCCTCAGCCCCCTGAGTAACTGGGACTAGAGGCGCTCGCCACCATGCCCAGCTAATTTTTGTATTTTTAGTAGAGACAGGGTTTGACCATGTCGGCCAGGCTGGTCTTGAACTCCTGACTTCAAGTGATCCTCCTGCCCTGGCCCCCAAAAGTGCTGGGATTACAGGCATGAGCCACCGTGCCCAGCCCAGATAGCAACTTCTACTCTCAGCATTCCAGCCAGCAGGAAGAGAGAACATCAGAAAGGGAGACATGTTCTTACCTTTCAAGGGTACAGCCTGGGTATTACACATATCACTTCCACTTTTATACCAATAAGCAGAATTTATTTATTTATCTAATTAGCCAGGCATGGTGGTGCATGCCTGT
This sequence comes from Mandrillus leucophaeus, assembly GCF_000951045.1. Lineage (NCBI taxonomy): Eukaryota > Metazoa > Chordata > Mammalia > Primates > Cercopithecidae > Mandrillus > Mandrillus leucophaeus. The sequence goes on along the minus strand of NW_012109019.1, from coordinate 755,835 downwards.
GGTCCCAGCTACTTGGGAGGCTGAGGTGGGAGAATCTCTTGAGCCCAGGAGGTGGAAGGTGCTTTGAGCCAAGATCACACTATTGCACTCCAGCCTAAGTGAAAGAGTGACATTCCATCTCAAAAAAAAAAAAAAAAAAAAAATTTATTTCTCTAGCTGCCATAGAGGCTGGGAAGTACAGTCTTCAATTCAGACAGTATTTGTTCAGCTAAAAATTCTACTGCTCTGTAAATGATGGGGCGGGGGGAGGCATAGATATTGGGATATAGTTAATAATCCCTATCAAAAGCATAGTAACCCTATGAAGTAACTCCTATTACCTCATTTTAGAGATTGAGAGACCGAGGCTCAGAGTAGTCAAGTAACTCACCCAACGTCATTCTAAGTGAATGGAAGACTTGAAAAACCCTTTCCACTACATTATGCTCACTCCCTCCAGGAAGTAAAGTTCATCTGCAGTTCCCTCGGAGACACTGCGAAGGAGAAGGCAGGCTGGGAGCAGAGGGTGGAGGTAAGGGAAGCCGCACTGTATCTGAGCCCACAAACTCACCCCTCATGACATTTAGGATGATAGATATGAGGGGACTTGGAGTTACTGAGTGGCTGGAGTGTAGTGCTGTAGGCTCATCACTGGCCCATGAAAGCTACTTATTAAATGATCAGAAATGTTGTGAACCAGGGGTTAAACACAGCCATTGTAAAATTAAATTTCATAAACTTACAATTAAATAAATTATATTAAAAACAAAGATAATAAATACCCCAAATCATCACTTCTTAATTATTTTACTGCATCTTACTGTCTTCTATGCTCTTAAGGGTCTCGTATCTATTGTGTCTTGATGGTGGAATCCTCCCTGATGGGGGTCTACTGCCCAGCTCCTCCTAACTCTGTGGTCAGTGACATCTCCTGGACAGCCTGATATCAGTCGCGGGGGAAGTGTTTACAACACAGAAATCAGCAGAGACTACAGAACAGAGGCTCCAGCCACTTCCTAGCACACAACTGCATACGCATATACAGTATAACCAGGCAGTATAACCAGGATCACTGAGGAGCCTGCAGGTTGGGCTGGGTAGAGAAGGTCTGCGCTCCTTTCCCTGACTGGCTCCCCATCCCTCTTCTCTCCTGCATTCTGACCTCTGTTAATAAAAAGAAAAGCAGAAGAATGTTCCTCGCTTTATATTTAAGAGAATTTCTGATACACAAAGTGTTCAGGGACTGAAGTAGACAAATAATTTGGGTTAATGTGCATATCCCTGTTGTCACGTGGTCCTTGGTTGAGGGCTTGTGGGGGTCCACTGTGGCTACCAAGCCCCCTCCACCCTACCACAAGCTGCTGTGCAGATGGATAGTCCCCACTTTCCCTAGAAGGTGAAGCCAGGACGGAGGCGGAAAGGGTGGGGAGGAAAGGCTCCTGTAAGCAATGGCTCCCTCTGCCCTTTGAATGGATAATGTCGGTTTCGCTCTTGGAAAGGAATCAGGCAGCCACGTGGTATCCTCTGCCAGCCCTCTGCTGGTTTCACTATGACATGCAGGCAGTTGGGGGCTGGAGGGTGAGGGAGGTGAGTTGCATAGCCAGCCAGAGCTGAAGGTGAACCTGGGTGTGTCTCAGCTGGAGGAGGAGGACACCAAGTTCCCAGAGATTCCCGGCCATCAGGCTCAGGAGCACTGCTTCTCCCTCAGCCAGACACATGCAAGCACCCACATCTCACCTCCAAAGGAGAGAAAACGAAAACCAAAAGAAACTTTAAACATGGGGAGGACCCTGTCTCATTTTTCTGTACTAAAAATAAAAGCAACTTGGAGAAAACATTACCTAGAATGCAAAGCGGAGCCCCCTCAGCCCTCCACTGAGCCTCCTTCTCTCCAAAGACTGTCTTGTCTGTCCAAAGACTTGCTCTACTCCTCTTGCAGGTTAGGTTCTCTGAAACAGAGGCTGAATTTATTAGGGGTCAATCCTGGTGGGGCAGGATGAGCTGAGGAAGACCAATCTGTGATGCAGGCCAATCTGTGACGCAGGCCCCACATAGCCATGGTCGGCCAAGGGCCTGCAGCAAGCTCGCCTGGCAGTATCAACATTTGGCCCAAGTGGCCAGACTCTCACACCCTGGCTCCTAAGGGGTTGAATACAAATTCCTTGGGGTGCAACCTTGGGCAAGGTAAACAGGAAAGAGTTTGCAGCCAGCAGCTGACCGCACACCTGTAGCTGGCCACTATGCCTTCCTAAAGGGGATCTGGGCAGTGCAGCTCCGTGTCCACCACACAAACTCATAATGTTTTGACACTACCTCAGGAGCTGACAATCTCTGCAGGGCTGTATTTGCCTCTCCAAACCAACAGGAGCTTGAATATTCACATCATTGTTGTTCAGCCCTATGGCCTGAGCTTGTCACTTGATTTCTGCTTCTAAGCCTCTATTTCCTCATCTGTGAAGTGAGACATAAAGACTCCATGAACTGAGGACATAGCAGGCCCTGGATATGGTGTGTGCCTTTCTCCCCCTCTTCTGCCTCTCGTCCCCACCTTCCATGAGGTGGCCAAGACCTTCATCTTCTTTATTCTCTATAAACGCACATTCTTTACCCTCATTTCTCTCAGCTCCCCAGGGCCCAGTTCCTCTCTCACCTAGGGCTTTTTGGCAGAGCCCCCTTTTTCTTCTTTCTTTTCTTTTCTTTTCTCTTTTTTTTTTTTTTTTTTTTTTTTTTTTGAGATAGAGTCTCGCACCGTTGCCTGGGCTGGATCACAATGGCAGGATCTCGGCTCACTGCAACCTCTGCCTCCCGGGTTCAAGCAATTCTCCTGCTTCAGTCTCCCAAGAAGCTGGGATTGCAGGCACACACCACCATACCCAGCTAATTTTTTGTATTTTTAGTAGAGATGGGGTTTCACTATGTTGGCCAGGCTTGTCTCGAACTCCTGACCTTGTGATCTGCCCGCCTTGGCCTCCCAAAGTGCTGGGATTACAGGCGTGAGCCACTGCGCCTGGCCAGAGACCCCTTTTTCAAAGCATCTGTCCAGCTCCCCACATCCCAGGGGCAAGATCTCTAAAAGAGCAATTGACCAAGTCTCCCTACCTCTGCTTCCTGCTCCATTTATATCCCCAGTGGCCCCCTGAACTTCCAAGCTGGTAAGTTTCTTATTGCTGCTGTAACAAATGAGCACAGCAACATGAATTCATCATCTTATAGTGCTGGAGTTAAGAAGTCCACAACGGATCTCACGGGACTAAAATCAAAGGATTCATAGGGCTGTGTTCCTTTCTGGAGGCTCAAGGAGAGAATCTGTTTCCTCATCTTTTCCAGCTTCTAGAGCAGGGGTCCCCAATCCCCAGGCCACAGATGGGTACTGGTCCATGGCCTATTAGGACCAGGCTGCACAGCAGGTGGTGAGCAGCGGGCAACCAAGAGAAGCTTCAACTGTATTTACAGCCACTCCCCATCACTTGCATTCCTGCCTGAGCTCCACCTCCTTTCAGATTAGTGGGGCATTAGATTCTCGTAGGAGCATGAACCCTATTGTGAACTGTGCATGCAGAAGGATCTAGGTTGGGTGCTCCTTATGGGAATCTAATGCCTGATGACCTGTCACTGTCTCCCATCACCCCCAGATGGGACCATCTGGTTGAAGGAAAACAAACTCAGGGTTCCCACTGATTCTACATTATGGTGACTTGTATAATTACTTCATTATATATTATAATGTAATAATTATAAAAATAAAGCATACAATAAATATAATACTCTTGAATCATCCCAAAACCATTCCCCTCCCCACACCATCCATGGAAAAATTGTCTTCCACAGAACTGATCCCTGGTGCCAAAAAGGATGGGGACGGCTGTTCTAGAGACTGCCTGCACTCCTTGGCTTACGGGCCCCCTCCATCTTCAAAGCCAGCAATAACCTGTCAGGTCTTTCTCATATCACATCAATGTGACATTGATTCTCCTGCCTTTCTCTTCCACATTTAAGGCCCCTTGTGATTACACTGGCCCACCTAGATTATCCAGGATACTATCCCTGTTAGGGTCAGCTGGTTAAAAACCTTAACTCCTTCTGCTCTCTGAATTCCCCCTTACCATGTAACATAACAGGCACAGGCTGCAGAGATTCAGACCTGGACATCTTTGGGGGGAAGTTACTCTGTCATTTTGGCCATGGTCAGAATCCCTTCACCAGGATCTTCTTCACACAATGCAGCTGGAGGAAACTTTCAAAAAACAAGTCAGTCTGTGATCCCTTATTATACTCTCTGATTGACGTTAAGAAAAGAATCCTGAACCAAATTACCTAGGTCTGGGCTCTCTGGCCTCTGCCTTTCCATTGCCTCATTTCAGGCCCCTCTTTCTTCCTGTCTTTCCTCCCAACCCACAAATGTCAGAGAGTCCCTGTCCTCACCTGGTCCTGTCCTACCACCTGCCTTCCCTGTCCTGCCACCTGCGGTGCCCACTGTGTGAATTACCCCTCTCTTCCCTCTCCGTCTGTCACATCTTCCTCAGCCTCCAGGTCCTGAGCAAGTCACTTCCTGGGGGCAGCCTCTGAGCTCCCTGCCAAGCTGCTGCCTCTCCTTCTTGCATTTGCAGTGACTTGTTTAACAACTAATCACGTAAGTGAAAACTGCTGTGGGGATGGTGTCATAGGCAGAGTAATGTACCCCCAAAAGTGTCCAGGTCCAAATCCCCAGAACTAGTGAATATGCTACCTTCCATGCAAAAGGGACTTTGTAGGTGGTATTAAGTGAAGGATCTTAAAATGCGGAGATTTTCCTGGATTATCTCAGTGGGCCCACTGTAATCATAAGGGGCCTTATAGGTGGCACACAAGAGAGTCAGACATTAGAAAAAAGAGACATGGCAGAACCAGAGGTTGGAGTGAGGCACATTGAAATTGAAGGAAGGGGCTGCAAGCCGAGGGATGCAGGTGGCCTCCAGAAGCTGGAAGAGGCCAAGAAACAAATCTTTCTCTGAAGCCTCCAAAAGGAACCAACCGCACCTTGATTTTAGACATCTGGCCTCCAGAATTGTAAGACAACAAATCTGTGTTTTTGTAAGCCTCAAGTTTGTAGTAATTTGTTACAGAAGTAAAGGAAAACTAATACAGACAGGAACTGAGTCTGTGTCTGCTCAATATGGTATCATCCAAGCCCACAGCAGTGCTTCCCATAGAGCAGAGGCTCATTAAGTATTTGATGAATGAACGAATGAGCCTGGCAGGAGATAGTGAATTAAACCCCCAGCAGACGGACTGTAAGAGCTCCTGCTCTTCACTGTTCCTCATGCCTGTGCTTCCCCAACGCTTTCAATTCCCAAAGGAAGAAATGTGGTAAACCACTTCTCAGAGTTGGCTGTGAAAGACAAAAAAAAAAAAAAAAGGGTTGGGGGGAAGGTTAGAATAACAGGCTGCAGGGGTGGTGGGAGGGGTCCGGGAGATGCCACCTACCATACTAATCTCAAGCCAGAAGGAACCATGGTTCACAGTCAAGGCCTCTGGTACCAAAGAAGAGACTGCCCGGTGGCAAGACTCTTCCAGGCTACCCAGCCTATGGGGCGGAGCAGGGAGAGTTCCCAGGACTCCTGGGTGGGTGGAGGTGCCTTTGGAGGGCCATAGTCAGGGGATCCTGCTAACCTTAGCGAATGCGGGACCTACCTGGCCAGGCTGAGTCTGCCTGGACAGGCCATGTGTTGGGAGGGCAGCTCTGAAGGCCCTGCTATGCTGCACGCACAAATGCAAGGAGCTCTGACAGCTTTTCCTCTCATAAGTTCAAACTCAGTGAACCAACAAAGGAGGTGTGATATCGCAGGAGGCGAGAGGGGGGAGAGAACCAACTGGTTATGGGGGGAGGCGTGGGGGTGAGCAGGGAATTCAAATGTTTCTATAATGTTTATTTCCTAAAAAATAAACTGAATAAGACAGAATGCTAACATTTATTAAATCTAGGAATGGGTTATATAATTCTGCAAATCTCTAAATTTTTCTGTGTTTAAAATCTTTTTAAAAGAATAGAAAAATGGAGAAAGTATTGTTTTCTGATATGTATTCATAAAGGAATCACACTAATTCTCTCTCTCTCTCATACACACACACGCACACACACGCACACACACGCGCACACACACACACATTTCTACGTAGGCTAATTGTCCATTCCTGTCTCCTTTTCCTCCCACCACTAAAATAATTTTCGCTGTACATAGAATTTATATAATCACAGCAGACTTAGTGCTTTTTAAAAATTCAATGAGTTTTCTTATCAATTTAATTATTTCAACACATTGTTCAAGTTAATTAACTTTCATTGAGTTGATTTACTTTTATAGAAAAAAAGATTTTTAAGCTCCGAAAAGATTTTTAGAAGTCACCAATATAGAAATGAATGTTGTTGAAATTCTAGTTGTAAAAATATTTATCTGTATTTTCCAATCACCCTACCAGCTACCACCTAGACATAAACTCTTAATGTTTTGCATATTTCCTTTTGATCTTTTTCTTAAAGCAGAGGTGAAAACATGTGATTTATAGAAATGTGTATTCTTTTTTCTCCTTAACATTGCATCACAGGCACTTTATCACACCACTGAAAACTCTTCCTATGCATAATTTTAACGAACCTTTAACACTGATTTTAACACGTGTACCATAAATTGTCTCCACTCCTCGACATTTAGCATGTTCTATTCTTTCCCTATTACTATACTGCTGAGACAAACATCTTGGCTTATGAATCTTTGACCCCAATGAAGTTTATTTTCTTAGGGAAGTTTCCTAGAATTGAAACTGCCCTGTGTTACTGAGTGAAAGGGCATACAAGTTTTTAAGTTTCTTGATATCAGCAGCCAAATTGCCTTCTAGAAAGGATGTAACAGTGTCATGTGGCCACCAGAGTGTCTGTGCACCAGTCAGTTTGGCAAGAATTTAGAAAATCTAGTTCACTGGTTTAATTTGCTTTTCTCTGATCGCTCGTGAACTTGAACATTCTCCCCCAACTGTCTTGAGCATTTTCATGTCTATTTTTGCCTATTTGTATTCTTTGCCCACATTATCTCTGGATTCTCATTGTTACTCCTGTCTTGTGGATATGAGTCCTTTATTTACTAAGCACATAGCCCTTTGTCTATTCTACATATGAAAAGCATTTTGCTCCGGTTTACCTTTTGCCTCTTAATTTTGCATATGATGCTTTTGGTGCATGGACAGTAGTTTATGTAGCTTTACTATTGATCTTTTCCTTTCAGTTGAAATAAGCCAAACAACAACAGTCCATGTAAAAACATAACCCAAAACTTCAATTTGAAATATAAAGAATCACGTGGTGACGTGGCTCACACCTGTAATCCCAGCACTTTGGGAGACCAAGGCAGGAGGAGCCCAGGAGATTGAGGTCAGCCTAGGGAACATAGCAAGACACTGTCCCTACAAAAAGTTAAAAAACGAGCCAGGCTTGGTGGTGCATGCCTATAGTCCCAGCCACTTGGGAGGCTGAGGCAGGAAGACTGCTTGAACCCAGGAGTTAGAGGCTGCGGTGAGCTATGACCACACCACTGCACTCCACCCAGTGCGACAGAGCAAGGCTGTCTCTAAAAAAATAAATAAAAAGTAAAAAGTAAACATAAAAATATAAAGAACCAAAAACAGGCAAGACGAAACTGGTGACCATTTAATTTTCTGATTCACTTGAAATGTGCTTTGGTATATAGCAGAAAGTGGAAACTCTCAATTGGCTTTTTTCCTCAAATAGCTAATAGCTAACACCATTCGTTGAACAATAGTTTAATTTCCACAGTGATTGATTGCCATTTATTTATTTATTTATTTATTTATTTATTTATTTATTGAGACGGAGTTTTGCTCTTGTCACTCAGGCTGGAATGCAATGACGCACTGCAACCGCCGCCTCCCGCAGTCAAGCGATTCTCCCACCTCAGTCCCCTGAGTAGCTGGGATTGCAGGCATGCGCCACCATGCCCAGCTAATTTTGTATTTTTAGTAGAGATGGGAGTTCACCATGTTGGCCAGGCTGGCGTCGAACTCCTGACCTCAGGTGATCTACACACCTTGGCCTCCCAAAGTGCTGGGGTTGCAGGTGTGAGCCACTGTGCCCGGCCAATTTATTGCTATCTTTATCATGGATTATATTTTGTTGTGTGCTAGTGTTGCTATTTGACAACAGTGGACGCCCCTGCTCTTGAAATTCTCCCTTTCTGTGGTTTCTCCCAGTTCTCGCTGAATAAAATGCTTCCATCTCCACTGCTCTTCCATTTCCAAAGCTGGCCACCAAGTACGGAGGCTCCCTGGGGCTCTAGCCTGGGCCTCAGCTCCCCTCGATCTATGCTGCTCCCTGTGGTGTGGTCTTCCCTCCTGCTGTGTGTCACTGCCACCCTCTTCCTAATGATGCCCAGGTCTTGATATCCAGCCCACGCCTCTTTCCTTAGTTCCTGACCAACTGCCTCCCAATGTCCTATGTAAAGAGACATCTCAAAATCAATCTTTCCAAAATTGCATGTGTCACCTATTCCATCAGAACTTTTCTGGCTGGTTTACAGGCTCAGAGTTTGGGTTGAGTTTCCTGAGGGTGGTGTGTGTGTGTGTGTGTGTGTGTATGTGTGTGTGTGTAGGGGAGTGTATTATAAACATGCACCGTAGCCATCATAGTAACAAGCACCTTGCAAGGGTGCAGGGAAGACCAGAGCCCAGCCAAGTTCTCGAGGTCACTCAGTCCTGCTCCAGTCACAGCAGCTTGGGGCACCTCAGCAGAAAGAACCCGCCCCTTCACACCAGCAATCTGCCATCAAAAGGACTCAGTCTCTCCCTGAGTCTGCCCTGGCCTCTGAGCATGACTGGCTCACACTTTCCCTCTGCAATCACATCACTAGTCTATACAAGGACTCTTCTTTACTTGTAACTTGAGAGGCCCACCTGACCCATCATGGCCTCCATCCTACCTCTTGGCTTCTTTCACCTTCAGCTTCCATCAACTGTGTCATTCCTTCCATTTCTCAGTTCAAATTCTTGAGCACAGGAATCTGACCAACCTTGATCCTTTCACTCCAGACCATGCAGGTTAACAATGCCGATACTGCTTTACATCTATATTGGAACTGAATGGTTAAGTGGATGGATGATGGGCCAGTTTTCTTACTTTTGGAACAGGACTTCACAGATAAGCCAGAGGGGCCAGAGGCTTTGCTTCTTCAATGTCTTGACTTCCCTGTTGTCTTTTGGCTTTCCTAAGAACCACTCTGTAGACAGAGTCTGTCTTGTGACCATTTTAGCTGTAATCTATTACTATTATTATTATTATTATTATTATTATTATTATTACTACTATACTGGAAACTGCTAGTGTGGTTATAAGGTATTGGGGAGGGAACATATTCTGTGGATGTAACCTTCACAAGTGATTTTTAACACTTGCTTCCCCCACCCCACCCCACCCTGCCCTTAGGCCCTTAGGGGAGTTGGGAAAGCCAGTGTGTGCTGAGTTGGCGAAAGGCCCCATCCTCCAGGTGAGCTAAGGCTCTGGTGAAGTTTTTCCTGGAGTACTGTCCTTTGTTATGGAGAACACACTGGGTGTATTCCACAATGGTTACTTTTCCTTCCCCTTACCAGAGCCAGAACGGGTGGGATCTTTCTTGATTCTTCATCATGAGATGATGGGGTCCCTAAAGGTAAAACCCACAGAACTATGGCCCTCCATCTAAAATTGCAGCCCCCAAGAGTTTCCCACTCTCATGCTTGCCCACACTCAGCCTCCGGCAATTCCTTTAAATCACCATGTAAGCGTTCCTACCAGAGTGGCTCCGGCAGCTTCTGCTCCAGGGAAGCAGACGTCAGCTAAGATCTGTGAATTTGCCTACCTCTCCAGATTTTGAAGTGGCAGTTAGCCCTGTGACCTCAGTTCTTCAATGGGTCCAAGAAAAGTCACTGATTTTTAGGTTTTTTAGGGGGAAGGGGCTTTTATCTTCTTTGAGGACAGGAGTAACAATTTCCAAGTTCTTTACAGGTTGGAGTTGAAACCAGAAGAGATTTATTTTTCAGGAAGTTTTCAAATTTGAATTAAATTTATTTAATTGTTATAGGACTATTTAACCATTAAAGAAGTTGAATTTGTAATTTAAAAGCTCCCCAAAAAGAAATCTTGCAGGCCCAGATGGTCTCAGTGGGTAATTCTACCAAACATTGAATAGTCCTATAGCTTGGTTTTTAAAAAATGCTCCACCTGAGTGACTTGACTCCTTTGTTGTAGATCTAATCTTCTCTTTCCATTACCACACATTTTTCATTGTAAACTAAAATATATTTCTAGTTTGTATGTCTACTTATGTATTTCATATGATCCCAGTACTGACCACTAAAATATGGGTTACAACCATTTTAGCCTTGCACACTTCTTACTTAAGCACCATATTCACTTCATATTTCAGCATATCTCCTTATTCTTCCATTTGAAGCTTTATTTTTCTTTTCTATATCTTTCTCTGTATATTTTGTGGCTTTGCTGATAGAGTTTCAAACACATACAGAAAGAAACAAATGAGCCATTATATCAGTTTAGTTTGAGAGTGCAGCTCTGTTGAATTTTCACCAGCATCAACTTTTTAAAAAAAGTCACTAGTACAGGCCGGGCGCAGGAGCTCATGCCTGTAATCCCAGCATTTTGGGAGGCCGAGGCAGGCAGATCATGAGGTCAGGAGTTTGAGACCAGCCTGGCCAATATGGTGAAATCCCGTCTCTACTAAAAATACAAAAATTACCAGGCGCGGTGGTACACTCCTGTAATCCTAGCTACTCAGGAGGCTGAGGCAGGAGAATTGCTTGAACCTGGGAGGCGGAGGTTGCAGTGAACTGAGATAGCACCACTGTACTCCAGCCTGGGCAAGAGAGCAAGACTCCGTCTCAGAAAAAAAATAAATAAAAGTTAAAAAAGTCACTAGTACAACTCTTAGTCACTCTCCTGCTTTACCATTCAAGGGCTGGTTTCTCTCACAATCTATATGTGTCTATGGAGGGCACAATGGTTGCCCTAAATCATAGCTGGTACCATGATTTAAACATTGCACTGGGGATCTGTGAAGGCAGAAGCTGTGTCCTAATCCTGAGCTCCCTGTCTCCCTCTCTGGGCTTTAGCACAGCCAAGCAAAAAAACAAAACAAAACAAACAGAAACCTGGGCATGATTTGGAGCAGTCATTACATTAGCTCTGCCCTAGGGCCAACAAAAATCTTGGGAGGTCCCCAGGCCAGGGTTCCCAAACCAGGCTGTATATCCAGGTCACCCAGGAAACTTGTCAAATACAGATTCCTGGCCTTCGGTCCAAGAGAGTCTAATTCAGAAGACGGGACCTCAGAAGTTTTAACAAGGTCTCAAATGTTGTTCTGCTACATTACCAGTTTTAGAAACCTGCAATCCACTGCATTCCTCCATCTGAGGAAGCTACCTGAGCAGGCTACCTGAACAGGTCTCAGAACTTGCAAAAGGGCTTCTTTTTCTATAGAATTTTTTTTTTTTTTTTTTTTTTTTTTGAGATGGAGTCTTGCTCTGTCGCCAGACTGGAGTGCAATGGCGTGATCTCTGCTCACTGCAACTTCTGCCTCCCAGGAGATTTTTTTTTTTTTTTTGAAAAATTATCTTTGGTTACTCTTCCCTGATGGGATTCAATTCATAAACTTTCCTGAGCAACGCACTCAGCTCCTAAGAATACTACAGCCCAATTCAGAGGCTGGAGTCACAACAAGAGATGAGAAGTGTGCTTAAGTTTCTGGGTGAGCAGTGTGAATGCTATTGTGGTATAATGGGTCCCCAGGAACTTTTAAAGCAGCAGGTGGAGATGCTGCTGTATTCACTGGACCTAGGCCTGGGTATTTTGATAGGTGATGCACATGACCCAGCTGAGCAGGCCAGACTTTCCCAAAGCAGTGGCTTTTTACATATCCCACTGATACCTCCCCTTAGGCTCTCACTGACATATCCCTTCTGACTCCAAGTCCATTTCTCCAGCCTTGCCTCATTTAGCGCCCAACTTCGGAGCATGGCACTCCTGTCCCAGTATTTGCTGGGCAAGCTCCCCTGTCCAGAGCAGAACTTCTGATGATGGTTTTTGCCAACAGATAGAGCTTGTCAGAGAAATTAGTTTTCCATCTTTTTTTTTTTGTAGTCCGGATCAGATTCACAGAAAGCAGCACCTTCTTCAATCTCTTTTCTGTACTTTGTCCTGCCCTTGGTCTGTGGGAGCAGCTGGTGCCCAAAGGTGAACTCAGTTTGATTACAGAACCGTGTTCCCAACTGCTCTAGGAACCCTGGAATGGAGTTCGAAGGAAGTGAGACTTGTGACTGGCTTAGTCGATTCTTAGATGTGTGGTTCTGCCCCAGAGGGCTGTCATTACTTAATGCCAGACCCAGCCACACCCTGCTTCCACGGTGGAGCACTGCTGAATAGGTGCCACGAAGCAGGGAGGCCAAATTCCATGGGGCCAGGTCATTAGGTGGTCTCCCTTCCTCACCCTCTGGGAATAGGATATCACGTGACCCTGCATTCTTCTGATAACCACTGAGAAGTTGAGTATCCTGGAGCGTGATACCTTTGGGCAGACAAGTGGCCTTCCCACTTTCCTTTCTGAAGTTATTTCTCAATCTGTCACCCCATCAAAACCAGAGTCCTAGCACTTAACCATTCCCAGAGAGGACAGTCTAGGTTGCAAGACTTGCTTTCTTTTTATCTCACCCTCAAGACTACAACGTATGATTTTGCAGTCTGTATACTGCACCATTCCAGGGTGACACCATTTATACAGACTGAGATAAATGATGCAGTGCTCTGATAACCTTAATCCTTCTCATTTCTTGTCTCACCCCAAACTCTTCTGACTCATTTACGTCATGTGTCTATACCATAGGTCAGCAAACTCTGACTCACAGGCTGGCCACATGGTTTTGTAAATAAGCTTTTATTGGTATAAAGCCACACCCATTCATTTACATCTGGCTGCTTTTACACTAAAACAGCAGAGTTGAGTAGTTCCATCAGCGTCCCTATGGTCTGCAAAGCCTGAAATACTTACTATCTGACCTTTTACAGAAAATGTGGGCCAACCCCAGCTCTAAATGGAAGGGATCCAGCATCTTTATTCTTTTATCTAGTTGTCCAAAGCCCCAACCTGTTCCATCTGGCCTAGGGCCTCCCCAACGCTCCAAAATCACCAAGGAAGTCAGACACACCTAGATTTGTGATAGGCTTTCATCTCTTTGCAAATCAACCTTTCCAGGCTCTGTCTCCTCATGGGGATAACAGCACCCCTCATGGGGTGTTGCGAGGATCAGCGAAATAGCCTATGAGACCCTCAGCTGGTTATTCAGTACATCTTATGTGTGGGGAAACGGAGGTCTGAGAGGTGATTTCTGACTCCCAGGGTTGTTGAGCAGGTCAGAGGAGAGCGGTCATGAGAATGCAGGTGGCATGCAGCCATCACCCACTCAGTGATCGATGTCTTCCTTTCCTTTATCTTCTTCCTCTCTCCTTTCCCATCTCCCAGCTTACCATCAAGCCTTCTCCCCATCCCAGTGTGAGGATGAGGCCAGGGATCCCTGACAGGCTTGGGAGGTGGACAGGGCATTTTTGACAGATGTTTGTGGTCATAAAGGTCTCCCCGATGGCCGAAGGCTGAAGTTAGGAACATCAACTCTCACCCTGGAAAACCTTCGCACTTCTGAAGGAGTGGCCAAGCCTGGGAGGCCACATTCTCCACCGCAGGCCCTGCCTCCCTCAGACTGTGTCACCTTTATTTGGGTGATGAGCCTCTCTGCCCATGGGGCCCCTCAGGGAAAAGCCTCCAGCTCAGGACGGGCCACAGCTGATCTCAAATCCACAGAACACCCAGGGCTGGCATAGGGGTGGGAACTTCTGTTCTTTGGCCCAGCATCTCAATTCCTTGCCATGGCTCCCATCCCTTGTTCTGAAAAATCCAGAACTAACCCCTCTGAGCTTTATCTGACCACTCAGTAGTGAGAGGATAAGGACACACAAAATAACTACAAGTCCAAAAGTCAGGTGGGAGGAGAACCACTGAGAAGGTTGGGTATGGATGAAGCAGTGGAGGGGAGGGGAATGCAGAGTGTTTCATTTTGAACCATAAATCCCAGCACACCAGGTACCAGGTTAGCAAAGCCCTGGCCTTGTCCCTATGGGACAATGAGAGCACCTGCTGTCATTCCCCAGACACTGAGAAAGGCAGGGAGCTGGACCCAGGAGAGCTGCTGAGAGCAGGGAGCTGCCTCCTCTGTCAAGTTTACCAGCATAGTGGGAGGTGGCTGGGGGTACAAAGAGGGGTTTCCAAACCTACCAGAATGCTGGCACCTGCAGTCTAGACATACCTGCTAAGACTGACCTCGGATCATTGCCTTCCCCTGGTCCTGATCTCCATCATACTTCCTAGAGGAGTTGGGACAGGGTGAGCCCTCAGCCCAGACTTCTCTTTATAGTATATAAACAATTATGGCCATTACTTTTAATGGCCAAAACCGCATTTACTTTTGCACCAACCTAATACTTTATCTCCTTTGTGCCCCCAAACTCTTCTCTCCTACAATCAAACATCTTCAGGAATTCTAGGCCTCATTTTAGAAATTCAGCATGATTTGGTTCAATAATTATTCAGTGAGTACTCACGCTGAGCCGGACATGAGCAGGTGTTTCTGTTTAGAGGTTTCAGCATCACATCAAATGCAAACTAGATTTTCTAGAAACTAAAGACTGCACATTTATTCAAATATATCCAGTGCTTCAGTTTAAGACAAGCTTGTCCAACCCATGGCCTGCAGGCCACATTCAGCCCAGGATGACTTTGAATACAGCCCAAAACAAATTTGTAAACCTTCTTAAAGCATTATTAGATTTTTTTGCATTTTTCTTTTAGCTCATCAGCTATCGTTAGTGTTAGTGTATTTTATGTGTGGCCCAGGGAAGTCAAAAGATTGAACATCCCTGGTTTAAGGCTTCCTCTCTGTTTTCACACCTCACCATCCCCCATTTTCATGATGACCTTACAGCCTCCAGAAAATTCAAGAAATCCCATACCCATAAGCCCTTCCTTATAAGGTGACTTTCTTGGATCAGGGTCTCTAATAGTAGAGCCTAAGACAAGAATTCTTGTATATTGGGTTTTGGGGGCTCTCAAGAAAAGCGAGGAGAGAGAAATAGGCTGGAGTGAGGGAAAGTAAGGATGTAATTTCATCTGGAGTCTAACTTAGGCCAGTCCCACAGGTGCCCAGGAACATGAATTGCACCACAGACTGCATCCCACGTGGAGGCAAGAGGGCAGGCTTTCTACACCCACGTGTCAGTCAATCATCGGCTGCAGGGTTGTGATCTCCCAGGTGAGGAAGCGCCTGTTTGGCCAAGGGCAATTCTGCAGAGGAAACAGCTATGAGCCACTAGGGGACACCTTCCTGACAGTTGTGGGTAGTTGCACCAGCCCCGTAAAGAGCACCAAGGCATTTACTGACAGCACCCATTCATGGTCATCAGAAAGCATACTGCAGACAGAGAGATCCCTGAATTACTATTCATCCAAGCCCAGCATTCCACAGACAAGAAAACTGGTGCAGACTGGGTGACCTGCCAAGGCCACTCAGCTCATTGGTTGGGGCACTGGGACAAGAATCCAGACTTCTTGGCTCTCAGACATGGTTTTGCGGAATGAGCCCCGAAAAAATAGTAACAGTGTTAATGAATCGATTCTCAATCATGTCATCTTAAAGACATTCTCTGAGGGACCTAACATGATGCAATCACCATCCATGTGCACACAGATTTTAAAATTTACGCCAGGATGGTTGTGAAAATATGTACCCCAAATATGGTTTTTTCCTCGAGTAAAGGACATTTAAAGGGAAGTACTGTACTATATTTACTCCTCAAGAGAGAAATGTGACTCAAATGTAAATTGCTGCTGATGGCAGGACTATGACAACAATCCAGATATGAAAGGCAAACACAAGGGCATCCTGTGGAAAATTTTCTTCTGGAATGTTTAAGCTGTTGTTTTATCTTTCATGGCACGACATTTTGACCTTTTAATATGCAAAACTGCCAAACCCATTTTACAATGCAAATTAAAAACCTGTTAATGGCGCCAAACTGTTTTTTCAAAACTGCTTTTATTTGTAGCAATTCATATGTTCATTCAACACACAGTGATTGATTATATGAGAGCACCTGACACCAGGTACTGACGCTTATGAGCAAGACACCTTGTCAACCATAGGGAGACTGGATGAGGTTTTATATAGCTCAGGTGTATGACCAAGTCTCCCTTGTCTAACAGGCCTTATTATGAATGAGTGTGGTGGTAAGCTCTAAGACGGCCCCCAGGGATCCCAGCCTCCTGGTGCTCACACCCTTGTGAGTTCCCCTACCCCTGAGTGTGGATGACACCTGACTTCCTTCTAACCATCAGAATCCAGCAAAGACCACGGGATGTCACTTCCATGATTACACTGCACAAGGTTGTAACTGCTGTCTTGTTAGACTCTCCACTGCCTTCTTGGTTTACATGTTTGATGAAGGAAGTGGCCATGCTGAGGAGGTTCACATGGAAACAAACTGAAGGTGGCCTTCAGCAGATGGACAGCTACGAACTGAGGACCTCAATCCATCAGGCTGGAGGGAACAAATCCCACCAACAACCACATGAGCTTGGAAAGCATGTCCTTCCTCATTGAGTGAGGAAGCCCTGGCCATCGCCTTGACTCTAGCCTTGAGACCCCAGCCCTGGCTACCATCTTGACTGCGGCCATGCAAAGATCTTGAAGCAGAGGACCTAGCTCAGCCATGCTTGAATTCTTGATCCGCAGAAACCATGAGATTATAAATGTGTGTTGCCGTAAGTCACTAATTTTGCAATTACCTTTAAATATTGTGCTTACCTTTACATATTTAAATCCATTTTTTAAAATATAATTTGTTCTAATTAATCAGTATTTAAACATCCCCTGCCCCTGAGTCTAACAAGACTTTAAGCTTGCATTTTACTTTTCTCTTACTTCTTGACCATCTCTTTTAGGTTGCTGAAATTATCAAATTTTAATGTGTATGATTTTTAAGTACACATCTCCCTTGTATTCTTTTTGTTTGTTTAAGACACAGATTTTGCTTCCTCGCCCAGGCTGGAGTGCAGTGGTGCAATCTCGGCTCACTGCAACCTCCACCTCCCCGGTTCAAATGATCGTCCTACCTCAGCCTCCCAATTAGCTGGAATTACAGGCCCATGCCACCTTGCCTGTCTAATTTTTGTATTTTTAGTAGAGACAAGGTTTCATCATGTTGGCCAGGCTGGTCTTGAACTCCTGACCTCAATTCATCCACCCACCTCGGACTTCCACAGTGCTGGAATTATAGGCATGAGCCACCGTGCCAAGCCCTCCCCTCTATTCTTAATGGTATTCCAAAAATTATTAAGCTTCATAAAGAATATTAAAGACAATTTTTTTTAATGTTTTACTGGGATCATTTTTTGTTTTGTCTTGCACCCACCTCTTTTATTGAATTAAATGCTTTCTTTTTTCCAGAAAAGTTCACGGGTGGAGAGTCTTCTCAGCTACCTGGGCACGTGAGTTGTGCAACTGCACAGGGCTCTGCATTCAGAGGGGTCCCACACTTATTTTAACGCTCTGCAGTTGCCATCTTGAAATTCTTAATTTTTTTTTTTTTTTTTTTTTTTTGAGACAGAGTTTCACTCCTGTTGCCCAGGCTGGAGTGCGATGGCACGATCTCAGCTCATCACAACCTCTGCCTCCCGGGTTCAAGTGATTCTCCTGCCTCAGCCTCCTGAGTAGCTGGGATTACAAGCATGTGCCACCATGTCCAGCTACGTCTGAGTGTTTGCATGTTCAAGAACACTGTTATTTTGTTCTCACTCTTAATGATAGTAAACAGAATACAGAATTCTAAATTCAAAATCATTTTCCTTCATACAAATTTAGAACTTTGTAGACAGTTCTCATTTGGAAGATAAACCATTGAGTGCCAGTCTGTTGAAACTTTCTATGTCTCCTCTGGCAACATGGAGAATTTTCACCTTAGCTTTGGCCAAGGATCCTTGGAATTCTTAGGAGGTTGAAATTATACTAGGTGATATCTGTGTATGAACTTTCTCCCACTATTGCTGCTCACCACCTGGGGCCACAAGGAAATTCACTTTAAAAAAATGGATTAGGGCTGGGTGCGGTGGCTCACGCCTGTCATCCCGGCACTTTGGGAGGCCAAGGTGGGTGGATCACGAGGTCAGGAGATCGAGACCATCCTGGCTAACACGGTGAAACCCTGTCTATACTAAAAATACAAAAAATTAGCCGGGCATGACAGCACACACCTGTAGTTCTAGCTACTCAGGAGGCTGAGGCAGGAGAATCGCTTGAACCCAGGACACAGAGGTTGCAGTGAGCTGAGATTGCGCCACTGCACTCCAGCCTGGGTGACAGAGCCAGACTCCGTCTTAAAAAACAAACAAACAGATTAGGCCAAGTGCAGTGGCTCATGCCTGTAATCCCAACATTTTGGGAGGCTGAGACAGGAGAATCATTGAGCCCAAGAGTTCAAGACCAGCCTGGGTAAAATAACAAGACTTCATTTCTCCAAAAAGTAAGAAAAATTAGCCAGATGCGGTGGCATGTGCCTATGATCCTAGCTACTCAGGAGGCTGAGGGAAGATTAAATGATGAGCCTAGGAGTTCAAGGTTGCAGTGAGCTTTGATCGCACCACTGTATTCTAGCCTCAGAGACAGGGGAAGACCCCGTCTCAAAAAAAAAAAAAAAGGATTATTATTTTCTATTCTCCGTTAAAACAAATCAAAACAAAAAAACCTTAAAGTCTCTCTTTCTGTACTATCTATTAGATGGAAGATAGATCCAGGAAGTCCAAAGTCTCTCACTAGTGTTTTGCATATTTTCTACTTAGTCAGCAAGGTTTCCTTGACTTTCCCTTCCAGATTACCTCTCCAGGTATGACTGCTCTCATCAGCCAAGAGTATTCCTTAGGAGAAGGCTGGTGTGAACTAGTTAGCAGCCAACACCAAGAGAAGCTGGCCCAGCAAAGGCCATCCAGGTGGGGCACCAATAGCATTGCTCCAATAAGTTAACTGAGCCTTCGGTTCCTCCTCTGCGAAATAAGTGTACCTTTCCCATTGAGTTGTTAGAAGGATTAAATGAAAGATTGTTCCAAAGCTCCAAGCATGCAATAAGTGTTCCATAAATGTCATTTCTTATAAAAGATGAACAGAATTTAATCACCAGCTTCTAAGTCTTTCATTTCAAATGCCACCTCCTGCTTCAGCTTTCCTGATCTCCCAGGCCAGATGCAATCTCTCTCCCTCTGCAACAATACAATATGTTTACTTTGCAGTATAGTTAACAAGAGCACACAAAGGAACTATAGACAGAAATAGACTCCTAAATAGCTTATGATCCAGTAGAAAGGAGTCTACACCTTACTAATTTTCATTTCTGGAATCCCTGTAGCATGGAATACAGTACTGGCCTATACTAACATTTATTTGAGCCCCTCTATCATACAGCAACTTGTAATCATTCTGAACATATCTTCTGTCTGGCTAAGGCACTGGTAGCTTTGTGATATCTCAAAATTTGGCTAGACAAATTATCTACCTTTGTCAACCAAAGATCCTGCCCACTCCAACACACGGCAGGCCAACCCTACACTATTATTGACATTTGGCAACACTATGAAGAAAGAAATACAAATAAAAAGAACTCTAAAGGGAATATTTTGGTTCCAGTGTCCTGGCTGACTACTCATTAGCTGTATGATCCTGGGCAAGTCACTTAACCTCTCTGGGCTTCATTTTCCTCTTTGGTAAAATGAAGATGGTTTTTGGAGATATATCTCAAATCTACTCAGTCCTATCCCTCACTCTCCCCATAAATGCATGCTACCCTTAGGATGAAATCCAAAATCTTATAAGGCACAAAGAACAGATGGTAAGGATGAAATATTTGTGGCGCCTTTTGTAAAAGTGCTGTGCTTTCCCTGTCATCGTCTGCGGGATGTCGTCCTCCAATCATCCAAGATGACCTCCTTTCCACTTCTCACACATCAAGCTCCCCGTCGTATATTCTCTGCCAACCTCACCACCAGGTTGCTACTGTTATGCATCCTTTCGGGGAGGAGAACTACTGCTTTCCTCCCTTTATTGGGGAGGAGAACTACTGCTTTTCCACAGGGATGGATCTCCTGGGAGCTCTGTCTCAGGCTGTTATGGTTAGAGTCACCACAAACACTTTAAAAGTTCATATTTGAAAATACACCAGCTTATTCTTTATTACTCCTTGCTAAGTCTCTCTCCCAGCAAACATGTTAGAAACCAGGAAATCCTTACTTTTACATGGGATTCTAATCCACTCAGCAGATTAAAAAGAGCAATTTGGAAGTTCAGTGATTAATTGCTGAGGGAGGGCCTCTGAGTCTTTCTGGCAACCACGAAGTGCGCAGGCTTTACGTGTAAGGCTCATTGGTGTCCACTCTGGGCGCTCAGGCCTTGTTCTTTCTTCCTTAGTTCTCAGATCTATCTCTGTTAGTGGAGGTTGCTTAATAGGTATGTGTGTGATACCTGATTTACTTAATGGTTGGCTCCTGTCCCCACAGTCAAAGATTAATGAATGATGAGGCAGACATCGCAGTGGTAATTAACAGTCACAGAACAGTGATGCTCAGAATTCCAGGTCCCACTTCATCAGTCTCTGGGTAGTAAATAAATCCCTTACTCATGTCATCTCATTATTTCCAAATTCCTCCTTTATCATTTTTTGGAGAGCGGAGGTGTGGAGGAAGCATATCAGGAACATCACCTCTTAAACAGTTATTTATGGGTTAGCTTTAGGGAACCATGAATAGTTTTCATCAGCAAAGTAGAAGTTTAAAAACACTCATCACTCAAGATTGTTGCTCACTTGATCATCACTCTTATCCTGTAGTTGGTGCCCTGGTGTTTTGAGTGATGCAGAGTATTAGGGTACTTTACTATGTGAATTTGTTAGAACACTAATTTTCCCAATTTAAGAGAATTTGGCATTTTTCAAGAATTTTGCCATGTTGCTTTTTTTCAGCACAGCACTAGGGCTATTATATTACAATGAACCGGCATGACTCCAACCATAAACATGAATTCAATCCCAGAGAGGACCGAGCCCTCAGGAACAATGGGCCAACAAAATGTTGCAAGCTCTGGAGCCACTGGTGGGCAGAGCAAGGCCTGTGAGGTCAGCAAAAGTCAGAGAAGGGCTTACAAGGAAGCTGTTTCATAGATGAGACAGAAATGGTGGTTTCCAGACAAGATGCTGATAGCAAACAACATTTTCATTCCAGCCACATTTGGGGCCTCATTCTTTAAAAGTAATACAAATACGACTGGGCGCGGTGGCTTACGCCTGTAGTACCAGCACTTTGGGAGGCCGAGGCGGGCTGATTACCTGAGGTCAGGAGTTCAAGACCAGCCTGACCAACATGGTGAAACCCTGTTTCTACTAAAAATACAAAAATTAGCCAGGCATGGTGGCGCATGCCTGTAATCCCAGCTACTAGGGAGGCAGAAGCAGAACTGCTTGAACCCAGGAGCCAGAGGTTGCAGTGAGCTGAGATTGCGCACTGCACTCCAGCCTGGGCAACAAGAGTGAAACTCTGTCTCAAAAAAAAAAAAATAGTAGTACAAATACAACACCATTTTTTCCTGCATTGGCTAATTCTCATTTACATTTCTAGAGTAAAGTGAAATATCTATAGATTGCTAGATGTGGCCATGGAAGGCTGATGGTAGGGTAAAGTACAGAAATAAAATGTAAGCATTCTTTCAGCACGGTAAACTTCCACCTAGCCAAGTCTTGAGGGACACTGGGAAAAAACTGATTCTCAAAGTCTGTGATCCAAGAGTTCTGCTTCCAGTACAGTAGAATAAGGTCCAGTGGGGACTAACCCACCTGCTGATAACTATAAAGTGGCCAATATCAAGAAACAACCACCTGAAGACACTAGAGAATGAACACAAGTAAAGAGATTCAGGAAGCGAGTTCACATTTGAAATAGAGACCAGCATTTTTACAGCTTTCAGTCTGAGGGAAGGCAACTCAGGGTTACAAGGTGGGCAGAGCTGTGGCAGAAAACCAACAGCCCTCTGGCTTCAAGAACCAGAATGCAGAGTTCAGGGCAGCCACAACCACTGCAAAATGAGGGAGGAGTCCTGGAAAGGAGAGCCAGAGAGGGCACCCCAAAATCTGGATATTATCTCTCCCCGAATTTCTGCAGCTAAGTATTAATAATTAAACTGAGAGTTCAAGTGCCACCAAAAGACAGCATATGTAGTTAATGTCCAACCAAATGAACTGCCCGATAAACCAGAAAACAAAAAAATTGAACACTCCTGTGTCAGATATTGAGGGTGGGAGTGCTTGTTAAAATGTAGACTCCCAGGCCCCACCCACAGATCTGCAGAATTAGAATCTCTTGGGGGTAGTGCCTCAAGTCTGTATTTGCAACAAGCAGCCTTGATGACTCAGGCACACCAGAGTTTGAGCCTCAGTGCTCTGTGAGTTGGCACAATCCACATCTCATGCTCAGATGTTTGCCGAAACAAGCTGCACTTGAGGGCGTGGTGTTCTGAATGGCTGTCAGTTGCTGGCATCTTTGGTGCTGGCCAAGTGAAGCTAAGAGGTCATTCTGCAACACAAAGATGCTCCCTCCTTCAGGTCATCACTGAAACTTTGATAAGGAAGAGGCCACACAGACAGGACAGCTGTCCCTCAGCAGTCTCCTGCAGGCCAGCATGAGAGTCCAGTCCTTTCATGGTGTTATCCTCAATGCCTGGCTTCCCTCCTCTGCCATCTTTTTCTCTCCATATCCCCTGACCCTAGTGCCCCTCCCACCCCATGGAAAACAGCATTTTCAAGTCTTGAACAGACGTATGTTAAAGATCGTTGGGACATTCATAAGTCCCAACAGAAATATAGTAAGCTGGTTGGCACAGGAAGGTGAAATACCAGTCATTCGTGTCTGGTATCTTGGTCTTCACATTTCATCATTTCCATTGCTGTGATTTCCAATTATAAAAACATTCGCAAGTTAAAAACTAGGAAACAGCCCTTAATGAACCTGATAAACAATGCACTTGTTTCCCACCGTGGTCATTGTGACTAATATTTCTATTTCTTTGAAGGAGGAGACAGGCCAGTTATTCAGGTTTTCAGACCTGTCCTGGAGACACTGTCCAGAATCATACAATATGGCAAACCAGCTTAAGAACTCTCAGCCTTCACATCTGTTAGCCAAGTGACTCCTCTCTCAGATGAATACAATATTTTAATTTTTTAAAAAGTAGGATTGGGTTATTCTAAATTTTCAAACAATAGGCACCTCATGGAAATCTTTTAATCTTTAAGTGAACATACAGAACATTTTTTAAGGATTAAAATACATGGTAGAATAACATTTCTTATTCATGTCACTTAGAAAACTACTTGGTAAGAATGTTTTAAATTTTTAAATCTTGGAGCTAATCTAATTAAGCCAAGCTACAGACAACAAACAGGCAAATAAATGCTAACTAGTTCTAACTTAATATAACATTTTCAAAAATTAAGGAATGATTTTAGAGAAAACGGCAGAAGAGATATAATGGTGCATATGAGATGGCAAGAGATAGAGAGGCAAAGCTTAATATACAGAGAGAGAGAGAGAGAGAAGTATATATTCTAATTCAGTTGCCCCTTTCAACAAGTTTAAGAAAGAGGACAAATAAAAAGGGCAGTTTTGTATTGGGACTGTGTTTCTTAGTTAGGGAGAACAGACAGACCAGTTACAGCTTTACAACTCTATTTTCAGTACTTAAATTACGGAGACTCACAACCTGCCATACATTCAACACCTGTCCCACTTCCCCTAATCTGGATCTGCACATCCACACACAGACAACAGCACAGTAAGACCTTTTAGTTATTTTCCTACCTATTTCATACTAACCAAGATTTTTCTATATTTTACAGTTTTCATTAAAATATGATGAATATATAAGGATCCAACATTTACAAAAGCATATTCAACAGGAAGAACTGTCCTTCTCCAAAGCTAACCACTGTTGACAAACCCATGTACATATTTATCCTCCTCAAAATGTCTATACATATATATGGGCGTGTGTGTAAGTACATCTTTATATAACTTTGTAGACACACTATTCTGTATGCATGTATATATTTACATATGTGTGTGTATACAAGAATATTCTGCATTTTGGTAGTTTTGTTTTCCATTAAAGATATTTTGGAAATTGTCCACATTGCCACTTATATAGAGATCTACCTCAATCTTTAAGGCTGCACAGTACTCCAGCATATGAATGTAGCATAATTTAATTAGTTATATGTTTGATTGGTGACTTCTAATATTACCATATTGCAATGAACATCTTGTGGATGCCTTTGCATATTGAAGCTGGAGTATCTGTGGGATAGAAACTTGGAAACAAAATTGCTGGTGTGAAGCACTTACAATTTTGCCATATACAGTACTGTGAAAAGACTTGTCAAAGGGGTTGTACCTATTACAGCCCACTGATAGTATATGAGAGCTCCTATTTGCCCTTAGCCTTGCTGTTACATCACCCCAACCGTGCTCGTTTGCACCATGTTTTCCCCCTCTTTCTGCTGGGTTATTCACAAGGGTTCCCTCCAGCTATTACCTACTTTCTATTTTCTTTATGCCTAGAAAGAGTTATCCATACTGGCTTTATCCAATCTCTTTTCCTATTTTTTATTCTTTAAATTTCTACTATGAAAATTCTAAACATGTATAAAAGTAGAGGAAATAGAATAGACCCTACATAAGCTCCTATGTGTCTGTCACCCAGCATCAACATAACATTCTGCTCATTTTATCTATTTTCTGACAACTGACTTTTTCTCCTGGAGTATTTCCAGGTAAATCCTAGTTAAAATCTCAACCATGAATACTACACCATGTACCTCTAAAGGTAAGGGGTTTTTTTTAAAAATAAAAGTCACTATACTTTCACCCAACAAAATTAATAATTCTTTAATATCTTCTGATACTCAGTCCATTATAAACTCTTCTCTAATTGCTTCAAAAATGTCTTTTTATAAAGTATCCAAACAAGGTCAAATAAGTATCCAAACAAGGTCCTTTAAGTTTCTCTAAGTCTTAAAGTCCTACTAACACTTTTATTTTGCAGCTTCAATTTGTTGAAGAAACTGGAATTTTTGTCCCATGGAATTTCCCACATTCTAGATTTAGCATATTAATGTGCTTTTCAATATCCTGTGTGTTTTTATTTATCATTAGATGTAGAGGCTTGATTAGATTCAGGTTCAATTTCATTTGTTTTAGGCAGTAATTCATCATAATTCAACATGGTATGTTGGGTTCTTGCTATTGCAACATAACAGAAACATGTCTCATTGTTCCTTTTTCAGTAATACTAAGATTGAACATCGGGTTCAGATGTTATGAACCTGAGCCATCCAATAAATGCTTCTCATCAACTTTTTATTTCATGCTTTTAGCAGCTGGATCTCTTACTTCATTAGAGGTGGCAAAATGGTGATTTCCTAATCTTATCATTCCTCTCCTATTTACCTATGATTCTTACATGAAGAAGTTTCCCTTATCAGGGTAACGTGATACACAAAGAAGTTGGCATAAATGATTCATTTTTCCCGTGAGCAATTTTCAAAATATTGAATTGGTGCCCTAGTAACCTCCAAAAGTGACCAATTAGTTTTTTAAATAGCATCATGATCTCATGTTTCAACCCATTACTCTTTCCGATGCTCACATTAACCCATCTTTGGCCAATGGAAACCCCTTCAGGTTAGCTCCTGGGTCCTTTTGACACAACCTTACTCTGACTGCTGACACAAAATATTCCAGACTCATCTTGTCCTTTGTCTGCCCCCTTTTAGTGGGACAGTCTGGGTGCGAGGGTGGGTCTTACTATTGAGCTGTGATTATTTCTAGGCCTTTTCAGTGAACAAAGCTATGCAATATGAGTTTTTCAGAAATAAAATCATGATTCTTTATTATATTCTTGTGTCTCTTTTCTCCTCCGCTGAAAATCTTGGCCCTTGATTCCAATGACACAAGTAAATATTTGCTTTAACACATATAAATACTCAAATGATACTACCAATATCATTGCTAAAAAAGAAAAACAAAAAACTATTGAATACAGTTTAAGATTTATTTGTGGTTGTTTGGTCTATAGGATATATTTCACTAGCAAAGTATAGACAAAATACTAGGCTTTCAAGTCACTTGAAGTAATTCTTCTGTGGGTCTATACCACCAACTTGACAGACTGTTAAGTTTGTTTTAGTTTTAAGAGTTGCCTTTTCAAAAAATGTTTATTATATAAAACATTGACAGGGCCTCAAAGTAAAAGGTATGTAAGATACAGAAATAGTTGCCATCCTTGTCTAGCTCCCTACCACCACTAATAAGGGGATTATTTTAGTAGTTATTGGTATAACTAATCCTTCTATTGCTTTACAAGAAAAGCAAATACATATATATTTTTTCCATTTGTCTCTTTGTTATACAACAGATAGCACACCATACATTCTCTTCTGTACTTTATATTTTTCATTTCCTATATTCTGGAGATTTCTCTAGACCAGAAGTACAAAAATAGTTCACAGTCCTTTCTACAGCTGTGTAGTATTCCATTGTATAGATATACCCTAGTTCCTTCCATCAATTCCCTATCAATGGAGATTTGGTTGGCTTCCAGTCTGTAGCCATTAGAAACAGTGCTGTAATCAAGACTTTTGTGCATATACCATTTCATATTCTTGCAAGTGCATCTCATATGGATTCTTAGAACTGGGTCTGCCAGGTTGAAGGATATACTCGTTTAATTTTGCTAGTTAACGAATACCATCCATAGGGATTTGTACTTTTTGGAGTGCCTGTTTCCCTACTGACTCAACAGAGTGCATTGCCTAACTTGGATTTTTCCCAATCTGACAGGTAAGAAAGGTATTTCCATTATTTTATTTTATTTTGCATTTGTCTTTTTACGCATATCCTCATATGTTTAAAGGCCACTTGCATTTTATTTTCTGTGAACTGTTCATATCTTTTTGCCTAATCTTCAGGTTCTTCTCAAAGTTTAAAATTCTTCATATGTGGGGCTACAATTAGCCCTCTGTGATAAATGCTGCAAATATTTTCAGCTATCCAAAAAAATATTTCTTCTTCTCTGTCACCCAGGCTGAAGTGCAGTGGCTTACTGCATCCTCAAACTCCTGGGCTCACAGTCCTCCCACCTCAGCCTCCCAAGTAGGTGGAACCCAGCCCAGGTACTTAAATTTTTTTTTTTTGTAGAGCCAGTCCTACTAGGTTGCCCAGGTTGGTTCTGAATTCCTGGTCTCAAGCAGTCCTTCTGCCTCAGCCTCTCAAAATGCTGGAATTATAGGCATGAGCCACTGCATCTGGCTGAAAATTCTTCTATAGACTTTTCTTTTTATTGCTTCTGAATTTTCAGTCCTAAGAAAGTTTTTCTGTCAGATTATACAACAATTCACCTATGTTTTCTTCTAGTTAGAAAGAGGGTTTCATTTTAAACACTGGGTCTTTGATCTATTCAGATTTTGTCCTGTGTACCCTGTGAGAAATCGATTCAATTTTATTTTTTTTCCAGATGGTTAACCACACTTGTCTCAACACCATTTTTAAAGCCTTTTTCTCTGAATGAGATGCTTCCTTTATCATGTACTAAATTCCTAGACTTTCTCATATTGTAAACATTATGTTATAATATTTAATAGAGTTATCCCTCCTTCCACATTGTTCCTTTCTAGGCATCTCCCAGCTATTTTTGTTTATTCTTTCCAGTACCTTGGTATAAGGAAAAACTTCTTGTTTTATTGAAATCAGGTATGGCCCTTTAAATATAAATATATATTATATATATGAATGAAGACATTTCAAAAGTGTTCTGCAAATCATATTCTAAAACCAACTTTAGGCAACTTTTTTGTTGGAATATTAGTCTTAGAAAAAAAAAGAAGAAAACAGAAATCATCTCAAGGGAATGCATGGACACAGGTAAAGCCATGTATGGCAGCCACAACACCCAGAGTAGCTAGCCTTCCCTAAGAACAGCAGCAGCATTTACTGAACATTCACTGGATCCATGGTCCTGTAGTTAACTATTATACAGAGACTGGTCCATACAAAAGACTTAAGAAAATACACAGCTGTCTATAGTGACTATCACAGGAAAATTTATTCTGTAAAATAAGATAAAAGTACGCTGTGCATAAGTAGGCAAAGATCAAATGCTGTAATAGATTTTTAAGAAAACATTTAGCACCCATTATATTTTTTTAAATGTGAGGATTGTGAACTTCCCTTCCAGCTCAATCTTCACAAAATTACATATACTACACCACAGGGTAAAATCTAACTTTAAAAAGAGTTACAACATCTTTCATATAAAGCAAATTCAGTCTGTAGGAAAATAAAGTATCACTTGATATTCGGGTATATCTTTTTCTTGAATCACTTGGTACATCTGTGGCCAGAAACTCCATTCATTAAGTAAACCAAGGAACTTCTTCCTTCCAAGGGCTGGGACCAAATTTCCTGTGCAAAAACCTTCCTGTATAAGTGAAACCTGTCATTCTCCCAGCAAAGGATAATTGAGATTAGAGAGTGTGTAAAACAAAAAAACAAAAATATTACCCAAATTATTTGTACCACATACAGGTTTGAAACTTGGCCATCCAAGATACTAACTAAAAAGACTATTATTGGCTGGGCGCGGTGGCTCAGTGAGCCTGTAATTCCAGCACTTTGGGAGGCCAAGGCGGGTGGATCACAAGGTCAGGAGATCGAGACCATCCTGGCTAACACGGTGAAACTCCGTCTCTATTAAAAATACAAAAAAAATTAGCTGGGCGTGGTGGTGGCGGGTGCCTGTAGTCCCAGCTACTTGGGAGGGTGAGGCAGGAGAATGGCGTGAACCTGGGAGGCGGAGCGTGCAGTGAGCCGAGATTGTGCCACTGCACTCCAGCCTGGGCGACAGAGCGAGACTCCATTTAAAAAAAAAAAAAAAAAGACTATTATTGTTCTTAAGGTAGAGAAATCAGACAATACATCTTGGCGCTCATGCTGCCTTCCTACACTAACCTAGTTAATCTGACAAGTGAGACAAATTGTTCATTGGGAAGATGTTTATATCATGCTTCAGTATAATTTGTCTATTCTTTTGTAGGGGAGAAATGTTGAAAACAGAACATTCAGTCTTTCTGGCAGTTAATCAACAGTGATACAACCTTACATTTCCTAACAACTACAAATTCCCTAATTAACCATTTTCAAAATGCAATAACAAAGCCATTAAACCACTATTTGCTCTAGTTCACTGTTTTTATTTACATAGCTACCTTTCTCCTGGACAAGCAATGTTAGCCAAAGATGCCTTCTTGATGACAATCCTATTCAATTTTTATTTATTTTTTTGGTGAAGGGTTTTCTCAGCAGCCAGTTACCACATGGAGCTTTTTCACAGTTTCAAAGAAGTTTTCCTCATTTTAAAACTGCAAGAAAATTCTACACTTGATGGTAGTTCCTAAAAAAATAGTTCAATCAACCTTTTAGAATTTTTGTAATATAACTTCAAGTATGTAATGATTTAATTAACACAATACTCTTAATAAACAACAACAACAACAAACCCAAGTGCTAGCTCATTTCTGGTGCCATGAGACATAATAGCACCACCTGTTTTTCTATTTTAGTGGTTAAAATGTATGCATTTTTAGCACCCATCTACAAAAGTTAGATGTTAATAAAAATACGACATTACTCAGCTTACTAGGAAGTAACAGTCTTAATATCCCCTTAAGTGAAGAAATTTGTTTCATTTGCTGTATCCTGGGTCATGGAAAAGAATAGTATGAAAGGGAGAAACAAAGAACAGCCTTTCAGCTAAGGCTTTTCAGTACCTGAATCACTGAAGTATTAAAGTCATGTTCCTTGGAAGTGTAGAATCATACCACACATAGGAGGTTCCAAGGAGTTATGTTGTTATACACTGTGTATGTCAGGATAGACCACATTTAAAATGCTGAACATGGCTTAGCAGCCTTAAATATAAAAAAGAGGTAAACTAGAAAAAGTAATGATAGTGATCAACTCCCATCCTTTAACCAAAACTCTGCCTTGTTGCTCCATTTCAAAAACAAAGTGAAATATTCTAAACAACTGACAGATTTTTTTACATAAAAACACATTGAATTTAGATTAATATCAGTCATCAGACACAATAAATACATGATGGGGAAGACAAAGAAAATAAAGTGCACCTTTACAGTGTAAGAGACTCAGAAATCACTTCCTAAATTGGCAATATAGATTGCAATATAAAAAGTAACTGATTAGCAAAATTAGATAAAAATTTTTCAGCTGAAAAATTAGTTTTTCAGTACATGAGAGGGACAAATAACCTTCTATTTAAAGGTATTAAATTTAGAGACTTGTATATTTTAATTTTGTGTAGGAGAAAGGAAAGCCATTCTTCTAGAAGGCACTAACTGGTTTAAATGTGCGAGTGAATTCCTAAAGAAAACATGTGCAAAGTATAGTCAAGAAGGCTGCCTGGTTCTTGTGTTGTATTCATTACTCTTCAGCATATACTATGAATTATTGCTGAACAACTGTATCAGTAACCAGGTTTTCCCATCAGAGTTTCAGTGTGTTCAGTCCACAGTGTCACAGATCTCCTTTACTTTCTGGTTGAATTCTTCTGGTTGATCTGCATATACATAATGTCCTGCCCCAAGAATAGCCTGGATAAGGAAAAGCATTCAGGTGGTTAGTGAGTAAAAGCATTTAATAAAACACAATGATATATAAGCAAAGATACTTAGTAATAAAAGTGAGAGCCACTATATTTAAATAAAACACATGATAAAAAATAACAATAATCTATAGGGACTATTAAGTATATCCATTAAAAGGATCTGAGAATAGAAAAATCTACTGATTGAATCTACATACAATTTTAATACGCAAAAAACACTAAATTGACCACTAATAAAAGTGCCAATAGAGAAACTGAAAAAAGTGAGACTGTGCCGCCTTGTGAGGTGGGAATTACTTTAAGAGCTACTGGACCAGTCCCTCTGTCCATCTCTCTTAATGCTGTGGCTCTAGGGACAGGAAAAGTCACTCAGAAAGGTGGTTCATGGTTTGGACATGAAGATGTATGCAGGCCAAACCCTGCACCCAACACATGTGGTATCAGGTCCCTGACTGAGGCTGCAGGTATAGCTTAGATGACCTGTAACACCAGGATGACCTAAAACCTCTTTTAAAGGAGATAATAAAACAGACTTCACTCATACCTAAAAACCCAAATCAAGTCACACACTTACTATTGTCTTCACATATGAATGTGGTCGTAAGGACTGGATGCTGGTGCCAGAATTGCCATCTATGCAGGAGCGGGCGCCAAAGATCACTGAAACTGGAATGTCAGGGTGCATTTTACCAATTCGCTGGAGCATTGGCCTTTTTGCCCATCCATAAGGAATAGTCATATTCTTGAAAGCTGTCTCACCACTTTAACAGCAAGGAGAAAATCACAATGTATGATTTTTGGGAATGAGTATGCATTGCACTGTCACTTCTATCAAAACACATTCATATTTAGCTTTTCCAGCACTTAAGAAAAACCTCAGCTTAAATAGACAATAATTTATGAGATAGTGTAAGGAATAAATCTCACAGATCACTGTTAGATAAGCAAGGCTGCTGTATACTTTAGCTGATTTTTTAAAAAGTTTTCCTGTAAACCAAAATGTACAACCTTAATTTTCTATCATTAAATTATTTATTGTGGAGATAGTTAAAAATATGTTTTTTCACCCTTATTTAAACTGATGTAGAAGGTAGCTTATCCCCAGGTTCATGGCACCAGCATTTCACCTGCAATGCCAAAACCATTACCAAGTTAAGAAACTCAGATAATATATTCTTGCAAACTCTCAGGATAGGTCTATTTGCTGTCACTTCTGCTATTTTTTTTTTTTTTTTTTTTTTTTTTGATGGAGTCTCGCTCTGTTGCCTAGGCTGGAGTGCAGCTACACAATCTTGGCTCACTGCAACCTCTGCCTCCCGGGTTCAAGCAATTTTCCTGCCCCAGCCTCCTGAGTAGCTGGGATTAGAGGCACGCACAACTAAATTTTGTATTTTCAGTTGAGATGGGGTTTCACCATGTTGGTCAGGCTGGTCTCAAACTCCTGACCTTGTGATCCGCCCACCTCGGTCTCCCAAAGTGCTGGGATTACAGGCGTGAGTCACCACGCCCGGCCACTTCTGCTATTCTTACAGAACTAGACAAAGTTCTAACCTGCCTTCTATGAAGAATTCAAGTCTCACCACAAGAAAGGTAGCAAACTAGGACTACATGAACACATGTAATCATGAAATAAGAGGACGTGAAGAGTAAAACTTAGACCATGCAGGAAAAGGAATGATGTTCCTGGGGCAGACCCCTAAAAACCGCTGTTGGAGCAAGTCAATCAATGTGTTCACCTAATCCACAAGATCTGACTGCCTAGCAAGTCACAAAACCTCAATCTCTTGAGGACCTTGAACCTCTAGCCTCCTTCACTCTTGGCAGAGAACCTCTAACCTACTTTACTAAAAAGACTGAGGCTACAGCTACACCTATAAATAGCTACCATGGCCTCAATCTTTTTAATAAAGTAGGTGTACATATTATCTGCCAAAAGCGAGGGAGGAAATAAAAGGGAGGGAGGCCGCCTCTGCATCTCCCCTCTTAGCGTTTCATCCAAACCTCAGTCTTAGAAAGGATGAGATACCACTTCTGTGTCTTAAAGTGTGCTCCATGACCCACCTATGCAGAATCACCAGAGTATTTGTTAGAGATGCAGCCCAGAAATGCTAGTCTCAGTCTTAGAAATTAGCCTCAGGAGTCACATTTTAACAAGCACCCCCAATAATTTCAGTACACGACATAGCATGAGAACTGTAGCTCTCATCTTTGCACTCTATTCTTGTTGCTCCTCCTAGAAACTCTAGGGCCTTATCGTTTGGCCTCCTCCTAGTTCACCACTGTCGTCAGGCTATGTTTTCTCTACTGGTACTTTTCACCCAACATCCATAAGTAGTATTTGTAAAAAATACATTTGGCCCTCTTGCTCCCTCTGCTACTATGCCCCATTCTGTCTCTCTCCTTCTAATCACTGTCAAAATACATGCAGAATCCCTCACTTCCGCCTCACCCTCTGCAGCTGCATTTCTAAGGCTGACCTACAGATGTTTAGAGTTGTTCAGGAGTACAATCATCAAATGGACTTGAAAAATACTACACAGCATCTCCCATTCACTTGGGAAATTCAATACCCTTCGGTATAGTAAAGGATAATTCATAGTACAGACACCCATTTACTTTTGTTTAATCTGCACCCTTTTTTCTTTTTTTGATGAAACATTCATACTCAGTTTGGGAAATACTTCATGTGAAATTCTTCAACTCTCAACTCAAACCGTCTCTTGGAGATGCCCAAGACCAAGACTTCTATAACTTATTCATAAGAACTTTGAGGGAAGAGTGAACATCTCACTTTTTAATCCGCCATCAGAACTCAGCACAATGTTTTATACAGTGGGTACTCTAAGAATAGATGAGTAAAATAAAATGTATTAGACACATGTCCTTTTAAATTCAGTAATTTAACTACTGACAAAAATCTTCTGGACCACTGATATATTTTAAAAAAAAGGCTGGGAACGGTGGCTCATGCCACTTTGGGAGGCCGAGGTGGGCGGATCACCTGGGGTCAGAAGTTCAAGACCAGCCTGACCAACATGGAGAAACCCCGTCTCTAATAAAAATACAAAAAAATTAGCTGGGCGTGGCAGCGCATGCCTGTAATCCCAGCTACTTCGGAGGCTAAGGCAGGAGAATCGCTTGAACACGGGACACAGACGTTGCAGTGAGCCAAAATGAAGCCATGGCCCTTCACCCTGGGCGACAAGAGCAAAACTCCATCTCAAATAAATAAACAAATATTTAAAAAAAAAAAAATAGTCTAAAACACACACACACAGTGAATTGAGAAACCTAACCCTCACCTTGGAGTCTGTACATTACAGTGGTAGATGTATTCTGTCACAGTATCGTCTTCGAACATTGAAGAATACTTCCGTTTGAAATCAGGCCTTAAACGCTGCACTAGACTTAAACCTATTTAACAGGAAATTTTAAAAATGCATGTTTTAAATTATAATTAACTTATCAACTAAATAATATACAAAGTTTTAGTGCTTGTCTGTGTAATGACTGTTATGTGCACACACACATATATATGTATTCAAATATATATTGTAGGTGGTGAAAAGCACACATTCTGATAGCTGTCCTCCTAAAGATCCCCAAGGAAATATTAATATAAGAATTAAAGAGTATTGTATTTTGACTTGCAGATGTGCTTTAGGGCCTCAAAAACATGTAAGTTAGAAGGCACTTTTGTAGGTAAATAAATTCTTTAAATGTGGCCAGTGAGTAGCTCATACATAAAATTAATGTATTAACTTGTATTTCTTCCATAATTACAACACATTAACATCTAAATGAAGTAAACTAGTATATATAATTATTTATGTGTGAAAATAAATTCATTTTTTTCTTGGGACCCTAGCAAGACCCCCTGCTAAGGTTATCCTTGGTGGTGCACACAGCCCCACTCTAGAAAAAGCCAAGGGCGCCCGGGAGCAGTGGCTCACGCCTGTAATCCCAGCACTTTGGGAGGCCGAGGCGGGCGGATCACAAGGTCAGGAGTTTGAGACCAGCCTAACCAACATGGTGAAACTCCCATTTTGTATTTGTACTGAAAATACAAAAATTAGCCGGGTGTGCACCTGTAATCCCAGCTACTCAGGAGGCTGAGGCAGGAGAATCACTTGAACCTGGGAGGTGGAGGTTGCAGTGAGCCAAGAT
>NW_012109019.1:697210-720736 GCF_000951045.1 Mandrillus leucophaeus | reverse complement strand
CCGTGTTAGCCAGGATGGTCTCGATCTCCTGACCTCGTGATCCGCCCATCTCGGCCTCCCAAAGTGCTGGGATTACAGGCTTGAGCCACCGCGCCGGCCTCGGAAATTATTTTCAAGTTTTGTAAAAAATCATCTACTATTGGCCGGGTGTGGTGGTTCACGCTTGTAATCTCAGCACTTTGAGAAGCTGAGGAGGGAATATCACTTGAGTCCAGGAGCACCAGCCTGGCCAACATGATGAAACCCCATCTCTACTAAAAATACAAAAAATTAGGCAGGCGTGGTGGTGGGCGCCTGTAGTTCCAGCTGCTTGGGAGGCTGAGGCAGGAGAATCGCTTGAACCTGGGAGGTGGAGGTTGCAGTGAGCTAAGATCGTACCACTGCACTCCCTAGCCTGGGTGACAGAGCGAGACATTGTCTCAAAAAAAAAAAAGAAAAGGCTGGGCGCGGTGGCTCACGCCTGTAATCCTAGCACTTTGGGAGGCCAAGGCAGGCGGATCACGAGGTCAGGAGATCAAGAC
Source organism: Mandrillus leucophaeus (assembly GCF_000951045.1). Lineage (NCBI taxonomy): Eukaryota > Metazoa > Chordata > Mammalia > Primates > Cercopithecidae > Mandrillus > Mandrillus leucophaeus. Next base: position 720,215 of record NW_012109019.1, on the reverse strand, counting down.
CTTCCTGGCTAACACAGTGAAACCCTGTCTCTACTAAAAATACAAAAATTAGCCGGGCGTGGTGGCAGGTGCCTGTAGTCCCAGCTACTCAGGAGGCTGAGGCAGGAGAGTGGAATGAACCCAGGAGGCAGAGCTTGCAGTGAGCAGAGATCGCGCCACTGCACTCCAGCCTGGGCGACAGAGCAAGACTCTGTCTCAAAAAAAAAAAAAAAGAAAAGAAAAAAAGAAAAAGCCCAGGGCAAGGCCCACAAGGGAAAGAGGATGAAGAGCAGAAGCTTTCCTCTAGTCACATTTTTCCATTCTGAGGCCCCAGAGACTGACTGGTCTCCCTTTCTGGTACCACTACCCCATTAACTCCAGCAAGGCTTTACTTCTCTACTGGCCCTCTCTTCCCATCTGTGATGAATTGCACAGCTCCACCAAGAAATTCTCTCATGCAGTTGATTCTACATCACCTTCCCACCCCCAAGTGCAAGCAATAATGGGAGGCTGAGGGCATGGCTTTAAAGAGCCTCTCCTAGGTGTCCTCCCTTGCCCATCACTTCTCCTAACTTCTCTTCATACTTTACTTTTCCCCTAATTGTTATTTGTGTACCTGTGATCTAGTAAAATCTATTTCTATTTCAGGGTTATAAAGATTAAACGAAGCTCTTAAGTAGTTTACCAGAGGAGGATCATACTGAGGAGTGGCTCTACTGGGGAGGGCTGAAAGACTGCAGGTAGGCAAAATGTGCCATCTGTAAGAGCACTGAGTAAAGTGCAGTCACCAATTCAACCCCCATACCCTCCTCTAAGTCCTGCAGTCCCACTGCTCTCCCCATCCAAAGAGAAGGCACTAGGGCAAGGAGGGCCAGGGGTGGGCAAAAGGGAACAGCATTTACAGTAACCTGCATGACAGTTAATCCCACACCCTCCTCCATACCCCCATGCCTCTTCTCTTTTCTTGCTAACAGAACCCATCTTTCCTTTCTTTCTTTCTTTTTTTTTTTTTTGACAGGGTCTTGCACTGTTGCCCAGGCTGGAGTACAGTGGCACAACCTTGGCTCACCACAACCTCCATCTACCTCCCAGGTTTGAGTAATTCTTGTGCCTCAGCCTCTTCTCCTGAGTAGCTGGGATTACAGGTGTGTGTCACCATGCCTGGCTAGTTTTTTTGTATTTTTAGTAGAGACGGGGATTTGTCATGTTGGCCAGGCTGGTCTCGAACCCTGGCCTCAAGTGATCTGCCAACCTCAGCCTCCCAAAGTGCTGGGATTACAGGTGTGAGCCACAGCACCTGGTTAGAACACATCTTTTCTATAGTATCAATTAGGCAGCAATGCGCCCAGGAAAGCAGGCCCTGGGAACAAATCATGATTGGTCCGTCACAGAAATTTCTTCTTTGCTGGTGGAAGGACTAGGAGGGCGCAGTCATAAGGGGAGGTTGGCTGGAGCCTTCCAGAGAGGACTTTCTTCCCTGACAAAGCATTATGGAGACAAGGACCATTTTCCATGCTTTTCTTTCTTTTTGCTCACAAATCAGAGTGCTGATTTGTGAGATGATGCTTAATGCCATGGCAGGCATCAAACCCCCATGAGGAAAAAAGTCAAGAAAATCACAGACACAGACCCAAATCCTAACATCAATGAGCAAGCAACCAGAACAAGTGCTAAAACCTATCTCCAGTTTGCTTATTAAGGAAATAATAAAAGGCCTTATAATTTAAGCCACTTGGGTATTCAGTTACTTACAACTAAAAGTACTCCAAACTCATACAAGTTGTACAGGGGAAAGGCAGAAGTTCGGAACATCATTATCTGTGACAATGGGGGAAGGAAATTCCCATGGCTATGGGGCTGAGACAGAACTGCTGAGAATCAAATAAAAGTCAATCAGGGACTAAACATTCGTGCCTCAAAATATGACCAGAAATATACATCAGGAGTCCCTAAAATGTTGTGGAAAAAATAACTTTATCTTTCCAACATTCTGACATAGACAAGGGAAGAATCTGTGAGTGTGGTGGTACCTGTTATCCCCCCCAGGGTAAATCAAATCAGGTTTTATGATCTACCAAATGGTATCATCAATTGGCCAAATGTTCTCCAATGCTCGCCAACAGGCAACATGCTACACTTCTCCCAGGCCCTGGACTAGCAGAGGTCCTTATATCCTCCCCAAAACACTCTGCTTGTCTGGCTTTTTTTAGAGTGTTGAGGACTAACTAACCTCATCCTCAGCAATTTCCCTCCTTTTCTGCTTTGCTAATTATTTGTAATGTTTACAACATAAAGAGTCCCCTTTGAGGAGAAGAGCCTAGTTGCATTCATCTTTGTGCAAGACATGGTACTTATTAGAGGAAGAGGAGAAAAAGTAAGGGTTGAGGATTTTTTTTAAGATTTTGACTAACAATAGTGAATTCTCTTCTGATAATCTACAAACATCTTGCTTTCCTAGAACATAAGCACTCACCAAAGGGTCCTGCAATCCTTAGGCCAGCTAAAGGGTTAAAGGGAGTCAATGCTGCTCCCAAGGCTCTGATCCAAACTGGAATTGGTCTGTCTTGATCAGCAAGGTCTGGTCGTTCAGGGAAGCCCCAAGGTTCCACTAAAATGAGATGATTAACCCTGTTGGGGGAAAGAACAGATTTAAGTTCATTTGGTAAAATCACCCTAAGTCTATAAAGAGCTAGCATGATTTATAAAACAAAGGTAGAATGAACCACCTTCAAAAATCTTCACGTTAAAGACTAATGGCGGAACAGGTCGTATTATGCTGTTATCCTGTGTAAACTTTCGAGATTCAGTAGGATCTAAGCGGTGTATGGTAGAAAGAGGGCTTTATTTTTAATATATCTAAATGTGGATAATAAAAGATGTATAGAGTACACAACTGTGTGTTTATTAAAAAAAAGAAAAAAGGGCATTTGTTATTTAAGTTACAATCTGGGAGATGATGTAGATCACTGGCTACTCAGAAAAATCCAATGGTTCCATTTATATCACGGCTGACACTGCAAAAATGGCCAAAGATCAATATCTCATTCTTTTTTATTTATTTATTTTCTATATTTTATTTTATTTTATCTTATTTTATTTTGAGACAGAGTCTCGCTCTGTTACCCAGGCTGGAGTGCAGTGGCGCGATCTCGGCTCACTGCAACCTCTGCCTCCCAGGTTCATGCCATTCTCCTGCCTCAGCCTCCTGAGTAGCTGGGACGACAGGTGCCCACCACCACGCCTGGCTAATTTTTTGTATTTTTAGTAGAGACGGGGTTTCACCGTGTTAGTCAGGATGGTCTCGATCTCCTGACCTCGTGATCTGCCCGCCTCGGCCTCCCAAAGTGCTGGGATTATAGGCGTGAGTCACTGCGCCCGGCCCAATATCACATTCTTATAAAATAGCCTCAGATACCAACAATAGTTATCTCCTATGAATCAACCATCCTAAAAATTTAAGTGAAGTTAAGGACTTAAAGTGGGTTCAAAAGTACTTTAAATTAACTTTTCATAAACATGAGGATAACGTAATGTGGACTGAAAACACTCCTTAGTTTGGGATTCTAGAACTGTTGAAAAAGAACACGTCTATCTACCTTATCCATGATTTCTTGCTATACTAACATTAGATTCTGTTCCCAATTCTTTCCCAATTTTCTTTTTCATTGACCAAGAGATAGAAAATCTTTAGTACAACTTCATATACAATTATTTCTTATTGTTAATCATTTTAATTTTTCCATCTTATGAAACTTCTTCCCAATGAAGGAAAACCAGAACTATCAGCAGTACTTCCATGTAGTTGCATCATACTTTATACATCATAAAGATTCTAAACAAAGTACAAAGATCCTTCTGAAACAATACAATGTTCAACTGTAACCAAACCAGCCAAGAAATGCCAGCCAAAAATCTCCCAAGGATAAACTGACAATGACTCTAAAGTCCCTTTCCTAAGTTATAACTGAAACAGAAAGGTAAAGAAACTAAAACATGGGCACAGATGGTACTATTCCTCATATAAAATCTATTCTGTTATTGTTGTCAGCATGCGTAAGAATGAGTTAGTAACAGGTCCATACTGTTGACTGCTTTTTTTCAGACAGAAAGCTTTAGAGCACAGAGCTCTATGGTCCCTTAGAGAATATTGGGTGCAATCTTTCATCTTAGATAAAAAGGAAGCTGAGATGTACTACACGACCTGCTCTGGTATATAACATTAGTTAACAAAGAACTAGGGCTGAAACCCACATTTCTCTACTCCAGCATACTAACAGATGCTGACAAGGAATTGGGCAGAAGGCTTTGTTTTCTAAAAATAGGCTAGTCAACGTAAGATAGACATATTAGTAAAGGTAAAACTTAACCTTTATTAACTCTCAAGGTCGGTCCTAATAGTATACTCTAGATTTCACAGCACTGAGAACATATGTAGACTATAACCATAAAGATGTATGAAGATATGTGATAAATGAGTTTCATATAATTATGAAGTATGCCTTCACAGCCTAAAAATTTCATATGAGAACATTTTCTAATAGTGTATCAGAAAGAGGTTGGAAATGAGTGTTTTGCTTTGTTTTTTAATGGCAAAGACTATCTCTTATATTTTGACCACTTCCTAAATTCCTTTTAATTTTTTATTTTTTGAGATGGAGTCTCACTCTGTCGCCCAGGCTGGAGCGCAGTGACGCAATCTCAGCTCACTTCAACCTCTGCCTCCTAGGTTCAAGTGATTCTCCTACCTCAGTCTCCTGAGTAGCTGGGATTACAGGCATGCACCACCACGCCCAGCTAATTTTTGTATTTTTAGTAGAGACGGGGTTTTACCATGTTGCTCAGGCTGGTCTCAAACTCCTGACCTCATGATCCACCCACCTTGGCCTCCCAAAGTGCTGGGATTATGGGCCTGAGCCACTGCACCCGGCCCTAAATTCCTTTAATTACAGCCCACAATAAGATGTGGGGTAGGGGAAGGAAGAGGCCTAACGGGTATGAGTGGAACTAACGAGACAGCCACCTAGTTGAAAGCAGCAAAGATTCATGTTAAGAAACAGCCACTATTATTCACTATTGATTTACTTCCCAAAGAGAAAAATGAACTCTTCATTAAAACATACCCTACCCTAAACAATTGTTAAATTTTTGTCACAAATTTGTTAATGGATCTTGCTCAGTCTGCTCTAAACTCTTTCTGACCTGCTAACCCAAAAACAGGAGGACAAAGGAAAACTTGACAGAAGTCTCATCTGTCTCTAGGTGACTGTTTTTGCCTTAGTTCTGGTTTGCCTTTTAAATATGATCTTCAAAATTTCATCCCTAGGTGAAAATGCCAGTTTAACAAAGTATGCAAAGTATATATACTAAGGCAGATGACTTTTCAGTTCCTTTTTGAAAAGGAGTGAATGTCCCTACAATTGCTCAGTTCTACTGTCCCTACAATTGATCAGTTCTATGTCTTCATAACCTAGTATGAGGCTTAGCACGTGGCAGATGCTTGGCAAACATTTGGGTTAATATGCTTTTCCATGTTTTCTTTTGGTCCTAGTCTATTAAGCATATACAAATTTTATAAAGTATAATCATAGCATAAGCATATCCAACTTGATTTTTCTGGTCCCCCAGATGACATCAGAACATCACTCCTATTTATTAATCTCATTATTCAGTAACAAAATCCATTTAGATAGTCAACAACCAGTCTAGTCTTTTCTAAATAAAATTATACTGTCTGGAACAGAAAAATAAATCATAAGCATTGAATACTGGCCACAAAATTATATTAATATATGTGTGCATGTGTGTCTGAAACAAGTTTTGTGGGGTGATACAATTGTATTTTTCTAATCCAAACAATATAGAAGGGCTATAGTAAAAAAAGTTTGAACATAATTTTTTAAAACTCTACAACATCTAATCTGTAGTTAACTGTAGTTATATATCATCTGCTTCTACTACATGTAAAAACCCCAGAAAATAATTGTTCCTTATTTTTGGTTTTAGGTATTTTAAATAAGATAGACCATGCAAAGCACTCAGGTTAGTGGCTATCAAAAGGTAAATATTCAGTAAATGTAAGCTAGTTACAGTAGCAAGAATAGGAAGACTACAAGAGTAGAATTTATTCCAGGGAACATGGAAAGACAGGTATTTATTCTTCAGAAGAGCTTGATCACAGGTGACTACAACGTTGCACCAGACCAAGGTCCCAGGCTCTCTTCTAACCTCTACTTCTAGTAAAAATATTATCTCCTCATTTGATAGGAGTTACTGGGCTTTAATGTACATCTAAACTATAATAAGCTAAACTCTACTCTTTAATATTCCAGAGAGGGTTCCCTGCTGGGATTGTTAGTTCACATTTAGGGTAAAGAATGGGTCCAACCAGACAGCACATGCGAGTCATCCTATTAGACATCCTTGTCAAGAACCAGAGACTGGTTTAAACCACAAGAAAAATAAAGAACCAGCAGAGCAGGAACAACAGAACAGCTCATCAGTTTTGAAATATAAAAAGGCATTCTTCTTAACGTTAGTCATTAGAATTGGCCTTGAGTTTGAAGATGGTGAGCAGAGTACACCCTTAAGGGCAAAGCAGTGGACAATACCTGTACCAACACACTGGGACCTGATTTCACTTCGTCTAAATGCTAACAAGGGTAGATAAGCCTGACCTTCATGAGATTTAAAGACAGCCACCAATCGGAAATAATGCAACAAGAACAACAGTCAGGTCAGGCGTGGTGGCTCATGCCTGTAATCCCAACACTTTGGGAGGCTGAGTTAGGAGGATCACTTGAGGCAAGGGGTTCAATATCAGCCTGGCCAACATGGTGAAACCCCGTCTTTACAAAAAATACAAAAAAATAGCCAGACGTGGTGGTGCACACCTGTAATCCCAGCTACTTGGGAGGCTGAGGCACGAGAACTGCTTGAACCCAGAGGCGGAGGTTGCAGTGAGCCAAGATCGTGCCACTGCACTGCAGCCAGGGCAACAGAGCAAGACACTGTCTCAGGGGGAAAAAAAAAAAAAAAGCAGCAAAGAAAGGAGAACAATCAGACCTAGGATCAAAATGTATAAAGGAATTTAAGGAAAATAATCAGAAAGAACGCTAGTCAATGCACAAAGGAGGCATTTGCAAAATGAAGTTAGCCCCAGGTATTTCCCATTGGCTCCAAGCCACCAGAGAGAGAAAAGGGAAGGCCTGGAGAACAAAAAACTAAATAAATACCTTCAACTTCGAATCAAGTAGAACAGTTTTTCCTAGAAGAGCAGAGGGCCAACAAAAATTGCTCAACTCCATTCTGTACAATCAGAAGACAGAGCCAGGCAAAAGAAAAGTATTCAAGATAAAATTATATAAAAACTTTTCACTAGAGAAATAAAGACTAGTCAAAACTTACTCTAATGTAACTCAGAATAGATCTCTTTGCTAAACACTTTCTAAGTTAAAGTTTCTATAATCTCCTTTTCCTTAGTTTATAACAAATATCTTCAAAATACAGATAGTCTTTTTAATGGGGTCCTGAGCAGCAGGGGCCAGAAGGAAAGGAAAATTAAAAGAGAAAAACTGGACCAGGCACAGTGGCTCACGCCTGTAATCCAAATGCTGGCAAAAATTGATCAGCTTTTATTTGTTCTTTAGAGTAAGAATCCTTCTTAAACAAGTGCATTAAACTAGGCATTTTCATTCTTCTCCTCAAACTGTCCTATAAAAGTAACAAACGGAAGAATGGAGCTGCCCATAAAAGACAAAGACTGAAGTAGGTATGGCTTGGAACACTAAGTCCCAACAAATAAAACAATGTTGTTTTTGTGTTTTTTCCCTCCATGCATTAAACAGAAAGTAAGGAGCTGTCATTTTACTTAAAAGAAAAAAATAAAGATTACATTTGCAACACCTGAGGAAGCAAAGAACAAAATAACATTATCAGCTGGGTATGGTGGCTCATGCCTGTAATCCTGGCAGTTTTGGAGGCCGGAGGATCACTCCAGGCCAGGAGTTTGACACCGGCCTGGGCAACATAGTGAGACCCCCCATCTCTACATAAAATTTAAAAAATTACCCAGACATGGTGGCACACCTGTAGTACTAGCTACATGGGAGGATTGTTGAGCCTAGGAGGTCAAGACTGCAGTGAGCCACGATTGTGCCACTGCACTCCAGACTGTGCAACAGAGTAAGACCCTATCTCCAAAAAAAAAAAAGTAACATTCTCAAAGTCCACTATCGAGAAAAAAGAGAGACAAAAGAGGCACAGTGAGTGTAAGAAATGATCTGAATTTCATTTGATCTCCAGACCACTTTTTCCCTCCTCTTAGCGTTCCCCCCACTCCCACCAAAAGTCTTTCTGAAACTCAAAGATTCATTTCAATCTCATGACAGCATAATAAAAATGCTACTGGATCAAAAGCAAGCTGGATGAGCACTGAGTATGTAGTTCGGTAACTGTTTGTTGATACCAAGCGGACTGCTCTGTTGCACCAGAGAAAGCATGTGTGTGCTGCAAAGAAGCTTCTCCAGCTCAGGTGAAACATTCCAGATCACACAGAAGGCAACCCTGACAACTACCCCATCTGCTTAGTGGGAATGCCAACTTCAAGACACACCAAACACTAAACATCACTTAATATGAAGTTTGCTATAATGGTGAACACTTATAGTACTCAGTCCTGTTTAATCCTGTTTAATGTTTGGATCTGTGAGTCTACTGAACTATTAACTATCAGATCATCTATGTAAATTTGTACAAATTTGCCCAACCAGGATCAAGCAGAAAAAAATTCCTTTTAATAAAAAGTTAACAAATATAAGCAACATTATTAGTAATATGAATAAACACGTGGACAGCAAGACCAAAGGGCACTAAAGGAGACGATGCACCTTGCAGAAAAGACAAGAGCTACTCATTTTTCCCTGTCCTCTCCATTTAAAGAGAAGTGCTTTCCAGGGAAGCCATACCGAACAGCAATGAAGGAAAAAAGCAAGGGAGAAGGGGAAGCCCGTGAGATTGTTAATTCCAGCCTTCCTATATTATATGCTACAATGGGGTATTAATCTGGTCTATTAGAATAGGGAAAAAATAAACTATAAAATTTTACTTTTATTTAGTAGATTTAACACACTTCTAAACTAACTAAAGTTGTTGGTTTAAATGGCTGGTCAATTTGTTTAATTCTGTAAAATATTCATGTATGTTATATATACATATATATGTGTGTAAATGTTAGAAGAAACATGCTAATACCTTTCTCTCACACATACATGTAGAATGATCTCTTTATTTCCACTGTAACCTGTTTTTATGACATAGTAACTTAACATGTAGATTAACTGGGCAAAAGGCATAAAACTGAAATCTTTGCCTGCTTATGCTTGCATATCTGAAACTAATTTTTCTCCCAAAAATAAATTAGAAAGATATGACATGACCAGCTCTTATCTCTTGATACTTCTGTGCAAAATGGAAAGAGAAGAACAGAGAAAAGAACAAAAAATTGTAAGCTAAAAGGTGAACTTAGCTTATAATTCTCTTTTTCAAAATCACCTATTCAAGAAATATTTACTAGGCAGCCACTATGTGCCAACCATGGTGTTCTGACTGACTGGACATAATCATGATTGGAGATATCTGAAAATCCAGAAAACATCATTATTTTGAAATTAACCTGTATTTAACAATTTAAGTTTTATGCAGTTAAGAATATAAATTTGAATATTCAACAAACTCCGTACAGTTCAAAATTTTGTTGGCAACCAGTCAAATTTAGACAGGCTAATTATTTCAAGCATTCTCATATCCATCTACTGCTACTACTTATGATTCTTGGTCCTGATACAGTACTCTAGTTTTATTTCTAGCATTAGACACAAACATTCAAAAACCATTTTCTAAAATATAATCAATCCAATGCAGGAATCACTAGCTTTGTTTTTAGATACCTTTTGCTATTCTCTTTTATAGCTGTTTTTAAAGTGTTGATTCCCTTCTGAATCCCTGAAGCTTCACCCCCTATTTCTTTAGAGCAGTTCACAATTGAAAATGAAACTCTTACCAACTGAAACTCTTACCAACTGACCTTATCAGTAGAGAGCTATGAAGGGTCAGGATTCTAAGACTTAGGGTTTAATGACCAAGGTCTAGCCTGCAGAGTTCCAAGTCACATCTCCAGAGAATAAATGCCACAAGACAGACACAGACATAATACACACCTGATAAAAAACAAAGGAAGTTCAACTCCCACAAATAGCCCTGTTGACTTGTACCAGAAAGGCATCCACTTCCTTCTCCTTTCACCATAAATGCAGATAGGTGTTTGTCACTAACAGTAAGACACAATAAAAGAAAGTAACCCCAGCCGGGTGCGGTGGCTCACACCTGTAATCCCAACACTTTGGGAGGCCAAGGCAGGTGGATCTCCTGAGGTCAGAAGTTTGAGACCAGCCTGGCCAACATGGTAGAACCCTGTCTCTACTAAAAATACAAAAATTAGCTGGCATGGTGGCAGGCTCCTGTAATCCCAGCTACTCGGGAGGCTGAGGCAGGAGAATTGATTGAACCCGGGAGATGGAGGTTGTGGTGAACCGAGATACCGCGCCACTGCACTCCAGCCTGGGCGACAGAGTGAGACCCTGGCTCAAAAAAAAAAAAAAAGAAAAGAAAAGGAAGAAAGTAACCCCAAAATGCCAACCAGGAGAAGAAAATTTGCGTTTCTTTTTAAAGAACAGGTCCACCAGTTGACAGGACTATTACTGTCTAGCACATCTAGGACCATGAGATCAGAAAAATCAGGTGTAAATGCTAAAGTTTAAAGAGTCTATAGAGAAAAAGTGGCTGTTTCAGAGGAAGAGAACCTCAGGGACACAGGGCTGCTGCTTCACCCATCAAATTCTGTGTTGAACACACACCCAGAGTTATGCAATGGGGCGATCTTATAGGTATACACAGAGACTCTGAAATGACCATCATCCCATGTCTCACTCACAGACCTCAAAGTCAAAATCAGTTGTAAATTTGGATTTAAAAATCAGTCCAATGGAAAAATACACTGGCAACACAAAAATGCTATATTCATTTTTTGTTGTTTCTTTCCAAAAGATGAATGTTTCTCCTGTTTTCTTAGCACTTAAATGTGACCTTCTCTCATAGTAGTAACATGAATAATAGAAAACAGCATTTAAAAATAAGGAAAGAGGCTGGGTGCAGTGGCTCAGGTCTGTCATACCAGATCACAGAGGGGAGGCCAAGTGGGGTGGATCACCTGAGGTCAGTAGTTCAAGACCAGCCTGGCCAACATGGCAAAACCCCATCTCTACTAAAACTACAAAAATTAGCTGAGTGTGGTGGCATGCACTTGTAGTCACAGCTACTCGAGAGGCTGAGGCCTCTCGAGAAGAATCACTTGGGCCTGGGAGGCGGAGGTTGCAGTGAGCCAAGATCACGCCATTGCACTCCAGCCTCAGTGACAGAGCAAGATTCTCTCTCTTAAAAAAAAAAAAAAAAAAAAGACAAAGAAAGGAGATGATACTAGAAAGACTTTGAAGCAAATATTCATTAATTCAATGTTTTATAATGAGAAAGGTTAGGGTATGGTATAATAAAAAACCCTGGGATATATGCTATGAAGTTATATTTTCTATAGTTTAGATAAAAGAAAACTAAAGGTTAGATGTTAAGTGATTTGCTCTAAGTCATAAAGCTAGCACTAGTACCTACATCTTCTAACCTTCTGGTTTCCCCTTACAGCTTACTATAACTTAGATAGAAAACATTAGACAAAGCCTGCTGGATCCATAGATTTAACGATAATAGTAACAAATAATTTTTACTTGTGGCTTAAAATTATACATTAAAGTTTCTACAGTTCTAAGTTTAACAAATAGAAAGCCCTTTCCCAAGCCTATTAACATGTAGTACATGTAATAGGAAGATCTGACACGATTATTTCAGCTACTATATTGGTCATCAGTTGTGGTGTGGTCTATAGGGTCCTTTAAGAGAATGTCTGCCTTGTAAGGCTCGACACTAAAACCACCAAAGATGAGAACTAGAGTCTGGTACTTGGAAGCACAGTTTTAATCCCACACTTCTGTCACCACCACTTACCTTGATGGGTACTTCAGCGAGTAAGCAGCAGCCAAGAATCCACCTAGGTTGTGCCCAAGCAAGATCATTTTGTCCAATCCGAGGGCACATCTCCACTCTTCAATGGATTCCACAAACTGATTCTCCACTTCTTCTGCGTCACTGTCAAACCTGGGTCTACTACTTCGTCCAAAACCCAATAGGTCAAAAGCATAGACAGGTCTGTTGGTGCAAAGATCTCCAAAATTCAGTGCCCAGAGCCCAAGACCTCCTCCAAAACCATGTAGAAGGACAAGTGGAGTCTTATTTGAAATATTATGAGAGAACTTCAGTGTCCATATTTTATTTCCATTAGATATACGAACAGGTTCTTTTTTGTATGTGCAAGGGACACCTAATGAAAACATAAAAAAGAAATTCTGTTTCATTTTATTACTTCTGAGAAGGGAAGCATTCTCAGAGCAATCAAAAATTACAAACCATCTAGTATCCAATCTCATGATTTTAGCTTTTATTGCCAGCTATTTTTTAAAAGTACACATTTTATTGAAGTAAATAACTCTAAATGACTATGTTTCAAACCTAAGGGGAAAGACCTACCTCAGACAAAACTCAAGTAACCTGTGGTCAAGGTCTTTGGCAAGTCATATTACCTTCTAACTTCTTTCCACATCTATCAAATGAGGGTATTATACTCCTAGAAGTGAACAGGAACTTAGTGGCCACCGAATCCATTATTTTAAGGTCTCCAGCTTTGCAGACAATTTGTAGAATACTGTCAAGTGTCCTACAATTTCAAGGTGGTATTCTTTTGTTAACTTTGAGTTGAAGTCAGACTCAAAGGCATCATTTTTCCTTTAAAAGTAATCATGAACTTAGGGAAGGATTAATGGTATCTATATTAAACACATAAGTGAAATATTAAGTCATTTCAAAGTTCAGTAGAAAAAAAGTTGACAAAGTATTGTAGGAACTCCTCAGCATGACACACCAGGTAACTTGGGTCCAACTCTAGTAATCTCCCAGAAAAAGCAAATAGTCACAATTTTAAAGATCAAAGTTCTTTTTTACCTTCAATGCTGTGGGACTAAATACTTTAAACACTCCCAAAAATTGCCTAAAAATGAAATTAAATTTGAAATTCACTTATATTTAACTATCAACTGAATAGCTGCATTTCAGATATACCCCTTAATTATTTATGCATATTCATATACAGTAGACAAAACACTGAAGAAACAGGAGTTTCTGCCTTTTAACCAAAGAAATAATCTCAGGTTTTGTATCCATATAGTGGCAGCAAAGAAGAAACCTAACATTCATTCAGATTATTAACAGAGCACATGCCCTCAAGTTAGGGGAAATACCATTAGTTTAGAAAAGGGGCTACTTTGGCTTAAGTACCAAGCCAAACCACTTCAGCATTTTGAACACATACGTCTTGTGTATTCCCATAAAAACCATCTGTAAAACTATCAGATAACTCATTCTACAGTAGCTTACTTTCATGTCTGATAAGCAGAGACCAATTCACATTCCTATTTGCATCCCTAGAACCAAAAGGAAGGGAATCAACATGTTTGTTAGATGCATGAATTGAGAATCTAGCACCTCTTTTTATCTCCTGATAAGAATTTTTTTATTTTGGTAAATCACAATGACAACTTTCTCAGTTTCGTAGAGAGCAAGTTTACCCAAGTACATGGAATAAAAGTTCATTATGTTAAAAATCTGTAATAACCAGGTGTGGTGGCTCACGCCTGTAATTCCAGCACTTTGGGAGGCAGAGGCGGGTGGATCACCTGAGGTCAGGAGTTCGAGACTAGCCTGGCCAACATGGCGAAATCCTGTCTTTACTAAAAATACAAAAATTAGCTGGGCATGGTGGCAGGTGCCTGTAATCCCAGCTACTCGGGAGGCTGAGGCAGGAGAACTGCTTGAACCCAGGAGGCAGAGGTTGCAGTGAGCTGAAATTGTGCCACTGCACTCTAGCTTGGGTAACAGAGCAAGGCTCCGTCTCAAAAAAAAAAAAAAATTCATGTAAGATGGCTAATTATCCCTTCCTAAGGATATATACAGTTATGGTCACTGACTCCTGAATCATTCAAATGCACAAACAAATCCATTACTGGTAAAGAGAATGAAAAACAGACATGTACAAACATCTGCACCTACATACAAAAATAACACATGAATGTGAACGGTACTACTTAATCCACTCCTTTAAGTAGAATCAGCAAAACAAAATTGCACAATAAATACCACTGCTTAGAACTATACCCACAGATACCTTGGAATGCCCTGATGGTACAAGTTTGGATAAATTTTAGTGCTCATAAGAAGGAAAAAAAAGGGCTTCCACACCACTATAAATACAGAATCCTAGAATGTTAGAACTAGAAGGAATTCTAAAGACCCCTTCATTTTACAAAAATCCTACCCCTTCATTTTACAAGAAATAAGAAGCTCAGCAAAGTGACTTTTCCAAGATTTTGTGGCAGATCTGGGCCTAGACCAAGTTACCTGGGTCCAGTCTAGTACTTTCACTATACAAGGCTGCATGCTCTGAAACACCTAGAATCTGTTCTCAAAGCATAGTCTCAAGCATAGTCAGGGGGGTGTCCCTGAGACTCTTTGAGGGGATCCAGGAAGTCAAAACTATTTTCATCATAATACTTATAATACTAAGACTTTATATTTTTCACTCTCATTCTCTAGTAGGTATACAGTCTTCCAGAAGTCACATATGTGATTACCCATCAGACTGAAAGCAGAAGCAGCAACCTTATGTCAAGCTAGATATAAAAGAGATTTGTAAACATGTAAACAATGTTACTCTTCTCATTACATATTTTTTGGAAAGTATTTATTTGTTTTTTTGGTACAAACTTTATTTTAATCTGTAATGGGTTTGTTACCATTATTTTTAAAGAAATTAATAAACATTTTTGATTATTCAATTTTAATTTCTAATTGAATTAGAAATGGTAAATATTGATAATAAGCCCATAAACAAATCTCCTTGGGGTCCTTACTAATTCAAGAGTATAACAGGGGCCCAAGACCAAAAAGTTTTAGAACTCCTACCTGCCAGCCCCCAACATTCATTTCTGTACTTTCTAATGACAAGGAAAAGGAAAAAAGTTATCTTGCTGACAATGAACACACCACAAAATCTTACCTCTAGTTTCAGGGCAGTGAGATATATCGGACCTATCTTAGTACACAGTTCATTTAACTTACAAGAAGAAAGCCTTACATTTTAACATCTTCTCTTCAGCTTCTTTAAGGTGTAATGTAGACGTAGGGCACCACGTAGGGAGCCAGCCAGTTAGCCATCCTGACCTAGAGCACCAAAAACAAAATACAAATAGGTAAGTTCATGCTCTTCTCAACTACCAACTGTCACATGCACAGAAGAAAGGCAGCACAGGAAATTTACTACCTGTATGATGGTGAAGCTATGTGTGACAAAAGTGACCTAACATGCACAAAACATGGTGGTAAGTACTGGGATACAGATATTCAACTTCAGTCTGTGTACTTACAAGTAGATCTCAAAGTCTACCTTATTCATGGATAGTCAGATTCCAAATAAACAAAAAGAAGATAAAATGGGCAGAACAAGAAAACACAAAAAATACATTCCTCCCCACTGCAAGACAGCCTCTTATTAGAGTAGAAGTGCAAAAAAAGTTAAAGACCAGGAGTAGATTCATTTGAATGACAGTTTCACAGTGAATATAAAAGGTACCTCTATAGGGGTTGAGAAAAGAGACGCCTTATTAAAATCTGAGATCTATCATATTTGGGGGAAAAAAAGGCTTCAAATCTCATATGAGTAGTAACATACCCCTAACACAAATGTCAGGGGCTGGACTGTGTACAATCTCCTTGGGGTGAACTGGTTAACTGTTAATAGAAATACAAAAAAGCTTTGGGTTTCAGCAAACAGTAGATGAATAGAATGACCAAAGCATCCATTGGAAGACAGCACAACAAAGAACAAGGACGCAGATCTGAGGCAACTAGTGAGGAAAGGCTTGGGGGGACTGCAGCTGACATACTTTGCTTGTAGCCAACAAAGGAGAGGGTGAGCCTCAACTCCTGGCCTGGCAGCTACAAACCAAAAGCTTATTGTAATAACCTGACATAATGTAGAGCTTCAGCAGTCATTTGACAGTTAGCAAGGGCTGGGTACATGGCTGGTATTATTTAAAATGAGAACTCTCTGATGAAAAAGAAATGAATTAGAAGAGGAAAAGTAAACTACTGCAGAGTCCAGATGAGAGGTAAGGGCCCAATCCAAGGCTTTGGCAACAGGCATAGAGATAAGAAGATGTAGTCACAGAATATTTAAAAAGGAAAACAGGTTGGATTTCATAATTGGTTGGATATAAAGAAGGTATAATAAGGATTCCCAGGCGTCTCTCTTAGGGTACCACTATAATGACAGACAACACAAGGGTTAGAATAGGTGTGAGTAGGAAAATATGTTAAGTTTTGGAAGTGTTGTGATCCAACACCCAGCTTTCTAACCTTTGTACATTCATCCTACAATACTTCCCTTCCCTGTAGAATTTATCTGGCTATTATGTATAACAGGTACTCAATAAATAATGTTTGCTGAACGATTAAGTCACTCACAATCCAGGAGATCTCAGTCCAAATTATCCCCATTTCATAGATGTAAAAACTGAAGTTCAGAAATGTTAAGCACCAAGTCCAAGGGTATACAGCTAGTAAGTAAGTGACACAAGCAGAGATTTGAGTTTGATTCTGAGCCACTCCAAAGTACTTTTTTCTCAAATGACTACCTTCCTTAAAATGTCTGAAGAGTTGTCCATTACCTACAGGATAAAGTCTATATTTTCTTGGACCTGCACAAAAGGTACTTTGCAATCCATCCACAGCCTACCTCCATCCCATCTTTTCTTTTCTTTTATACATTGTACTTTTTCCAGTACCTCATAGCTCCCAAAATTTCACATGATTATGTGTCTCTATGGCTTTGCACAGCTCTTGTAAATTACCCAGTCTCAAGTACTTCTTTATAGCAGCATGAGAATGGACTAATACACAGGCCACTAAAATAAAAGAACTCATGATTTTTAGAGGTTAAAAACAATAAACTATCATTAAGGTGAAGCTCTTTTGTTCTTGACCAGACATTAGGTCTATATTTAACCATAAAAATATGAACTAGTACCAACATGAAATTACTTACAACTCAATCTCATCCATTGTCTTAAACGAACATCCCTCAAACCACATCACAATTATTTGCCAGAGAGAATCAGAGGTCAATTGAAAAAAAAATTACAGTGAAATGAAGTATAATCTACTATTGCTCCAACTGATATCACAGACAAATTGGGGCAAAGAAAACACAAATACATTCTTTGCATTTAAAAAGGATGCTTTTTTTAAGAAACAACATTCAAGAAATAATTCAGACACTGAATACCTACTATGTACAAAGCACCAGAGTTTAAAAAGTTACATACCAGCCTGTAATGGAAGAATCATGCCTACCTCCATCAACTTACCACTTACCACAAAACCAGCTTTCAAAAAATGGGACTGTCTGTCCATGGATTTCCCTCCTAGTGACCAGCTCAACTCAGAGAAAGGGCAAAACATGTTTTCATGCTTGTAAGCTTACATTACATTTTATACTAAAAAATTACATCTTCAACCATAAGAAGAGGCACCAACTCTTTTCAGGTTTTCAAAGAAGCATCTTCATCAAAACAGGTGATTTTTTTAAAGTGGGTTTTTTCCTAACAGAAAAATATATATTTAACAAAACATAGCAAGATATTCTCACCCTTAATGGAATTGTAAAGACAGCACTCTTCCCCTAAGCCCTGATGTTTCTGTCCAGTTTTACTTTAACCAGATGGTTAAATGTTTTACAGAAACTATCCTCTACTTCTTTGAGACACTCTACAGGATTAAGTGTTATACATATAATAGGCTCCAAGGAACACATCCAATGAGTAAAAAGCAAGGGCCTATCTTTTCCATCCTTTAGTTGATTCCTGTTTGTTCAAAGGTCCCATACCTTACCTTGCAACCTCTATTGCTTCAACCCTCTAAAACTTACCCATCCAACTCTACCTCCTGTCTTTGGGGTAAAGTAATCTCACCTTCAAAGAGACCCTTTGCCCCCTCCCCAGTGGAATCCTATGTCATTCAGTGTTGTTCAGCATTCCTAGGTTTAAATATATAGAAGACTGGAACTAAGGACACAGGACTGAAGCTTGTCAGATATCCTGCCATTCTTCTGAGGTCACAAAATTCAAGGTAAAAACTAAATTCACATAGACCACCTATAAAACAGTAAACTAGATTCAATGCCTTTTCCTCATAGCTTTGGAAAATAAATAGAAAAGCAAAACCTAACTTCTCTGTTTTATTTAAGGAGATAAGCAATAAACACTATCATCCATCACTGAGGCCTAAATTCAACAGTGACCAAAGTGTCAACTATAATACAAAGAAAAGCCATTCACCACAGGAACTATAGCTTTCTAATAGTAAGCATCTATGACATGGGGAAAGCTTACCAATGCAAGCCAAAAAGTTTTCTACACAGCCCCATCAGTTGGGCACTTACCTTATTAGCAAGGCAAAGGATACAAGGCCTAAAGCATCTATCTAATCACAGAAACAAAAACAAAACAAAACAAAAAGGGATCCTTGTTTTATAACCATTGTAGTGTAAACTGAGAATCTTTTTAGTAAGTAGACTTTTGAGTAAGAAAAGTTATAAAAGATCACATCAGAGGTGACAATTCTAAGGAAAGCCAAGTAAGATGTGCTTAACATATTTTAATAGAGTATATTTTACCTAAGAATCTGACTTTAAGCATCCTGAGTGAGAGACACCACTCTTTCCATTAACTTTTTACCTAATCTGTTAAAAAAAAATTACATTGTACTTATACCCTATACCACCAACACTTAAGTTTCCTGGTAATCTCTGTTTTGTTCTTTAACATCTCTGACTATCTATACTGTTACCAAACCTGAATTGCACAATCTATAAATATTATGAAACAGTGAAAGAGGTTTCAAAGATTCTGAAGAAAATATGCAGAAATCTGGCCAGTTTCCACACACTCTTGGTCACTTAAATAACATTTCTAATTAGGTTATAAGTAAAGAGGATTTCATTATATTAAAATTTTGTTTAAAATGGCCTCCATTCCTATTCTAGTACAGCTGAGAGAGAAAAATCATATAAACTTATTATTGCTCTTGATAAACTAACCTAAGCACAGTATTCTATCTCATTTAAAGAAACCATGAGGCTTTGATTTTTATTATAAATATCCAAATTAATTACAGGTATGAATATATATATATTTATTTATATTTACACTTATATTTATCTGAGATACTTCCTCAACCAATGACTAAAAACTTCCAAATTGGAAACTGTAACACCTGGGTAAATAAAGACCTTTCTTGGGAATTTACTTTTTAAATTCCATTCTTGGGAAGGAGAAAAAGAAAAGAAAAAAGAGGTCTTTGGGAGGTTGAGGTGGGAGGATTGCTTGAGCTCAGTCAGGAGGTCAAGACCAGCCGCCTGGCACATGCTTGTAGTACCAGCAACCTGGAGGGGGAATACGGGGGCTGGAGGGCAAGTTGCTGAGATGGCAGGATTGCTTGAGCCCAGGAGGTTGAGGCTGCAATGAGCCATGATTGTGTCATTGCACTCCAGCCTGGGCGACAGAGCAAGAACTTGTCTCCAAAAAAAAAAAAAAAAAAAAAGAATATGGTCTCATACAGCTACAATTTAAGTGACTAACATGCCATTTTATTTTGGATAAATGATACTTAAGTGATTCAAATTATCAACGACAACCCAGGCCCTCTAATATATGTTAACACACTAATTAATTTTCTTTTAACTGCCCCCCCACCCATTTCTAACCTGTAACTTTTAAAGACACAGAGTGGTAGTATAAGTGTTTTAGACAAGTCATGTGCTGGTAACACTTATCTCCCCATTGTTTCCTACCTTCCTTCACACAGTAAACAAACCATTTTAGAGTCACTTATATGACCTCATTATCAAACACACTTGAAGAAGCCTCATGTGTAGTCTACTTAACAAGTGAGTTACATTTCTTTGCATCAGTTCTAAAATAAGTTCATTCACTAGATAATAAAGAGAAAAAAACTAAAAATCCTAGGTCTCAAACTGAACAATCAGTTTTAATGAATCATCTCACCACATGATTTTTTTTTTAATAACTCACAATCAGGAGTGGGAATTACAGAACCATGAGATTAGACTAAAAACCTAACAATTCGTCAAGGCAATGTTTAAGCCAATATAATGTTTCAAGAGGAAGAACTGAGCTTTTTATATCGTTTAGGAGCAGGAAGGTAAAAATAAGATCATGGTCTGGACATGTTAAATTTGAGGAATCAGTCACAAACATCTGACAATTAGAAACATTACCAGAGTACAGAAGAGGACTCCAGAAAGAAAATGAGATCTGAGTCATCTCCACAGACGAGATAGTTCAAGGAGTTTAAGTAAACAAGACAAAAAATAAAAACAAGGGTGATGACAGAATCCTGGAAAATGACTACATTTAGAGAATGAAAAAAAAAGGGAGAAATGAATAAAAGTATTGTTGCTCTCAGGTAAGATAAAAGGCAAAATGTCATTAAGACCTAGAATGTCTAATAAGAGTTTCAAATAGTAGTAGCTATCATTACAGTAACAAACACCAAAAAGGACCCAAGAAGAAGTACTGAAAAAACTAGAAGGTCATTGGGATGCGGCAGTGAAAAGTTTTGTGATTTTTAAGATGTCAGGTGGCAAAGGTTTGGGAAGGAGAGAAGGCAGCAGAAAGGCACATATCTTGCCAGTTTTTAAAAAGATTAGATAGAGAAATCCACTCTCCTATCTCCAAGGCAAAGACCTACATTCACAGTCTAATGTAAACCCAGAGGGGAGCTAGCAAACAGACTGAAGCAGGGAGGGGAGAGAAAAATCCCTTATTTATACTTTATTTATAGCATTTGATGATTTCCATGGCGTAAATACTCCCACCATGGCCAATTTCAAGCTGCCAACGGTTGGCAAAATTCCTGAAAATTTAGCAATGGCTTGCTGGTACAAATCAACTCCAGCGCACAACTGCAAATCACCTCTTTTATGGTCTACCCTGCAACTGGGCAATTCTGTGACAGCTTTCCTCTCAACTCAATTGTCACTTAATCATTCTCTAGGATAACTTAAAGCAATTCACAGAAGTCTACTCTACTCTCATCACTTTTAGCTTTCTCAACTGTTCTGCAGCTGAAAGGGGTTGTGAAAGCAAAATGGATCCCAGTATGCCTGTCTTCACTAAGTGCCACAAAGTAAAGGACAAGAATCATATTCAAAAAGCCATCAGATGACCATTTTAAAACTTTCCTTTGTTAATGTCATCTCCCTATCTAAACCTCAAATGTTTTAAGGTTAGGGAACTGTATTCAAAATAAGAGCCAGACATCCCACGAGTCCCAATTCCAGTGACAGGCAGCAGAGATACAGGGTAAGCATCTTAAATCCAGACACCTGAAAGGGT
The DNA here is from genome assembly GCF_000951045.1 of Mandrillus leucophaeus. Classification (NCBI taxonomy): domain Eukaryota; kingdom Metazoa; phylum Chordata; class Mammalia; order Primates; family Cercopithecidae; genus Mandrillus; species Mandrillus leucophaeus. Next base: position 698,550 of record NW_012109019.1, on the reverse strand, counting down.
TCCACTCCAGCCCTGCTACTTGCTGGCAGACTGTCAGCAGCCCTTCCAGTGGTAGTTTCAACTGCAAAATGGGAACAATAACATCCAGCACACAGGGTCAACCTTGGACTTCACAGGATCACTTCTAGGGATAGTCCCTAGACACCGCTAAAGCATATTGCCAAGAATACCAGGGAAGCCCACTTCTGTCTAGAAACTGGCTAATCAGCTGCTAAGGATTTTTTAATCATCTACCTCCAATGACCTCCAACCATCACTCTAAGCCATAAAACCCTTTCACGATTCTGTCCTGGACTCCCAGGCCCCACTACATCAAAACCAAAGAGTCCACCTGAAAGTATTGTCAAGAGTCAAAAATGTTGTGACAAACCAGATGAGAACACAACCTACCAATCAGGTTCCTACTTGCGTCCACATAACATTCAACATTTCACCTCAATGCAACGAGGAAGTTCATCAACAAACCTCAACAAATAAACAAAACTCAAGAGAATAACTTCGTTTCTAATATTTCACAATTTTTCCCCATGACATCTTTCCAAATATCCCTGTCTTCATGGTACTCCATATTCTATCATTTAGGTTATGCTTCCTAGGCAAATTTCTCCAGAGGTCTGAAGTAGAACTGATGTCAAAAAATTAAATATATATGGGGGAAGTTTACTTTCCAATATAAATGACAGGTCTTGAGAAACAAGGCAATAATCTCCATAACAATTATTCCACTCATTAACTACTATTCTTCTACTAACAAATGCAAGAAGTCATTTAGGTGTAGAAAAGAATAAACTCACTACACCTGTATATCAAAAAGTTTCAGATTAGACATCTGCCCTCCAACTTCCAGTTTCCTATACATTATGTGTGTTCTTCTAAGGCACATGCAACACACACTTAGCCAGTAAAACCAGAATAATCCCAGAAGCGCAAATAAATAAGGGACAGTGGAGCTTGCAAGCCAAAGACCTTTATTCGAAAGATGAATTATCACATTTGAACGTGGTATCTCTATCTTAAGGGCTTTCTTTCTGTGAAGTATCTGAAACCCACAGCCATACACCCACTTCCCTAACTTCTTCTCCCCTCCCCCCTTCTCGGCACCCCTGCCCTCCCGCCGCTTCCCGGGCGAATTCGGGCCTCTAATACCCCCCCAAGGAAGCGCCGCCCCTTCCCACGGCCACGGGAAAGATCGCCCAGCGGCCGAGGCTGGACAGAGCACAGGTAGTACCTGCAGACGGAAGCCGCGCTAGGAGGCTGACAGAGACACCCGGTCATTTCCCGCGCCTCGCAGTCAGGTGCAGGGTCTGCTGGGCACCGCCCGCCGGCCGCACTGGGACAGG
>NW_012109019.1:689358-696080 GCF_000951045.1 Mandrillus leucophaeus | reverse complement strand
GGAGAATCGCTTGAACCCGGGAGGCGGAGGTTGCGGTGAGCCGAGATCAGGCCACTGCACTCCAGCCTGGGCAACAAGAAGGAAACTCCGTTTCAAAAAAAAAAAAAAAAAAAAATCGATGTTTAGGTAGTTAGAGTTATTGAGGGGAAATGACTAACCTAAATAGAAGTATTTCTTGACCTGTTTTCAAGCTTTTTAACCATCAGGTGCAACCTGCTTTTGTAATTCTACCACCCACTACTACTCATTCATTTGTGTTTCATGTGTATCTACTATGGGCTCACTTTGTTCTAGGTGCTTGAAAACAATTGGTTGAAATACGGCTCCTGTTTTGATAGATCCTATGCGAATACATTAACCTTTATTTTAGACTCAGTTCATTGCTCTCCTTCCCTGACTCTCCTCCCTCTTTTTCTCTCCTCTGAGCCCCACTGTAAACGTATCTTTATCGACCATCTAGCTGTCAGATTCTCGGCCTTGCGTAATTGTTACAGCTTTTTAATAAACATTATCGAGTATCTTTCCAACTACACGAGAAAGTCCTCTAGGATAGGAATGGTGTCTTCTGTAATTTAGAGGGGGGAAAGCCACTTATAATCTCTTAGGCATAGTAATAACTAGTAAATTTTTTATTGTGTTTGATCTAATTCATAAAATGTTTTAGGGAAGACCAGAACATATAAAAAACATTTTTATAGGAATTCCTGGTTGTTTTATGAGAGGGCCATATATGCAAAGTGACCTCCAAATGCAGAAGGAGCTGAGAAACTAAAGAATGAAGCAGACAAATCCAGCTTATCAGTAAAAGGTGATTTATTAGGGAACTTACGGACAGAAGCATGGTCTTGGACAGCAGCAAGACTGGTAAATCTCTGTGCTGTTACCCTCCCAGACCAAGGTTGTTTTGACTTAAGGGCAGGTAGGTAAGTATGTGCTCTGATATAATTTGGATGTTGTCCTCTCTAAATCTCATGTTGAATTGTGACTTCCACAACTCCAGTCTAGGCTGGAGTTAAAGGTGGGGTTTGATGGGTGGTGATTAGATCCTGGGGGTGAATTTTCGTGAATGGTTTGGCACTATCCCCTTAATGCTGTCCTTGCAATAGTAAGTTCCTGTGAGATCTGGTCGTTTAAAAGTATATGGCCCCTACGCCTCACTCTCTTGCTCCTGCTCTAGCCATGTAAGATGCCTGCTCCGGCTTTGCCCTCCGCCATGAATAAATGCTCCCTGTGGCCTTCCCAGAAGCCAAGCAGATACCAGCACCTCTCCAGCCTGCAGAACCATGAGCCAATTAAACTTCTTTTCTTTATAAATTACCCAGTCCCAGATATTTCTTGTTTGTTGTTGTTGTTTGTTTTTTTGTTTTTTTTTTTTTTTTTTTTTTTTTCCTAAGACGGAGTTTTGTTCTGTTGCCCAGGCTGGAGTGCAGTGGTGTGATCTTGGCTCACTGCAACCTCCACCTCCCAAGTTCAAGCAATTCTCCTGCCTCAGCCTCCTGAGTCACTGGGATTACAGGTGCCTGCCGCCACGCCGGGCTAATTTTTTGTATTTTTAGTAGAGACAGGGTTTTACCACGTTGGCCAGGCTGGTCTTGAACTCGTGACCTCAAATGATCCTTCCTCCTCTGCCTCCCAAAGTGGTGGGATTACAGCTGTGAGCCACCGTACCCAATCGTATTTCTTTATAACAATGTAAGAACAGCTGTCACATGCTCTTATAAAAGGAAAATAGATAAAGTAGAAAACTTGGAGGCCTTCCCAAAACTGGGGTTACTCAGAAATCAACATTGTGGATTAGCATCCAAGATGAAGTTACTTTAGCTTCCACAAGAATGTTGTCAGACATTTGTAGTATGTCTGCAGAAACTGATCCCCTACAATCACACCTCTCAGAGTGTTTGTTGAAGACCCTACTGCCTGGAACACAGTCTAAGCCCAGTGGTACTGAGTCCAGTAACAAAACCCTAGGATTTTGCAGCAACTCCTGCAACACTTTGGTCTTTATGGACCTGGAGCCTGCTGCACAGTCACGAAAAAAGAAAAGAAAGAAAAAAAGAGAGAAAGAGATCATTGATCCAATGCTAGAGTTTATGCAGAAACTGACAAGCAGTGCATAGGACTATAGGACTTCATGATCTTCCTCAACTCTGGGAGTAGCTCTGGCCCAGGCTTCACCTTGCTGCTGATGAAGAGTCATCTTCGACAATGGCAAGAAATCCAAGCTAGAATTGGCCATCCACCTATCCCCTGGGTGTTGCCAGCAATGATGGAACCCTGCAACTCTATCCTGACCACTATGCCACCCTGGAGCCCTTGGACTGTGTCTTCTTGGGAGACAATGGACCAATACATGTCATTGCAACCTATACCCCAAGGGCCCCACATACTTGAACCACAGCTTGGACCAGACTTCCTCCATCACTACCTCCCTGAACTTTGGTGGTGCCCTGAAAGCAGACCTCTCAGAGTTTTAAGGCCAGCTTGGTCCCTTACCTCCAAATTAACTCCTTTTTGTGACCTACTAACCAGTTACCTGGTTGAGCAGTGCTTACTTTTGGAGATTGCCGGTACCTGCTTTGTACTCTCCAGGCAGATGGCCAGATATGACACTGAACAAAGCAAGTACAGAGTTTGCTCTGCATGTTCTGCCCCAGGGTTGTAGCCTAAAGACTGAATGCTGCCATTGTCCCACCAAGACCAAGTGTGCCATACTCTTGGTTGATGACTGGTGCCCCACTGGGTTCAATGTTGGCTTTAATTTCCAGCCCTCCAACAGCAGTTCCCCAGGGAAAGTGCTGAGCAATACCACAGCCATCACAGGGGCCTGGGCCTTTATCACAAGCCTGCCAAGCAAGCACTTACAAACCAGAATGAGGGTGAGGGCATGGAGAAGAGGATGTTTTATGAGGGCTTCAGTGGCCTGGCTGCTTTGTAAATAGTTTTTGGTTTTGGTAGAGACAAGTCTCACTGTGTTGCCCAGGCCGGTCTCAAACTCCTGGCCTCCCAGAGTGCTGGGATTTTACAGGCATAAGCCACCATGTCCAGCCTGTAAATATTTATAAAGAAATGCTGTAATAAAACATATTGAGAAAGCAAGTGTGGCAGGGAGATAAGAAGGACACAGGATGATAAGGGAAAGTAGTAGCTGGGTCAAGGGAAGGGGCTGAAAATCAGCTGTAGTGACTTTTCAAAAAAAAAAAAAAAATCACATGACTTTAGGGCTTCTTGGACTCTAATCTGCATGCAGACTTCCTGTGGATCATGGTAAATTATAGATTCTGACTCTGTTGGTCTGTGGTAGAGCCTGAGATCTCTATTTCTAACTAGCTCCTAGCTACGCCTGTGTTCCTGCTGCCAATCAGCAGACTACCCTTTAAGTAATGAGCTCTGGAGCAGCCCCGTCCGCTAGAACATTCTGTAATGATGGAAATGTTCTAGACCCACACTCTCGATACAGTAGCCATTAGCTACATGTGGTTGTGAGCATCTGAAATTTGGCTAGTGTGACTGAATTTTGAATTTTAATTAAGTTAAAATTTAGAAGCCGTATGTGGCTAGTAGCTACCATACTGGACAGCAAGGTCTACATCTCTTAATCCTCATCTATAAAAATGAGAGTTTGGGCTGGGTGCAGTGACTCATGCCTGTCATCCTAGCAGTTTGGGAGGCAAAGATGGATGTATCGCTTGAGCCCAGGAGTTCGAGACCAGCCTGGGCAACATGGCAAGACCCCATCTCTACTAAAAGTAAAAAAATTAGCTGGGTGTAATGGCATGTGCCTTTGGCCCCAGCTACTCGGGAGGCTGAGGTGGGAGGATTCTTTGAGCCCAGGGAGGGCAAGGCTGCAGTGAGCTGTGATCATGTCACTGTACCCCAGGCTAGATAACAGAGTGAGACCCTGTCTCCAAAAAAAAAAGAGAGAGAGTTTGAGACTAGATAATTCCCGAAGTCCCTTCTAGTATTCTGTGGTTTCAAGTTGTTTTTAAGATGTGTATGGGGTGGGGTAGGGTCGGGGGAGGATTGACAGATATTAAAGTCTAGAGTAAGGCATGAGGAATTGAGAGCTCCACATAGTTGAATGGAGGAATGAGGAAGAGGAGCATGGTGCCCTGGGGGCTGGATCGTAGAACTCAGTGGTAGAGCTGCCCTCCAGAGACAAGAGATTCTGATTAACTAATAAGCATTAATTGAACTCTCAGAACCAGAATAAAAGACCTTCTTGAGTGGGACACAAATGCCAGGCCATAAAGGAAAAGAGTGATTAATTTAACCACATCAAAATCTAAGACATCGTGTGAAAAAAGGCACAATAAAACTGCAAAATATGGAACAGATTAGAAATCTATTTGAACATGTTAAGAAACCAAGGCTTTAATATCTTCGATATATTTTAAAAAATAGAAAGTAGATGAAAAAAGCCTTCTCAGAGGAGAAAACCCTCAAGCCATAAACAGCTGCAAGATGCTGAGACTCATCAGTGATCAATTCACTCATCAATATAAAAGGCTGATGCTGCTAAATATTGGCAAGGCCATGGATCAGTGGGGAATGTCCCTACCTATTTGGTGGAAGTGCAAATTGGCACAGCCATTTGGAAAGCAGTTTGGGAGATCTGTTTTAAAATGTAAAATCAATGTACTCTGTCGTCCAGGAATTTAACTGCTGGGGGTCTGACCTTTCTCATGTGCACATAGAGACACATCAAAGGATGTTTGCTTCAGTAGTCTAATAGCAAAAAAAAAAAAAAGAAAAATTAATAAGAATGCCTATGATTAAATAAATTCTGGTACCTCCGTAATGTGGAATACTATGGCAGCAATGAAGATAAATGAGGTAGATCTATATGCACTAATATGGAAGTACTCCAGAGCATATTGATATGTGGAAAAAGCAAAATCCATGAAATATCCAAAAGTTGGTTCCTTGAGATTAATAAAATTGATAAATGCCTGGATAGCTGATAAGAAGAAAAAGAAAAAGTACAAATTAACAGTATCAGAAATGGAAAAGAAGATGTCACTAGAGATCTTATCAACATATTCAAAAGATAGTAAGGCAATACTACAAATAGCTTTATGCCAATAAATTTGACAACTTAGATAAACAAAATCTTTAGAAAGCATAACTTACTAAAACTGATAAGATGAAATAGAAAATCCGAGTAGCTCAATATCCCTTTTTTTAATTGAATGTGTAATTATTTATTTATTTTTATTATTTATTTATTTGTTTATTTTTTTTTTTTTTTTTTTTGAGATGGAGTCTCACTCTGTTGTCTAGGCTGGAGTGCAGTGGCACTATCTCAGTTCTCTGCAACATTTGCCTCCTGGGTCCAAGCGATCCTCCCACCTCAGCCTCCTGAGTAGCTGGGATTACAAGCACGTGCCACTACACCCAGAAAATTTTTGTATTTTTAGTGGAGACAGAGTTTCACCATGTGGGCCAGGCTGGTCTCGAACTCCTGACCTCAGGTGATTCGCCCACCTCAGCCTCTCAAAGTGCTGGATTTATAGGCACTAGCCACTGTGCCCAACCTATCATTTTTATAAATGGTATGCTTTAGGTGGTCTTTTTCTTAGGACTTTAGGGTACTTTGTTTTGAACTGGGAACAAAGAAGTTACTATCTCATAATCTAGGAGGATGGAAGTAATGGTGGATATTTTCACTCAATATGCCCAATCTGCATGCAGACTATGCCTAAAAAGTTTAGCACAATTTTAAATGTGACAGGTGAACTTATTCTGGTTAATAGTTATAATGTGCTCCCAATTTCAAGTAAGTATAATATAACATTCGTTTAACATAAACATAATATCATAGTTTAATTTACAAGGTTATTTCACATTTTGTAGTACTACAGAATATTACACACTACTGCTCAAAATAGAACATCAATTCAAAGGATGTGAGAAAAATCATCTTCTGCTAGGCATACATATACCACTTCCCTGACCCTTTTCCTATTTAAACACAGTGTTCTTATGAAGAAATGAATTATATATTATTTTGCTACATGTAAAATATCTAAAATGGCTATCAATCAAATCTAGCAGTGATTTTTCTCTTTACTGCATGGACATCATTCTACTTTGTCATTCACTTTTTATGGTGTAGCTTGAACCAACTACAAAAAGGAGCAATACTTTCAAAAGAAAGTACTTAGTAATAATATTAACAACTGCAGATAGTGTAGAATGTCTAATGTTTAACCTGCTATCTACCAATTTTTTTCTATTATTTTCATAGCAAGACAAACAGCATAACATGTAATTATGATATTTCTTATAGGTCACACAAGATCTAAAATGTTTTTTTAAATTCTTAAATTTTTAATTTTCATGGGCATATTGTAGGTGTATATATTTGTAGGGTGTATGCGATGTTTTGATACAGGTATGTAATGTAGAATAATCACATCATGGAGAATGAGGTATCCATTCCCTCAAGCATTTATCCTTTGTATTATGAACAATCCAATTATACTCTTATAGTTATTATTTTTTATTTTATTTATTTATTTTGAAACGGAGTCTCCCTCTGTCACCCAGGCTGGAGGCCAGTGGCATGATCTCGGCTCACTGCAGCCTCCACCTCCTGGGTTCAAATGATTCTCCTGCCTCAGTCTCCCAAGTAGCTGGGATTACAGGCACCTGCCACCATGCCTGGCTAATTTTTGTATTTTTAGTAGAGATGGGGTTTCACCATGTTGGCCAGGCTGGTC
>NW_012109019.1:589573-689308 GCF_000951045.1 Mandrillus leucophaeus | reverse complement strand
CTCTGTCACCCAGGCTGGAGTGCAGTGGCACTACCTCAGCTCACTGCAAGCTCCGCCTCCCGGGTTCACACCATTTTCCTGCCTCAGCCTCCCGAGTAGCTGGGACTACAGGGGCCCGCCACCACAGCCAGCTAACTTTTTGTATTTTTAGTAGACACAGAGTTTCACCATGTTAGCCAGGATGGTTTAGATCTCCTGACCTCATGATCTGCCCGCCTCGGCCTCCCAAAGCACTGGGATTACAGGCATGAGCCGCCGCGCCTGGCCAGAATGTGTAATTTTTTAAAAACTTCCCACAAAGAAAAGTATTTTACAAATACAGCCCCCAACTTATGATGGCTCAACTTACAATTTTGTGACTTTGCAATGGTGTGAAAGCAATACACATTCAGTAGAAACCATTCGAATACCCACATAGCCATTCTGTTTTTTACTCACTGCATTATTCCATAAATTGCATGAAATATTTAAGACTTTATTATAAAATAGACCTTGTATTAGATGGTTTTGCATAACAGTAGGCTAATGTAAGAGTTCTGAGGACATTTAAGGTAGGCTAAGCTATGGTGTTAGGTAGGTTAGGTGTATTAAATGCACTTTGAACTTAACAGTGTTTTCAACTTACAGTGGGTTTATCAGGAAATAACCCCATGGTAGGTGAAGGCACATCTGTAGTTAATTGATTGGCCCCTCATGGCCCCTCATGTTGATTAGAGTTTGTTTTTCCTTCCCTTGAGTCTGAACTTTGTGACTTGTTTTGACCAAAAGCATGTGGCAGAAGTGATGCTGTGTAATTTCCAGTGCTGAAACTTCAGAATCTGTTGCTCCAGAGTTCACCAATTCATCTATTCCCCCTCCTGAGTCAAATACTATGGCAAAAGTCTGACTACCCTGAGACCACCATGCTGTAAGCAAGCCTTGCTAGCCTTGTGGAGAGAGAAGCCATGTGCAGAGCACTGAGGCACCAGCCTTGTGAGTGAAGGCTTTGAATTCCCAGCCCACCCACCACCTGAATGCAGCTGAGTGAATGGCCCCAACCAGTATTGTCTGGATTAATGTCTGTCCAGATTAACTTGAATTCCTGACCCACAGAATTGTGAGAAAATAACATGGTGATGGTTTTAAGCCATTATATTTTGAGGTAGTTTGTTAGGTAGCAATAGATCATCAAATCACCTTCACACCATGCATTGATAACTCCTTATCCCACCAATGTGTAATGCCACCATTTCATCTACTAAATTATGTGGTTAATTTAATTCAAGATTTTTTTCACAAAGTCTTTTTTTAAACTATTTATGTTGAGATAACTGCAGATTCACATGCAGTTGTAAGAATAATACAGAAAGCTCCCATGTACCCTCTACCAACTTCCCCTTGTGGTAACACTTTGCAAAATATTACAATGTCACAACCAGGACATTAACACTGAAACAATACATATGTGGAACATTTCCATCACCACAGGATCACTCTTGTTGCCCTTTTACAGCCATACCCACTTCCCTGCTGCACAAACAACCCAACAACTAATCTATTCCTATAATTTTGTCATTCCAAGAAAGTTATGTAAATGGAATCATTATAGAATAGAATATGACTTAAAAAAAAAATTTTTTTTTTTTTTGAGTTAGGATCTCACTCTGTCTCCCAGGTTGGAGTACAGGTGCAAACCTGGTTCAGTACAGCCTTGATCACCTATGTTAAACAATCCTCCTGGCTTAACCTCCGTGTACCTGGGACCACATGCTTACCACCATGCCTAGCTATGTTTTTTTTTTTTTTTTTTTTTTTTTGGTACATACAGGGTCTCACTTTGTTGCCCAGGCTGGTCTCAAACTCCTGGGCTCAAGTGATCCTCTCACCTCGCCTCCCAAAGTGTTGGGATTACAGGCCTGAGCCACCATATTTGGCCCATATTTAACCTCTTGGGATTGACTTTTCTCTCAGCATAATTATTTGGAGATTAAAATTGTTGCACATATGCCTAGTTCATTCCTTTTTCTTGCAGCGTAGTATTACAAGGTTTAATATACCCATGGTTTGTTTAATCAATTATCTGATGCAGGACATCTGTTTCCAGTTTTCAGCTATTACAAATAAAGCTGCCAAAAACATTCATGTACAGGTTTTTGTGTGATTCCAAGTTTTAATTTCTCTGGGATAAATGTCAAAGAGTACAATTGCTGGGTCATATGATAGTTGCATATTTTGTTTTTTAAAAATCACCAAACTACTTTCCAGAGTATCTGTACCATATATTCCTACCAGCAAGCTATGATCAACCTAGTTTCTCTACTTCCTTGCCAGCCTTTGGTGTTGTCTCTGTTTTTTATTTTAGCCATTCTGATGGGTGTGTAGTGATGTCCCATTGTGAGTTTAATTTGCATTTCCCTGATGGCTGGTGATGTTGAGCATCTTTTCATGTGATTATTTGCCCTCCATATATCATTTTTAAAATGAAGTATCCGTTCATATATTTTGCTCATTTTCTAACTGTTGAGTTTTGAGAATTCTTTATATTCTGTAGATACCAGTCCTTTGTCAGGTATGTAGTTTGCAAATACTTCTTGCCATCTGTAGCTTATTTTTTCATCCTCTTCATATGGTGCATACTTTTGCACAGTAAAAGTTTTTAAATTGATAAAATCCCATTTATTGATTTCTAAAAATGGATTATGCTTTTGCTATCGAGTCTGAGAACTCTTTGCCTAGCTTGAGGTCTTGAGGATCCTAGGTTTCTCCTATGTTTTTTCCTAAAAGTTTTATGATTCTACACATGATGTTTAAATCCATGATTCATTTTGAGTTAATTTTTATGAAAGTGAAATGTTTAGGTCGAGGTTTTGTGTTTGTTTTTGCTTATGGATATCCAATTGTTCCAACACCATATATTGGAAAAACAATAGTTCTTAAATCATTTTGAATATATTAGTAGGTAGACTCTTATGCTCTTATTTGGTATGTGAGATGTGTAAAAGATGATCGGTATTTTTCAGGTTAAGGAGACTTGTTGCTGTTGACACAGAGATGTGGTGCTCAAATTCCCCTTCAAGGAAGGATTTATTGCCCCAACTGTAGTGGGTATTTTGATGGAACAGTGGAACAGCTTTCAGCTTTTAGTCCCTTCCGGGAACACATCATTATAGAAAGCCATCTCACCAAGGTCATACCCGTCTAGGAAAGGCTCATATCTAATGATGGATGGATGGATAGAGGCAGGGACATAAAAGAACAGCCACTCTGACTCAAACTGGGATGATCCTTTTGAGCCATTTCTGCTCCAGAACTCCCTGTGCCAGAGTCTGTCAAACCTACATCACAGTTCAACTTCTCCTTTATCCAATCCCTCTTTCTCCCTTCCTTCCCACAGGTGTTGATTGCAAGAGCACTCCTGAACATTAAACTCTGTCTCAGAGACTGCTTCTTAGAGAACCCAAACTGTGACATTTGTTTTCATTTCTGTTTAATGCTAAGCATGAAATATGTCTTAAGTGTTGAGAATGGTGAGGTCATAACTTGTTGGTTTTTATACTATGATTATAGGAGGCAGTCACCTCAGGAAAACTTTCGTCAAAAAGTCTACACTCCTGTGGCCAGGCATGGTGAAGTGTGCCTGTAATCTCAGTTACTTGGGAGATGGAGGCAGGAAGAATACTTGAGGCTAGGAGTTTCAGACCAGCCTGTACAAAATAGTGAGACCTCATCTCTACAAAAAAATAAAAATAAGTAAACAATTAGCTGTGTATGGTGATGCATGCCTATAGTCCCAGCTACTCTGGAGGATAAGGAGAGAAGATCACTTGAGCCCAGAAGTTCAACATTACAGTAAGCTATGATTATGCCACTGCTCTCCAGCCTAGGTGACAGAGGGAAATTCCATGACTAAAAATGCCTGGGTAAATATCCCACACATGAAGTACAGCAGGCTAAATCTTCCCATTAACATGTGATCAAAAATTAGTCGTGACCCTTGAAATAAACCCCAAGCTTATACCAGCTCCCATTCTGATGTCCTTCACATACTTTTCTGAAAGTATGTGACATTTCTGATTTATTAAATCGAGAAGGAAGTCATAGAACAGGTTTTTATCTGATTGTGCAATTTCAAGTTCCAGTGTCATTGAGGGTAGGGGTAGAGAAAAAAGAAGAAAGGAAGATCCCAGAGGAACTACCATTCAATTTCCAGTCATGTTCACCAGCCCCAGGAAATTTAAAGTTGCGATGATTTGGGGAGAGAATTTTAATAGTGTTCTTTTCCTCCGCCTTCTATTTCATTTAATACAATAAAGAGCCCTGAATTTTTATTTTCAGTAGAATCAGTGTTTTTTTAAAAATATCTTTTTCCAGCCTATTTCAGATCTTTGAACTTTCATTTTTTTTCTGGTTGTTTTTTCCTGATAAATCCATGCCAAAATAATAGGCATCCCCATAAATCAGGAAAAGCATTGCCCTCCAAAATATTGACATTGAAAATGTCAGTTGCCTTTCTGTATTTGAGTTTCCAAGAGCAAAATCCATCTATTGTCGTTATTTATGCCACTAAACATTTGTAGCAGGGTCAGGTTTATACAGAAGCAGAAAAAAAGTGTTCATACCCATAATTCCCTCTGACATTAATGTTGCCTGTTTATTCTCCTCCATCCCATTTTGAAAATGCATCCTTCAGTTGAATACAGCGTACTGAATATCCATTCTGTTTAGTCTGCACTTGTGGCAGAAAACAAACACCAATTGGCATCTTGGCTCTATTACATTTTCTGACAAGTGGGAACTAATCTGTTTGTGATGCAATAAATACTTGGTTCTAAGTCATTCAGCAAATTGGCTTATTTAGCCTTAGCTCTGCAGGGATGCATAGAGGGAAGAATTTTCACCCTTCAATTGATTCCACACTGAAATAAGTTATAATTGTCTATGCACACAGCTGGAGGAACTTTATGATGGTGTAAGTGAATGAGCAGCTAGTGAAAATACTCTTCTAAGTCAGTGCAAAACTAGTAATGATCTTACTGTTTACCTACATGGCTAGAGCAGACTTTTTTCTGTTCATGAGAGCTGATTGTCAAATATTCAGGAATTTCATGACCTGGATATTAAACCTTGGAACTTTGAAATTGGAAGTATTTATACCACAGAAATTATCAATCACTTCAAATCAGGGCTTTTTTGTTTTTCTTGAAAGCTGATTTATATATATACCACTGTCTACTTTAAATCAATGTAGAAAAGTTACAAAGGAGATGGCAGGTAAAAAAAAACTTAAGGTTTCAAAGGAAAAGTGAATAACACAAGTAAACTAAAAACACAAAGAAATTGATGACAAAGGTGTAATAATTTTTTAGAAAGGTGCACAGATGGAGATATACGTATTTAAGCATTTGAAAGATAGAGACCTGGTTATTAGACTAAGCAAGTATGATAATGATTTATGAAAGTGCATCTGAAATAAGGTGGTTTTGTTTTTAAATTTTTGAGACAGGGTTTCGCTCTGTCACCCAGTCTGGAGTGCAGTGGTGCAATTACAGCTCACTGCAGCCTCGACCTCTCAGGCTCAAGCAATCCTCCCACCTCAGTGTCCCAACTAACTGGGACAGCAGGCATGCACCATGCCCAGTTAATTTACTTTTTCTTTTTAATTTTTTTTTGTTGAGACGGGGTCTCACTATGTTGCCCAGGCTGGTCTAGAACTCCTGGGCTCAAGTGATCCTCCCACCTTGGCCTCCCAAAGTGCTGGGATTACAGGTGTGAACCACCACACCCAGCCTGTTTTCTTGTTAGTTGAAGTAGGCAGCACAAATCATAATGATTGTCACAAATCATAATGAACACGCCCACATAAGCACCATCCAGGTAATCAAGCAAACTTTGAAGAGACAAAAAGGTACTCTTTTGTGGAAAGTAATGGATTAGGCATTCCTAGCACGCATGCAACAGGAAAACGACTTGCAGCACCATAACCGATATATTTGAGCTTCAAGAATTTCAGCTGCACAATAAACCCTCCTCTGAATTTTTATTTTATTGGATGCTGCAGATTAGTTTATAAAGACGTTTTAGCTGTGCTGATGAATATATGTAATAGCTAAATTTAGGGCTTTTAAAAAACACTCCTTTGAGATTTGAAGGTGTTGCTTAGCTACTCCTTTTCTTAGTGAAGTCTCTTATTTAATGTAATTTCTTATGCTGCAGGTGGGGGAAGTGGGCTATTATTGAATATCTTTCTGTCAGGTTTCGTAGCATATGCAGTATACACATTGCTGCTACTTTTGTGTTGTTAACTCCTTAGTCTCCTAAAACTAGACATTTAAACCATCATTTGTATGTGTATGTGTGTGCATTCTTTTCTTGGTGGAAAGGTTTATGTAGACACAAATTATAATTGTGATGATAATATCTGTAGTTACACTAAATTGTTTCATTTTTACTGTAAAAATTTTTTCAATACCAGACCTTTAAAACAAGAATTATATGGTAGCATGAGATTGTGCTAAATGGTTTTCCAAAATAATTAAACCTTCAGAAGTGAACCCATCCTTTAAGCCTGTGTTTTATTCCTTGAGTCTCCTAGAGCTTCCAGTTCTCTACACCTGAACCTGGGCATGGACCATTGAAGGATCAACAGAGTCCTTGTCAGCGGTGGCAACTGGTAATATTTTTGTTAGTGTGCTTATTGACTTTGACTGGGATTAGTCCTGTCTTACATGGAGTATAATAATTCCATGAGAATAGAGATGTGGCCTCTAATTCCTTTATAATTTCTAAAAGTACTTAGAACTATGTTATAATCCACACATTGTGGGGACCAAGTAAGCTTTTTTTATTGACCAAATTGTAGCTCAGATTTAAATAACACCTGCAAGGAATTCAAAATTCTACCTAATTAAGCCCATTGATCTTTATGTCATTCTTAATAGTTAATATTATTTCTGTCATATAAATGGGAAATCAGAGAATGGAGAGGTTCTATTACTTACCAACAATTGAGTATATCATATGCCCTAGCATGATGGCAGTGACTATCCCATGAGTTGGTGGTGGGTTGATAAATCCTGTCTCACCACACACTCCCATTGCTTAGGCACATTCCAAGAGTTGTGTTTCTAGCAGTGATAATGGGTTTGCATCTGTTACAGGGCAGTTGAAAGAGTTAGCAGTGTGGCTGTCTATGAAACTGATAAGACTAATTTTGTTGGCTCTAGTAGGGAACAGTAACCACTGTGCTACCAGCCATAGATCTACTTCAATGCCAAAATACAAATGTAACCATCCAGTTCCATTGTCAACCAGCCCATCTAAGTAATGCTATGACTAGTAAATTAGAACCGACCCCTCAGCTATCAAATACACTTGAACCATTTGGATATAAGAATGTTGAATCCACTCTTTTTGCCCTGTTGGACTTGTGAATATTGGATTATAAGGATTACTTTTCACCCTAATTGGAAACTTGGAAATCAACTTCATCCTAGTCATGTAAACATTATGTAAAAATACCACCAAATTCTGATTTTTTAAAAATTAAGGCTCTTAACTATAAATCTCCCAACCTATTATGAAATTAGGAATGATCATCAGATTTATTTATTTATTATTTTATTTATTTATTTGTTTAAGAAAGAGTCTTGCTCTGTCACCCAGCCTCATCCTCCCATGCTCAAGCAATCCTCCCAACTCATCCTCCTGAGCATCTGGGACTATGGGCATGTGCCACCATGCCTGGCTAATTTACTTATTTATGTATTTATTTGTAGAAATGGGAGCTCACTATGTTGCCCAGGCTTGTTGCAAACTCCTGGGCTCAAGCAATCTTCCTACTTTAGCCTCCCAAAGTGCTGGGATTACAGGTGTGAGCCACCGTGGCTGGCCAATCTCCAGATTTAGACCATAGAATTTTATTTAAAAGTAAACTAAAAAGCTGGGCATGGTGGCTCACACCTGTAATCCCAGCACTTTGAGAGGCCAAGGCGAGTGGATCACGAGGTCAGGAGATCCAGACCATCCTGGCCAACATGGTGAAACCCCGTCTCTACTAAAAATACAAAAATTAGCCAGGTGTGGTGGCAGGCACCTGTAGTCCCAGCTACTTGGGAGGCTGAGGCAGGAGAATCACTTGAACTCAGGAGGCAGAGGTTGCAGTGAGCTGAGATCCCGCCACTGCACTCCAGCCTGGGCAACAAGAGCAAAATCTCCATTTCTAAATAAAAAAATAAAAACTAAAAAGACTTCTGGTTTCTGGTCCAAAATGTAAAGAGCTTAGAAGTTGCCACTCCATCCAAACATCAAATAAAAAG
Organism: Mandrillus leucophaeus; assembly: GCF_000951045.1. Lineage (NCBI taxonomy): Eukaryota > Metazoa > Chordata > Mammalia > Primates > Cercopithecidae > Mandrillus > Mandrillus leucophaeus. The sequence continues at coordinate 681,014 of NW_012109019.1, read as the reverse complement.
CTGAATAATCTGAAAAATCAACAACTCTTCTTAGCTCCATCAGAGAAGTGAATTCACAGGGCAAACTGTTGCCCCCATAATTGAAAAAATAGGCAGCAAATACAGAAAATTGCAACTTAACCAGACCAGAAACCTAGGAGCAGAAACCTCTGCAGGAATCAGAGTAGGAAAACCTGAACTGTAATTGACAAATTGCTGGAGACTCAGTGTGAACAATTCTGAATTTAAAACTCCAGGGAGACCCATTCATGGGGGGGCCCTCACACTTTCTTGAGTTTTACCTCCAGGAATGCTACAAGGTTCTCACAGAGAATAAGATTGGTGACATACTCCCTCATGTCTCTATCAGCAGGGAAAAGGAACCATTTTGCAATACACTGGAGGATTCTGTTCCTTTTATTAAGGCCTTTCCTCAGGAGAAACTATTTTATCAGAGCCTAATCTCCTGAGGTTGTTCCAGAGACTAATTGACCTGGGGGAAGGGAAATACTCAACTCCAGCCTGCTCCAGCCTTCCAGTCCCACCTAAGGGAGGAAAAAAAATGAGAAGCAATGGTGAAGGTTGCAGTCCAGGGGCATAGACTCATCAAAAGACCAAGACCTAATCATAGGACTATAGAACACTTGTATTAGTTATAAATGTACATTACAAACTCTTGGGCAACAACTAAAATAATGTTTTTAAAGAAGTACAATCGATATGCTTAGAAAGGAGAGAAAATGCAATTATGTAAATGTAATTAATGCTCAATTAAAATGGCAAAAAGCAGAAAAAAGTATGGAATATAAAAATAGGAACAAAGAAAAGAACAACAAATAGAAAACAGTACTAACTATGCTAGATATTAATCTAGGTAATTCAATAATGGAGTTAAACATCAATAATCTCTGGAGAACCCAGAAATAAGAATAAATACTTACAGCCAACTGATCTTCAACAAAGCATACAAAAACATAAATTGAGGAAAGGATGCCCTGTTCGATAAACAGTACTGAGAAAATTGGCAAGCCACATGTAGAAGAATGAAACTGGATCCCCATCTATTACCTTATACAAAAATCAACTCAAGATGGATCAAAGACTTAAATCTAAGACCTAAAACAGTAAGAGTTCTAGAAGATAACATCAGAAAAAACTCTTCTAGACATTGGCTTAGGCAAAGAATTCATGACTAAGACCCCCAAAGCAAATGCAACAAAAACAAAAATTAAAAAATGGAACCTAATTAGACTAAAACGCTTCTGCACAGCAAAAGAAATAATCAGCAGAACGAACAGCCCATGGAGTGAGAAAAAATATTCACAAAATTTGTGTCTAACAAAGAACTAATATCTAGAATCTACAAGAAACTCAAATCAGCAAGAAAAAAAAAAATCCCATCAAAAAGTGGGCTAAGACATGAGTAGACAATTCTCAAAAGAAGATATACAAACAGCCAACAAACATATGAAAAAATGCTCAACATCGCTAATCATCAGGGAAATGCAAATTAAAACCATAATGAGATACCACCTTACTCCTGCAAGAATGGCCATAACAAAAAAGTCAAAAAACAATAGACATTGGTGTGGATGTGGTGAAAAGGGAACATTTTACCCTACTGGTGGGAATGTAAATTAGTACAATCACTATGAAAAACAGCATGGAGTGTCCTTAAAGAACTACCTTTTGATCTAGCAATCCCACTACTGGGTATCTATCCAAAGGAAAATAAGTCATTATATAAAAAGATACTTAGACACACATGTTTCTGGTGCCATAATTGGCAATTGTAAAGATGTGGAACCAACCTAAGTACTCATCAACCAATGATCGGATAAAGAAAATGTAGTGTATGTATACACCGTGGAATACCACTCAGGCATAAAAAGGAACAAAATAATGTCTGTTGCAGCAACTTGGATAGAGCTGAAGGCCATGATTTTAAGTGAAGTAACTCAGCAGTAGAAAACCAAATATTGTATGTTCTCATTTATAAGTGAGAGCTAAACTGATGCAAAGGCATAAAAATGATACAATGGGCTTTGGGAACTTGTGGTGGGGGGAAGGTCAGGAGTGGGATGAGGGATAAAAGACTACATATTGGGTACGGTGTATACTGCTTAAGTGGCGAGTGCCCAAAAATCTCAGAAATACCACTAAAGAAATTATCCATGTAAGAAAAAACCACCTGTACCCCCAAAGCTATTGAAATACAAGTCAAAAAAATTTAAAAAACAAGTCTAAGTACACCAATTAAATTACATGGATTGGGCCAGGTGCAGTGGCTTATGCCTGTAATCCCAGCACTTCGGGAGGCTGATTTGGGCATATCATGAGGTCAGGAGTCTGAGACCAGCCTGACCAACATGGTGAAATACAAAAATACAAAAACACAAAATACTAAATACTAAAATACTAAAAATACAAAAATTGGCTGGGCGTGGTGGCACACTCCTGTAATCCCAGCTACTCAGGAGGCTGAGGCAGAACAGTTGTTTGAACCTGGGAGGCAAAGGTTGCAGTGTGCCAAGATTGCCCCACTGCACTCCAGCCTTGGCGACAGAGTGAGACTCTGTCTCAAAAAAAAAAAAAAAAAAAAACCCCGAAAAACCAAGGATTGTATTTTAATGCATGAGGATTAAAAAACAAGAAAGGGTCAAAAAACAAGACCCAACTCTATGTTCCCCTCAATAAATCCACTTTAAATATAATTACACATGTAAATTAAAAGTGAGATGGAGATATACCATGCTAACATTAATCAAAAGTATACTAAAATTAAAAACTGTATATATTCAAGGTGTACAATGTGATGATTTGCCATTCTGCCAAGCGAAGACACAGCATTCAGTCTTTCCTCCATGTGAGGATGCAGCAAGAAGAGCCACCCAAGAGCTCTCTTAGAAGAAGGGAGCGAGCCCTTAACAGATAGCAAATCTGCTGACACCCTGATCTTAGACTTCCCACCCCCTAGAACTGTGAGAAATAAATTTCTATTCTTTATAAATTACCCATCTATTTTACTATAGAAGCAGGAATAGTCTGAGACAGAATGGACTGAGAATATTGATAGATATCTATGATTGATTGATAGAGATATATAGTCTTTCCCACCTTGAGTATCTTGTCAGTGTAATTGTAATCATCTTTATTTGTTGAAAACAAATGACAAGAAAGCAATTATCACTCTAAAGAAAATATATAGAATACTGGCTAAATCCCCAAACAAGAAAAAATTAGGTCTCTTACATTAATTTTTAGCTATTTTAACAACTTACAGAAAACTAATTACTAGATTTAGTTAAAAATTCAATTCCCCAATCCAGAATGAGATACTTCATATTCCATGTAACTGTAATTCTTAATCTCTTGCAGTTGTTTGAATCATCACTATAATTTAGCCTTTATTCAAATGGGAGTTTTTTTTTCTCTTGAGAGAAAGAAAACAAAGGGACATTAAGTACTTCTTTTTGAATTATTCTTTAATGCTTGAAATAGGTTCTTTAATGCTTCGAAATTTCAAAACCAATATTTGTGCTTTGAATAATATATAAATCGGGGTTTGAATTAAAATCCCTGAAGATATTACAAAAATATATTATTTTAAATTTAAATATTCCTTAACATGTAAATGACTTAAAATTACATTAATATATTTGTCGTCATCTGCACGTTCTGTAGCTCCTTTGGAGTTATGAAAAGTATATTGAAAACAAAAACAAATAAATACCTAACATAAAAGTACATGCTGAAACCTCTTTATAATTGTATAATTAAGCACCCCCAAGTTGGGAAATGTAAAATTGAACATTTCGTACAACCGTCAGTTCCTGGTGTTGCATACAATGAGAGCATTACTCAACTTCACTCACAAATAATTAGTTGAATAATATAATTACATTTAAACTAGCTAATTGGATCTCAAAGTTGGAGCTATGACCAACCAGTGAATCCTGAAGATTTTGTGAATTACTCATATTGTGTTCTTGAGCAGGAGCAATGGTTTCAGAAAGGTGTTGGCAGAGAGGAAGGTAAATGAAAAGGAAAGCAAGAGAACAGTAAAGAAGGCAAACTTGTTGAGTTCTCTGTAATAAGTGCCTTAAGATCACCAATGCAGATGACCAGATTTTTCTTTTTTTTTTATTTTTATTATACTTTAAGTTTTGGGTTACATTTGCAGAATGTGCAGTTTTGTTACATGGGTATACACATGCCATGGTGGTTTGCTGCACCCATCAACCCGTCACCTACATTAGGTATTTCTCCTAATGTTATCCCTCCCTTAGCCGCCCACCCGCAACAGGCCCTGGTGTGTGATATTCCCCTCCCTGTGTCCATGTGTTCTCGTTGTTCAACCCTCACTTATGAGTGAGAACATGAGGTGTTTGGTTTTCTGATCTTGTGATAGTTTGCTGAGAATGATGGTTTCCAGCTTCATCCGTGTCCCTGCAAAGGACATGAACTCATCCTTTTTTATGCCTTCATAGTATTCTATGGTGTATATGTGCCATATTTTCTTAATCCAGTCTATCATTGATGGACATTTGGGTTGGTTCCAAGTCTCTGCTATTGCTCACAGTGCCACAGTTAACATATGTGTGCATATGCCTTTATTGTAGAATGATTTATAATCCTTTGGGTATATGCCCAGTAATGGGATTGCTGGGACAAATTGTATTTCTAGTTCTAGATCCTTGAGGAATTGCCACACTGTCTTCCACAATGGTTGAACTAATTTACACTCCCACCAACAGTGTAAAAGTGTTCCTATTTTTCCACAACCTCTCCAGCTTCTGCTGTTTCCTGACTTTTTAATGATCACCATTCTAACTTGTGTGAGATAGTATCTCATTGTGGTTTTGATTTGCATTTCTCCAATAACCAGTGATGATTGGCATTTTTTCATATGTCTGTTGCCGCATAAATGTCTTCTTTTGAGAAGTGTCTGTTCATATGCTTTGCCCATTTTTTGATGGGATTGTTTGCTTTTTTCTTGTAAATTTGTTTAAGTTCTTTGTAGATTCTGGATATTAGCCCTTTGTCAGATGGATAGATTGCAAACATTTTCTCCCATTCTGTAGGTTGCCTGTTCACTCTGATGATAGTTTCTTTTGCTTTGCAGAAACTCTTTAGTTGAATTAGATCCCATTTGTCAATTTTGGCTTTTGTTGCCATTGCTTTTGGTGTTTTAGAGGTGAAGTCTTTGCCCATGCCTATATCCTGAATGGTATTGCCCAGGTTTTCTTCTAGGATTTTTATGGTCCTAGGTCTTATGTTTAAGTCTTTGTTCCATCTTGAGTTGATTTTTGTAAAGGTGTAAGGAAGGGGTCCAGTTTCAGTTTTCTCATATGGCTAGCCAGTTTTCCCAACATCATTTATTAAATAGGGAATCTTTTCCCCATTGCTTGTGTGTGTCAGGTTTGTCAAAGATCAGATGGTGGTAGACGTGTGGTGTTATTTCTGAGGCCTCCATTCTGTTCCATTGGTCTATATATCTGTTTTGGTACCAACACCATGCTGTTTTGGTTACTGTAGCCTTGTACTACAGTTTGAAGTCAGATAGCGTGATGCCTCCAGCGTTGTTCTTCTTGCCCAGGATTGTCTTGGCTATGCGAGCTCTTTTTTGGTTCCATATGAAGTTTAAAGTAGTTTTTCCAATTCTGTGAAGAAAGTCAGTGGTAGCTTGATGGGAATAGCATTGAATCTATAAACTATTTTGGGTAGTAAGGCCATTTTCATGATATTAATTCTGGCTATTGATGAGCATGGAATGTTTTTCCATCTTCTCTTATTTCCTTGAGCAGTGATTTGTAGTTCTCCTTGAAGAGGTTCTTCACATCCCTTGTAAGTTGTATTCTTAGGTATTTTATTCTCTTAGTAGTGTTGTGAATGGGAGTTCACTCATGATTTGGCTCTTTGTCTGTCATTGGTGTATAGGAATGCTTGTGATTGTTGCACATTGATTTTGTATCCTGAGACTGCTGAAGTTGCTTATCAGCTTAAGGAGATTTTGGGCTGAGGTGATGGGATTTTTCTGAATATACCATTATGTCATCTGCAAACTTAGACAATTTGACTTCCTCTCTTCCTATTTGAAAACACTTTATTGCTTTCTCTTGACTGATTGCCCTCACCAGAACTTCCAATACTATGTTGAATAGGAGTGGTGAGAGAGGGCATCCTTGTCTTGTGCGCTTTTCTAAAGGAATGCTTCCAGTTTTTGCCTATTCAGTATGATACTGGCTGTGAGTTTGTCATAATTAGCTCTTATTATGTTGAGATACATTCCATTGATACCTAGTTTATTGAGAGTTTTTAGCATGAAAGGCTGTTGAATTTTGTTGAAGGTCCTTTCTGCATCTATTGAGATAATCATGTGGTTTTTGTTGTTGGTTCTGTTTATGTGATGGATTACATTTATTGATTTGCGTATGTTGAACCAGCCTTGCATCCCAGGGATGAAGCCAACTCGATCATGGTGGATAAGCTTTTTGATGTGCTACTGGATTGGGTTTGCCAGCATTTTATTGAGGATTTTCACATCGATGTTCATCAGGGATATTGGCCTAAAATTCTCTTTTTTTGTGGTGTCTCTGCCAGGCTTTGATATCAGGATGATGCTGGCCTCATAAAATCAGTTAGGGAGGATTCCCTCTTTTTGTATTGATTGGAATAGTTTCAGAAGGAATGATACCAGCTCCTCTTTATAGCTGTGGTAGAATTCGGCTGTGAATCTGTCTGGTCCTGGACTTTTTTTGGTTGGTAGGCTGTTAATTATTGCCTCAATTTCAGAGCCTGTTATTGGTCTGTTCGGAGATTCAACTTCTTCCTGGTTTAGTCTTGGGAGGGTGTATGTGTCCAGGAATTTATCCATTTCTTCTAGATTTTCTAGTTTATTTGTGTAGAGGTGTTTATAGTATTCTCTGATGGTAGTTTGTATTTCTGTGGGATTGATTGGTGGTGATATCCCCTTCATCATTTTTTATTGCATCTATTTGATTCTCTCTTTTCTTCTTTATTAGTCTTGCTAGCCATTTATCAATTTTGTTGATCTTTTCAAATAGCCAGCTCCTGGATTCATTGATTTTTTTGAAGGGCTTTTTGTTTCTCTATCTCCTTCAGTTCTGCTCCGATCTTAGTTATTTCTTGTCTTCCTCTAGCTTTTGAATGTGTTTGCTCTTGCTTCTGTAGTGCTTTTAATTGTGATGTTAGGGTGTCGATTTTGGATCTCTTGTGGGCATTTAGTGGTTTAAATTTCCCTCTACACACTGCTCTAAATGTGTCCCAGAGATTCTGGTATGTTGTGTCTTTGTTCTTATTGGTTTCAAAGAACATCTTTATTTCTGCCTTCATTTTGTTATTTGCCCAGCAGTCATTCAGGAGCAGGTTGTTCAGTTTCCATGTAGTTGTACGGTTTTGAGTGAGATTCTTAATTCTGAGTTCTAATTTGATTGCACTGTGGTCTAAGAGACAGTTTCTTGTGATTTCTATTCTTTTACATTTGCTAAGGAGTGTTTTACTTCCAATTATGTGGTCACTTTTAGAGTAAATGCGATATGGTGCTGAGAAGAATGTATATTCTGTTGTTTTGGGATGGAGAGTTCTGTAGATGTCTATTAGGTCTGCTTGGTGCAGAGCTGAGTTCAAGTCCTGGATATCCTTGTTAATTTTCTGTCTCATTGATCTGTCTAATATTGACAGTGGGGTGTCTCCCATTATTATTGTGTGGGAGTCTAAGTCTCTTTGTAGGTCTCTAAGAACTTGCTTTATGAATCTGGGTGCAACTGTATTGGGTGCATATATATTTAGGATAGTTAGCTCTTCTTGTTGAATTGATCCCTTTACCTTTATGTAATGGCCTTTGTCTTTTTTGATCTTTGTTGGTTTAATGTCTGTTTTATCAGAGACCAGGATTGCAACCCCTGCTTTTTTTTTGCTTTCCATTTGCTTGATAGATCTTCCTCTATCCCTTTGTTTTGAGCCTATGTGTGTCTTTGCACATGAGATGGGTCTCCTCAATAGAGCACACCAATGGGTCTTGACTCTTTATCCAATTTGCCAGTCTGTGTCTTTTAATTGGGGCATTTAGCCCATTTACATTTAAGGTTAATTTGCCAGTCTGTGTCTTTTAATTGGGGCATTTAGCCCATTTACATTTAAGGTTAATATTGTTATATGTGAATTTGATCCTGTCGTTATGATGCTAGCTGGTTATTTTGCCCGTTAATTGATGCAGTTTCTTCATAGCATCGATGGTCTTTACAATTTGGTATGTTTTTGCAGTGACTGGTACTGGTCGTTCCTATCCGTGTTTATTGCTTCCTTCAGGAGCTCTTGTAAGGCATGCCTGGTGGTGACAAATCTCTCAGCATTTGCTTGTCTGTAAAGGTTTTTATTTCTCCTTCACTTATGAAGCTTAGTTGGACTGGATATGAAATCCTGGGTTGAAAATTCTTTTCTTTAAGAATGTTGAATATTGGCCCCGACTCTCTTCTGGGTTGTAGGGTTTCTACAGAGAGATCTGCTGTTAGTCTGATGGGCTTCCCTTTGTGGGTAACCCGACCTTTCTCTCTGGCTATTCTTAACATTTTTTTCCTTTGTTTCAACCTTGTTGAATATGACAATTATGTTTCTTGGGGTTGCTCTTCTCAAGGAGTATCTTTGTGGTGTTCTCTGTATTTCCTGAATTTGAATGTTGGCCTGCCTTGCTAGGTTGGGGAAGTTCTCCTGGATAATCTCCTGAAGAGTGTTTTCTTTTTTGTTGTTTTTTGGTTTTTGAGATGGAGTTTTGCCCTTGTTGCCCAGGCTGGAGTGCAATGACGTGATCTCAGCTCAACGCAACCTCTGTCTCCTGGGTTCAAGCGATTCTCCTGCCTCGGCCTCCTGAGTAGCTAGGATTACAGGCATGCACCACGATGCCCAGCTAATTTTGTAGTTTTATTAGAGACAGGGTTTCTCCATGTTGGTCAGGTGGGTCTTGAACTCCTGACCTCAAGTGATCCGCCTGCCTTGGCCTCCCAAAGTGCAGGGATTACAGGCGTGAGCCACTGTGCCTGGCTAGAGTGTTTTGTAACTTGGTTCCATTCTCCCTATCACTTTCAGGTACACCAATCAAACATAGATTTGGTCTTTTCACATAGTCCCATATGTCTTGGAGGCTTTGTTCATTTCTTTTCCCTCTTTTTTTTTTCTAATGTTGTCTTCTTGCTTTATTTCATTAATTTGATCTTCAATCACTCATATCCTTTCTTCCACTTGATCGAATCAGCTATTGAAGCTTGTGTATGCTTCACGAAGTTCTGGTATTGTGGTTTTCAGCTCCATCTGGTCATTTAAGCTCTTGTCTTCACTGGTTATTCTAGTTAGCTTCATCTAACCTTTTTTCAGAGTTTTCAGGTTCCATGTGATGGGTTAGAACATGCCCCTTCAGCTCAGAGAAGGTTGTTATTACCGACCTTCTGAAACCTACTTCTGTCAACTAGTCAAACTCATTCTCCACCCAGTTTTGTTCTCTCACTGGCGAGGAGTTGTGTTCCTTTGGAGAAGAGGCATTCTGATTTTTGGAGTTTTCAGCCTTTCTGCTCTGGTTTCTCCCCATCTTTGTGGTTTTATCTACCTTTGGTCTTTGATGTTGGTGACCTACGGATGGGCTCTTGGCGTGGATGTCCTTTTTGTTGATGTTGATGCTATTCCTTTCTGTTAGTTTTCCTTCTAACAGACAGGCCCCTCAGCTGCAGGTCTGTTGGAGTTTGCTGGATGTCCACTCCAGACCCTGTTTGCCTGGGTACCACCAGCAGAGGCTGCAGAACAGCAAATATTGCTACCTGATCCTTCCTCTTGAAGCTTCATCCCAGAGGGGCACCCGCCTGTATGAGGTGTCTGTCAGCTCCTACTGGGAGGTGTCTCCCAGTCAGGCTACACGGGGGTCAGGGACCCACTTGAGGAGGCAGTTTAGTCCGTTATTGGAGCTCAAACACCATGATGGGAGAACCACTGCTTTCTTCAGAGCTGTCAAGCAGGGGCTTTTAAGTCTGGAGAAGCTGTTTGCTGCCTTTTATTCAGATATGCCCTGCCCCCAGAGGTGGAATCTAGAGAGGCAGTAGGCCTTGCTGAGCTGCAGTGGGCTCTACCCAGTTCTAGCTTCCCTACCACTGTTTAGACTGTGAGCATAGAACCACCTACTCAAGCCTCAGCAATGGTGGACGCCCCTCCCCTACCAAGCTCCCATGTCCCAGGGTGATCTCAGACTGCTGTGCTAGCAGCGAGCAAGGTTCCGTGGACATGGGACCCACCGAGCCAGGCACGGGAGGGGATCTCCTGGTCTGCTGGTTGCGAAGACTATGGGAAAAGCACAGTATTTGGGAAGAAGTGTACCATTTACAGTCATTCATGGCTTCCCTTGGCTAGGAAAGGGAAATGCCCTGACCCCTTGCACTTCCCGGGTGAGGCAACACCCTGCCCTGCTTCGGCTCACCCTCTGTGGGCTGCACCCACTGTCCAACCAGTCCCAATGAGACGAACCAGGTACCTCAGTTGGAAATGCAGAAATCACCTGTCTTTTGTGTCAGTCTCGCTGGGAGCTGTAGACCAGAGCTGTTCCTATTCAGCCATCTTGGAAGTGACCAAGATTTTTCTTTAAAACCAAGAAAAGAAGATACTGCCTTTTCCCCCATACTTAACTTTTTTCCATTAAAATATATATACAGAAAAGTGCACAAAATATAAATATTCAAATTAATGCTTTATAATAAAATATAACACAACCACCACCCAGGTCAAGAAATAGACTATTCCAGCACCACAAAGACCTTTATAGACCCCCACTCAATCACTATCGCTCCTCTCTAAAGTTAATTACTCTCCTAACTTCTAATACCATAGTTTAGTTTGGCCTAGTCTTGAGCCTTACATAAAGATTCATAAAGAACGTAAACTGGCTGGGTGTGGTGGCTCATGTCTGTGGTCCCAGCACTTTGGGAGGCCAAGGCAGGTGAATCATGAGGTCAGGAGTTCGAGATCAGCCTGGCCAACATGGTGAAATCTCATCTCTACTAAAAATACAAAAAATTAGCTGGGCTGGTGGCAGGCGCCTGTAATCCCAGCTACTTAGGAGGCTGAGGCAGGAGAATCGCTTGAACCCAGGAGGTGGAGGTTGCAGTGAGCCTAGATTGCACCACTGCACTCCAGCCTAGGCAACAGTGCAAGACTCCATCTCAAAAAAAAAAAGAAAAAAGAACACAAACTTTGGTATCTGACTTCTTTCACACCATATTCATCCTTATGATTGCAATTCCTTGTAGGTGGTCACATTCATTGCTGTAGAATATCCCATTATCCACAGATACTACAATGTGCTGATCCATGCTAATGTTTATTCTTCGATGATTTGCTCTGTGACAAAGATCTGTTTGAATTTTTTTTAGTACTAGATTATGGCCTTTCTTGATGACCTATCCATTCCTATGGCCCTTAAAAATACTTCTTTAAGATACATAAATTTTGATTGTTTAGTTTCTCTAAAGTAGCAATTTTAAGCTGATATTTCCAATATAACTTGTACTCTTATAATTATTTCATATTATTTTCAAAGACTGTTTAAATGGCAGCAGATGTGTGCTCCTGCAGTGGGTTTTACCTGTGTGAAGGGAGGACTAGCTGGGAAAAGAGAAAGAAGAAAACTCAAGTTTAATGTTTTAAAATATTTATTCATAACCCTAGGAAGAAAAAATCATGCCATCCAGGCAGAAAACACATCTTAAAAGAAAGAACTAAGGGCTTTATAACTTTTTGAGATCTTTAAGTTTTTCCAAACAATAAATGAAAACATAGCTGCTTTCAAAGATGGAATTTGGGAGGTACTGAAGGTTTCTGTTTCAGTTTTGTTCTTTGGCATAATCTATAGTAAGTTCCTCTGGCCATCTTAAAGAGGAAAAAATATACCTGAAGCATATTAGGGGTGACAGAATGGCTAGGAGGCTGGATAATGGGGCCAGAACAAAGGCTATCCTGGGGCCTAGAAAGACATCTCATAGCAAGAAGTATATGGGCAGATGCCGCCAGCCAGATTGATTAAACTAGTTTTCTGTCTCTTTATTTCTCAGTTCAAGATTCATATTCCAAGAAGGGAGCAAATAATTGCTTTAGCTTGGGTCAAATGCCTTCCCTTTAGCCGGGCAGAGAACTTCGTGACTGTCCCATAAGATGCTATCCAACAATTTAAAGGTAAAACTAATAAACGGAACTGAGGGACCGATAGGAAAGGGAAATAGATGCAAAGAAGCTCCAACCCAGTGATATTCACTGCATGCTCCTACAACATGACATCCATTTGGGATCAACATGGGCCAATGGCAATTGAAGCCTCTGCTTTATATATAGAATTTGGGGAATGTACAATTGATGTCATTATTGCCCCTGCCTTCTTCAGACTTGTAGACTGTTGGGAGCATTGCTATTCCCTGACTTTATTCCTGGAGATCCCTGTCCTTACAAAAGCAAATAAACAAAAATAGAAGTTGCAAGCTTCTTAGAGCTCCTTGGAGAAGAACAGGAAAAGGATCCCCTAATGATTATTGTCACATTTCTTCATGTGAGTTGCATCTAATCATTGTTAGAATTGAAACATTAATTTATTTTTGGATGAAAGTTTATTCACTTCTAAAGTTTTTGTTCACAAGAAAACACTGGTAAAAACTTGAAAGAAATGCTTTGGCTATTACCTGTAAAGAGTGAAAGGCCCTTGCTTTTCTTGGAATCATGTGACATTAAAAGAAACTTACCTCTAGTTTTACTGTGTATACATGTAAAAGGAAAATATTGTTAGAAGCTTTTCTGATTTAAATAAAGTATTACAGAGTCTGTGATCCCTATGCTTCATGGAATTAATCTGAAACCTATTATTTTGCTTCTGAGAAAGAGAAAGTCAGTGACCAAGGTAGCATCCTTCATCCCTGGTACCTCGAGTTGTAACTTTTTAAATGCTTTTGCTTAGAGAAAACTGGCATGTGTGAACATATAAACATAAGGTACAAAATACAAGGACTGTAGCCCATGGAGTAAAGTCAGAGGTAGGGCCAGTTTTTTCACCAGTCCAGTGCACTCGTTGTTTATGGCAGTCGTCCATTCTGACTGATAATTGCCTGTTCTGACCATCACTCCTAGCAGTGGGGATGCAATGAGGATGACCACTTCTCTTCTTTTGTCCATCTTCTGGCTGGAGAAGTCAGAGTAGCAGAAGGGAGGAGTAGAAGGAAAGGGGCCAAGAGCTTTTCACCAAATTGTTTTTGGTTGTGTTACTAGTTATCTCATCACATTTTGGCTGTCAATAGCGTTTCATTATAGCAAGCATCTAATGCTTGCTTTTTAGTGAGAAGCATTTGCAGTTTGTTGGAGACCTCAATCCAGGAGACTCCATTGCAACATTTTCTGATGTAGGTAATGTTAACTCTCAGTTAGAGGTCAGTGAAAATAAAGAATTGATTCTTTTTTTTTTTTTTTTTGAGACGGAGTCTCACTCTGTCGCCCAGGCTGGAGTGCAGCAGTGCAATCTTGGCTCACTGCAAGCTCCGCCTCCCGGGTTCACACCATTCTCCTGCCTCAGCCTCCCAAGTAGCTGGGACTACAGGTGCCCACCACCACGCCCAGCTAATTTTTTGTATTTTCAGTAGAGACGGGGTTTCACCGTGTTAGCCAGGATGGTCTCTATCTCCTGACCTCGTGATCCGCCTGCCTTGGCCTCCCAAACTGCTGGGATTACAGACGTGAGCCACCGCGCCTGGCAAGAATTGATTTTTTCCCATTAAAGATCATATCCCCTCTGAATTCTATCCCCGTCAAAAAACTACAGTGTCTGTCTGAGATGTTATCTAGGGGTAGGAAAAGGAGACCCAACAGAGTATTTCAAAGACATAGGAAGAAAATTAAAGCCATTTCCTATTTCCATCCTATTGGGATTTTTTCCCTTTCTTCTTTTGGTGGAGCATGCAGGGACAGAGTAATCCTCCATGTAATCTCTGGTGGCAAATTCCAGAATGTCCCTCTCAATCCAGCTCAAATGATAATGAAATGAACAGGTTTATAGCTTGAAGTCCAGAAGAAGAGTAGCTTCAGAGCTGGTGGCCCTGGCTCCATTTTCCTGTAATTCTTTCTTCTCTGCCCTTCCCTGGTGTCAGTTTCATCTTCAGACACATTGGAGATGCAAATCTGGGCCTCATATCCAGGTGTGACAAAGGCCAGAGAAAGGAGGTGATGCTTCCAGAAGTTGCACAAAAGCCCCAGCAAACTGCTGTTTGCATCTCATTGACATGTATTAAGTATTAGGCTTATCCATTAACCATTTATTCATTCAAGCAACTTCTGTCCAAAGGGATAGAAGGGGTCAGATTCTCCTGAGTCTGGGGACTTCATGGGATTCTAGGTATGCAGAAAGAGAGAACAGATGCTGGGTAGGCACTCTAGTATCCCTCCCAACAATTTTAATAGCTAGATGGCGTTCTATTTATTGGTGATTTATTTATCTAATCACCTACTATTAGAGACTTAGGTTGTTTCTAACTTTTCATAAGAATTCATAAGAATGTATAACCTTGTACACATTCTTTTGAATACCTCTCACATTATATGTTGGGATATAATTCTAGTAAGATGATTATTCAAAGTATTTACATATTTTTAAGCATTTGATTTATATTCCCAAATTGCCTTCAGCATAGTTGTTCCAAGTTGTACTCACACAAGAAGCATATAAGAATCCTATTTTCCCACATATTCAGCCATGTGTATTTCACTTCTTTCAAATCTTTACCAATCTAATGGTTGGAAACAGGTGTTTCATGGTGCTTCAATTGGCATTTCTTTAACTATCAATGAATCTGAATACTTTTATATGTGTTTCTTGGCCAGTTCTGTTTCTTATACTATGAATTGTCTGTTCATGTCCTTTACCTATTTCTATATTAGAGTGTTGATAATTTTCTCCTTTTTTTTTTCTTGGAGACTGAGTCTTGCTCTGTCACCAGTCTGGAGTGCAGTAGTGTGATCTTGGCTCACTGCAACCTCCGCCTCCTGGGTTCAAGGGATTCTCCTGCCTCAGCCTCCCGAGTAGCTGGGACTACAGGCATGCGCCACCATGCCCAGCTAATTTTTTTTTTTGTATTTTTAGTAGAGATGGGGTTTCACCATGTTGGCCAGGATGGTCTCGATCTCCTGACCTCATGATCTGCCCACCTCGGCCTCCCAAAGTGCTGGGATTACAGGTGTGAGCCACTGCACCCAGCCTGGTGTTGATAATTTTCTTACTGATTTTAAATAGTCTCTCTATATTAACAACGTTATTAACACTGTGTCTGGTATATATTGTAAAATTTTATTAATGGGATTTTTAATATAGAAATTATAAAAATAATTTATAATCAAGTATATAAATTTTTGCCTTGATAACATGCTTTGAAAGGCCTTATTTGACTCTAAGTTATGCAAATGTTCAACTATACTTTCTTCTAGTAACTCATTTAAGTCCTTTTAAATTTTATTGAGCTATAACTTACAAACCTTAAAATCCACCCACTGAAGGTGTACTATCCAATGGTTTTAGTTTATTTATGGAGTTATACAACCATCACCGTTATCCAATTTTGGAATATTTTTATCACCCTAAAATGATTACATTTAAATCCATGATGTATTTTGGGCTAATTTTCATGTATGACATTAAGTAGTAGTCCAGCTTTATTCTTTTGCTTGTGAACATTCAGTTGTCTGAGCACTGTTTCTTGAAAAGACTATTCTTTCTCTCATTAAATTATCTTGTCACTCTTGTTGAAAATCAGTTGACCATCAATGTAAGGATTTATTTCTGGATTCTCAATTCTATCCCATTGATGTATTAATATATATCTATCCTTATGCCAGCAAATGCCACACTGTTTTGATTACTATATGTTTGTAGTAAGTTTGGAAATCAAGGTATGTAAGCCCCCTACCTTTGTTCTTCTTTTCCAAAATAGTTGGCTATTATGGATCTCCTATATTTCCATTATGAATGTTAGGATCAACTTATCAATTTCTGAAAAAAAAAAAAAAAGGCGGCCAAGATTCTGACAGATTGCATTGAATCTGTTGATCAATTTGGGGATATTGTCATCTTGACAATATTAAATCCCTGACCCAAGAACATGCAATATATTTCTATTAATTTAGATCTTCTTTAAAAAGGAACTCTGCTTTGTAAGAAATGCTGCCTTCCTTATTACTCCCGGCCCCCAACCCCAGAGGAGTAGAACCAAAAGAAGACGGGGAAATGGTCTTGCTACAATCAACCCTAGACTGTACTGTAGGAGGAAAGAACTTATCTGAATCAAATATGAAATTTAAGTTTTGAAATTGATTGAACTAAGTATTAATCACTAAAAAGTGCTGGTACAAAATAGAACCTGCCCCTGATGTTATTAAGGGCCAGGCAAGGAAGATTCAACATAGAATGGTTGAAGGCATGATTGGAAAAATCTTAAATGTTTTTTACATTTACAATCCAATGAGTTAAGACTTCAAGAAACCTGTTTGGACAAGGCTAAATAAGAGGAAAACTCTGCTCTTAAGGAATTCATCATCTTGTCCACATTCAAATGATTTTGCCAAGGCTGCCACTAACCCCCATGACATTTCTGTGCTAGCTAGAAAAAAATACTCCCTCTTTTCTTAAGATGCTTTACTTCCATCTTCCAAAAATTCTTGTAACAAATTGCAACTCTTCCACGTGTACCACTGGAACAGCATCCCTTTCAATACTGTGTAGACTTCACTTTTACTGCACGATTAAACACAGCAGCTATTCTTAGAGGAGGAACTCTGTGGTTTTATGGTGTGTCTTTATGGCATAAGATTATATATACTTTTATCTTGTTCTTCTAATCATTTTGTATAGGGTTTTCTTCTGTACACTATTAAAAGCTTTGTAAAAGTGAGGACAGTGTAGGACACACAGTAGATATTTATTAATTATTTGTAGACTTGGATTGAATAGAACTGAATAACATTTTTTGAAAGGTGTTATGAATAGTGTTTTTATCCTAAACTTTGTTCAAATTTCTCATCCATTATTTCACCTAATTTTACTGCCCTCCCAAAAAAACATTTTTTGGAAAACAGCTTTTGTACAAGTAACAGATCAATTGAAAGGAACATGTGCTTGCTGGCACATGAGAGGGCAAGAAATAAATGATGTGATGAGCATATTATTCATTTTATCAAAAGGTGCTTCCTTAAGGAGGATACTATTGTGTTCCTTATGAATGGAAATTAACATAGGTGTTTGTTAATATAAATATAACTTCCACAAGTGTGTTTGAGGCCTTTGACTTCTTTCAGAGATAGCAAATTGCTCATTTATTACATTAATGTTAGTACAACACACAGGAAATTTTAAAAGCTGAATTAACACAAACAGAACACAGCAGCTGGCTTAAGATAATTATTTAGGGCTATGGGAAAATGTTCAAAACAGCCTAAAAACTGGAAAAAAAGGATTCAGTACTTCAATTCTCGTACGTGTGCATTTCCCTAAGTTCTGCTCTAATCCCAACCCAGAAATCCTTTGATAACAGTCTTGCTTTTTATTGAAGCTTTTTTAAAACTTATGTAAAATAATTGCTGATGGCATTTTTTCTGTGACTCTTTATGATTAAAAAAAAAATCAGGTTACTGCATGTTCTTTCTTAGTTTTATTTCCTGTGTTTTCTTTTTCTAACCACTCAAAAAGGACACCAGACTTGACATCCTTGATGATTTTGCTCAGTAACTTAATGGTTTTTCTCGGTTTTCAGAAAAGTTTCCTTTCAACTATCTCTTATTTTTCTTATCTTACACCCATAAATGCTTTTACCTACCAAGAGAAGGAACACAGGGAGGCGTTCAGCTGGGGATGGTCAAAGAATCGGCCACTGGATGACCAAACTCCAGGGGAAGATCATCTTCCCACTCCATCCCCTTTACAGCTCCCCATCCATCCCATGGAGAGCCACCTCCACCACTCAATAAACCCCCCACATTCACCATCCTTCAAGTCCGTGTGTCACCTGATTCTTCCAGGACACTGGACAAGAGCTTGGGATACAGAAAGCTGTCACACTGGCCCTCTGCCCTTGCAAAAAGGCAGAAGGTTCACTGAACTTGTTAACTTATGCTGTCCATGGGACAGCAAGGCTAAAAGAGTGCACTGTAGCACATGCCCACTTGGGCTCAGGGAGTCACAGCCGACCACCCCTGGACACTGCTGTGGGGCCAGAGCCCAGCACCTGGCTCCCGCACCTGTTCATCTGCATGCTCCCCATCCCATAAGGGATTTGAGCATCAGTGGCGACTGAACAGACAAGCCACACCCCTGTCGCATGTCCTACAAGGGGGCTCAGGGAACTCATCCATTTCACTAATTAGCACAATAACTGAGGTCATGGGACCTGGACTTAGCCTGAGTTCAGATTCCAACTCTGTCTCCTATTAGCTATATGATTTGAGGGCATTAGTTACTTTTTCTAATGCCTATCTATTTCACTTTGCCCAAATCTTGAGTGTGCTGTGATCTCTGACTCTTACACCTCCCCGTTTACTGCCACCTAGAGCTGTTCTGTGTTAGGTGGCTGAGGGAGGGTTAGATAATTCTCCCCCATATAAATAACCAATGAATTTACGCTATTCATTCAGAAAGTGTGACAGGAGACTCAAGTTTCAGCTTAGTGTTTCCCTTAACCCTAGAGAGCTATGGCTCCTGCTCTTACTTACATGGAATCTCATGAGTAGAAACAGAAACAGCTGTAATCAGTATATATTATGTAATGTTTTTAAGGCTACATTTTGTATTTATGTTAATACAAAAGGAAACTTATTTAATTATCACAGTAAATAATCTGTGAGGTAAACAAAACATAACCCCATTTTATGGAAGAGTAAAGTCAAATGTAAAGCAGTTATTTACACAATATCGCTGGAGCCAAGACATGAACCTACTTGGTTCTCGACTCAGTGGGGCTGTCAGAGGTGTTTGAACCAGAGCAACTTCATCTTGAATAGGGGCTGGGTAAAATAAGACTGAGACCTACTGGGCTGCATTCCCAGACAGTTAAGGGATTCTAAATCACAGGATGAGATCAGAGGTCAGCACAAGATACAGGTCATAAAGACCTTACTGATAAAACAGGTTGCAGTAAAGAAGCCGGCTAAGGCCGGGCACAATGGCTCACGCCTGTAATCCCAGCACTTTGGAAGTCCGAGACAGGCGGATCACGAGGTCAGGAGATCGAGACCATCCTGGCTAACACGGTGGAACCCCGTCTCTACTAACGATACAAAAAAGTTAGCTGGGTACGGTGGCGGGCGCCTGTAGCCCAGATAATCGGGAGGCTGAGGCAGGAGAATGGTGTGAACCCGGGAGGTGGAGCTTGCAGTGACAGAGGTTGGTTCCCTAGAGAGAGGAGAAGAAAGAAAGTAACAATGAGTTGGGCATGGCTGCCAAAGTAGAGAGGTGAGGGCCTTTAATGGTAATAGTAGTAGTTGAGGCCACAGCTATGCTAATCACTGTTCATGTATTTAAACTTGTTTAATCCCTACATAAACCTATGAATTCTGAGCTATTGTTATCCCCTTTACCAATGAAGTAACTGAAACCCAGAAAAGTTTAGTCTATCTATGTCACACTACTGGTAAGTGATTGCATCAGAATCCTAAAGGCTGCAATCTGTCTCCTTCCAGAGCCCAAGGGGATATGGCTGAAAAGTAATTAGAAGTAGACAGTAAAAGGATTTGAATACTTTGAATATAGAGTAGTCTAATATAATGGTTAATTTTATGTCTTAACTTCACTGGGTTAAAGGATATCCAGAAAGCTGGTTAAACATTATTTCTGGGTGTGCCTGAAAGGATGTTTCCAGAAGAGATTAACATTTGAATCAGTAGTCTGAGTAGAAAGGAATTTGCTCTCACCAATGTGCCTGGGCATCACCCAAGCCGTTGAGGGCCTGGAGAGAATAAAGCTGTGTGGGGGAGGGTGAATTCACTCTCTCTTCTGGAGCTGAGACAGCCATCTTCTGCCCTCGGACGTCCAAGCCCCAGGTTCTCAAGCCTTCAGATTCTGGGGCTTATACCAGCGCTCCCCCAACTCCCCAACACACATCACTGGCTTTCCTAGTTCTCCAACTTGCAGACAGCAGATCATGAGATTTCTCAGCCTCCATAATCATGTGAATCAATTCCCATAATGAATCTCTTATCTATCTATTTATCTATGGGTATAGAATATATATACACACACACACGCACACACATATCCTGTTGGTTCTGGTTCTTTGAAGAATCCACACTAATACATCCAGTCTTCTGGAATGAACCCATAAATCAAAGGAATCATACGCTAATGGCAGACTTCCAGACCTTAACAGTTGGAAGGTCGAAGTGAATTTTCTTCTTTGGGAAGGGAGGGTGCTTTTCTTTCCTGCTTTTCACAACAAGTCAGTCTTTACCTTCCAGATAAAGACTACCCCCACCTTCAGGAATGACTCCATAATACTTGAAAGGAACAGTTTGTGTGACCAGTACAAATTTCTCGTTTTAGAACCAAACTAGAAGTAAACAGTCATACGAGTCTATGTAAAGAAAGAAGAGGCCAGGTGTGGTGACTCGCGCCTGTAATCCCAGCATTTTGGGAGGCTGAGGCAGGCAGATCACCTGAAGTCAGGAGTTTGAGACCAGCTTGGCCAACATGGTGAAACCCTGTCTTTACTAAAGATACAAAAATTAGCCCGGTGTGGTGTGGTGGCAGGCGCCTGTAATCCCAGCCACTCAGGAGGCTGAGGCGGAAGTTGCAGTGAGTCAGAATTGCGCCACTGCTCTCCAGCCTGGGTGTCAGAGCAAGACTCTGTCTCAAAAACAAACAAACAAACATAAAAAGTAGAGACTACTGACTCAGCATGACCATAACCATGGCTCTATCTTCTAAGGCTCCTTCTGCCATAAAATTGTTATCTTAGTTCTCTAACTCAAAGACAAATTCACAATCTCAGCCACACCTGCTGTTACGATGAGCCTACAGAAGAACTGGGACAGGTAGCAGGCAGAAGTGTGGTCTTGGTCTACTCTCCCTCCTCCTCAGCATCCCTGCTCAAAATAGGGAAGTGGAAAGAATTCCCTCTTGAAAGCATGGGAATTAGAATTTCTGGAGTCTTTTGTTTTTACATTGTATCAGAGTAAAACAATTAAAATTTACACACTAAAACAAGATAATCTATAACTTTGAACGTGACTCAGCAGAAAAATAAGAAACTTCCCACAGACGTTTTCCACTAGTCAACTAAGCTACTTAAAACAGGCAGAAGCCAGGTGCAGTGGCTCATGCCTGTAATCCCAACACTTCAGGAGACTGAGGCGGGTGGATCACCTGAGCTTAGGCGTTCGAGACCAGCCTGGGCAACATGGCAAAATCCCTCTTTACCAAAAATACAAAAAATTAGCCGGGTGTGGTGGTGCATGCCTGCAGTCCCAGTCGCAACTACTTAGGAGGCTGAGGTGGGAGTATCGCTTGAGCCTGGGAGGTGGAGGTTGCAGTGAGCCCAGATCGTGTCACTGCACTCCAACCTGGATGACAGTGAGACCCCACCTCAAAAAAAAAAAAAAAAGAGAAACACTCCAGGCAGAGATACTTAAATAACTTTTCTAGAGCCTTTGAAAAGCTAAGTGCAGAACTATCAGAGTAAATAAATGTGCCCAGGAAGTACCTCTAGGGGCTTGACTGGAAGTAATGGGAGCAGGGTTATTTTTTATTTTATTTTAAGCAGACATAGCAGAGCCTACACATGCACATGTCCGACTTCAAAACAATCACTCCAGAGAGAATACTAGCTTGAAATATTTTAGAAATGCTTTTAGTGGAATTGTCTTCAGAAGCAGAGAATATTCTCTTTAATGCCCCAGGAGGAGTTCAACCTTAAATTATTATTATTATTAATATGTTTGAGATGGACTCTTACTCTGTCACCAGGCTAGAGTGCAGGGGCATGATCTCAGCTCACTACAATCTCCGCCTCCTGGGTTTAAGTGATTCTCCTGCCTCAGCCTCCTGAGTAGCTGGGACTACAGGCACATACCACCACACCCAGCTAATTTTTGTATTTTTAGTAGAGACGGGATTTCACCATGTTGGCCAGGATGATCTCAATTTCTTGACCACGTGATCTGCCCGCCTCAGCCTCCCAAAGTGCTGGGATTTCAACCTTAAATCTTTGAGATGGGTTTGCTTTCTGAAACCAACCACAAATTAGACCAAAGCCTTGCATAGTGAATAAGGAGGACAATCAAGGTAAATAATGAATAATCAAGTTAAATCACTGTAGATCTTTAAATGAGATGTGGCCTCCTTGACTATTGGCTTTGTAAATTTTTAAATTTAGGATTGGTGGAGTAGAGCCATACTGCCTACTTTTTTGACAGATGGATTGGTATGTATTTGTGATGTTGCTGGTATCAGCCAGGTTCTGGCAGGACACAGGCTGCACACTGAGTGGACAAGAAGGCATACCTGAAAAGGGATCGGGAGGGCCTCTTTACAGAGGTGTGGCAAGGTTGAGGAAGCGACCCAGCAAGTGGGAGGAAGGGCCTATCAGCAGTCAGCAAGAGCTTCAGCCAGAAGGGTGGCTGACCCACTGAAGAGGTGGTTGTGGAGAACACACTGCAGCACCGGCCAAAGGGAATCCAGTTTCTCTTACCTTGTGCTCAGATCTCCTGGCAGTGTGACAGTCCCCCATCAGAGTAAACCCAACCAAAAGCCAGGGGCAAGGCTACTGAGTGATGTCATCCACAGAGGCCAGCCTTCTGGAGGAGAGCAGGCCAAGGCAGGCCAGAGATTGGATCTGGAAAGGCCAGTGGAGGACAGCACAGACACACTGTGCGTGCATTGCTCCTCTCTGTTCCAGGGAGGGAGGGAGCAGTTCTACTCCATGGCAGAGTAATCATGTCTATTCCTTGATCTCATTTCTCACCCTCCCCACCCCCGTGTTTGCTTCTTAGTCTCTGTGTGCTGCATTACAGCAAGTTAAAGTCCAAAACTAAATCAAGTTATTCCTATCTGAGGAAAAACTGGGTTTTTAAATACATGGTATTGGGACAAATAGAAAGTCACCTGAAAAAGGATGAAGTGAATCTAAACCTCACACTAAAGTAAATCCTAAATGGACCAGAGATCCAAATGTACAACGTGCAACCAAGGAGGTTTGGCACAGGTGAATTACTTTATAACCTGGGGGTGAGGAAAGCCTTTCAACATTCAGCAAAAAAAAAAAAAAGAAGAAGAAGAAAAGAAAAGAAAAAAGAAAAAAAAATAGGGAAAGAAGACTGGTGAACTTTGCTACCTAAAACAAATAAAATCCCAGAAGCAAGGTCAAAAAACAAATGATACACTAGGAGAGACCAATTGCAAGTTATATCAGCAGTGGCTCACACCTGTAATCCCAGCACTTTTGGAGGCCAAGGTGGGCAGATCACCTGAGGTCGGGAGTTTGAGACCAGCCTGACCAACATGGAGATACCCACCGTCTCTACTAAAAATAAAAAATTAGCCGGGCATGGTAGTGCATGCCTGTAATCCCAGCTACTCAGGAGGCTGAGGCAGGAGAATCCCTTGAACTCGGGAGGCAGAGGTTGCAGTGGGCCAAGATCGAGCCATTGCACTCCAGCCTGGATAAGAGCGAAACTCCGTCTCAAAAAAATAAATAAATAAAAGGATGGGGACAAGTGCATGAAAAGCTTTTAACAATGGAGAAGCTCCAAAATTGCATAGAAATATGGGCAAAAGTCACAAAAAGAGAGAAATGTGAGAACAGAGCAAAAAAGAAATGCAAGTCACTCTCTACACATATGAAATGATGCCCAATTTCCCTTACAATAAGAGGAATGCAAGCTAGAATTCTTCTGGAGCCAAACATTTTACAACATACTCTACTGAGAGTAGAAATGCAAAATGGAACAAACCCTATGGATGGGGATTTGGCAAAATTGAACAAAATTACATATGTTCTAACCTTTCATGCAGCAATCTCATTTCTAGGAAGCTACCCTGAAAATACATCTCTACAAATAATCAATAACATTTGCACAAGGTTATGCAACACAACATTGTTTGCAGTAGCAAAAGATTAGACATAATCTAAACATCCACCAACGAGAGAGGCAGTAAATAAACTGCAGTACATACATGAATTGGCAACCAGGTGTCACGTCATAAAACACAGAAAAAAAAGTCTGTGAATTGAAATAATCTCCAGAATATATTTTTAGATTTAAAAAGTTAGTACACAGCAGTACATAGAGTGCGGTATATTTTGTGTATAAGGGGAAAAAAGGAGGAATAAGAATATATTTAGGTATTTGCCTATATTTGCAAAAAGAAGCAATAAAAATAATTACCTATAGAAGGTGGGGGGGAATGAAGTGAAGGGAGAGGGTTAGGAGTGAAACTTCTGTGGGTTTGGTTACCTTTTCGTATATTTTTAAACTTTGGGACCACATAAATGTTTTATATATTTAAAAAATTCAAATAAAAAAGAAAAAATTAAAATCTTAAAATGGAAAACAATTGAGACCAATGAGCCTAACTTTATTTCAAATGTGGCAACAACAGCTATACAAAGAACAGAATTATTTCAGTACTTTAATTATACACTCATAATGGCATATGATCTAAGGACAAATGAATAGAAGGAAATCTTAAATTTCACTCAGTAATGTATTATTAATATAGTATTATAATTCTGACCTAGGAGAAAACAAGTGTACAATTATAAATTAGGAGGAAAGAAGCACTATATTATTACAAACCAAAACTTTCAGTTTAACAGAAAAGAGAGGCAAAAACAACTATTAAGTCAAAGAACTTAAAGTAAAACACTGTAAGGTTAAATTTGAATTGAGAAATTCACATGCAATAACCTTTTAAAAGTGTATTTGTCTTTCCTGGATCTGTTCACTGAAAGGGCTTTGAAGCAATGATACCCTTGTGTCAATGAACATACCTTGCCCCTTGATCTTGGCACTGAAATATCATTTCTCACCAATAAGGAGAATGTCCTTATTAGGAAATGCGTGTTGAAATATTTAGGAATGAAATGGCATGAGTCTATAGTTTATTTTCAAATGGCTTAGCTGTGTGTGTGTATCTGTGTATGTGTGTATGTGGCTGGGTGGGTAGGTGGTAAGGATCTAATTATTACACCAAGAAATCCCTTTTCCTGCACCTGGCATAACCTCCTGTAGAATGAGCTCAAGCTGCCCACATAGCCTCCATTCTGAAGATGAAACAAAACTTGGAGGAACACTCATGGAAAGATCTAAATTACTAAAATGCCTGTCCCTGAGACTCAGAGATCCTAAAAATAGACAGTGCCATGTGTGCTTTAATTTTCTGCTTAAAGTGACTTAAATTATTTCAATTCAGACATTTTGAATAGAATATATGGTACTTCAACCTTATAAGTCAAATGCATTTACTGAAATACCATTTCCCAGTAGTTTTTTCAGTTTCCCTGGCTGCAATGGGTTGGAGAACTTTCATTAGCAGTATTGGCTTTGGTGTGGCCATGGATGTTGCACAAAGGCCTTTGCTTAGGAATTGGGAAACACAGGTTCTCACTGGGCTCTGTAACTAACTTGCTATGTAGCTTTGTATAAGTCATATCACCTTTTGGGATCTTGGTCTTTCAACTGCCAAATATAGATATTGGATTTTTCTTCTACTATAAACAGTGATTTGGAATTTTCTCCAAGTAGAGTGATACATCTACCATAACAGGGGTAGCAAGAAAGAGACAAGAGTGAGGGTTTATTACAGCATGAGGTGGCACCAGGAATAGGAAAGGAACCCCTAATCCAGGTAATTTTTTGGTATCAATCTTGTGTCAAATTCTTTAAACATATGACAATGAATAAGAGCAACAAATGCATCCTCAATTTTAAGATCAATATTTTGGTATATAATTTTATGTATAATTATCCTTAGTTCCAATAATTATTTTCTTTTTCTATCTAGAAGGAAAAGGATGGGTTCTGAGTAGTTCCAGCTATCCATATCTCCCTATAGCTGCAATTCGTGTGGCAGCCTGCATCTGTGCTAGCGTTGGCTGAGGATTTGTAATGCACTTCAGATTTTGGTTTAATATGCTCGCAAATAACTTACCGTGGAAGTCCCCTTGAAACACATTAAATCCTCTGTTTACTCGCATGACTGGGGAATTAGACAATCAACCGTGACAATCTATCAAAAGTATTAGAATACAAAAAGCACTAAGCATGAAATCCTATTGAAAACCATTTCATTCTCTTAATTATTCATTAGGCTCCTCAGACTCTGAGCGACCTTCAAGGTCATTATTATGAATATTAATTATCACTGTAATATGGCAATGGAAAACGTATTTTAAAAGAGTTCTGTTCAGTAGAATACTGCTATTAAAAGAATTCACCATTTTATTTTGGAGTGCGTGCTCTTCTGCTCTTTTGCTATATGATGAGAAAATGGGAACATTAGAAGTGAACCTTCCAGAATCTTTTTAGTGCATGGGATGGGTTCCAGTTTGCATGATTCCTGCGCAAAGGCCTGGAAGGAAGGAGTACCTGCTGAATGGGGTCGGGGAGGAGGTGGAATGAAGTAGTGCCAGGCAAAGATGGCAAGTTTTCCACTGGCCAGGGCTGATGCTTTGCCCCACTAGCCAGTTGTTTTTTAAAAAAATTCAGCCAACATCCATCAGATGCCTTCTCTTCAACATGCTTTTTGTTGGTTTAGAAACAACAGAATGAAGTTGGTTGAGTGGTGCAGCTTCAAGTAAACTCTTTCCACATTATAAGCTGGGGGTATACTTTTTAACCATTTCTTCCCTGTCCCCTCAAAGCACACAACCAGCAGTGAGAGGTTCTGTGAAATTGAAACCTGTTAAATATAAAGACATCTAATGACTGGTGTGTTTAAATATCAATCCTTCAAGTAGAGCTTTGTAGAGTGGTTCATTTTGGAATGATTGTCCAGAACACTGTTTTCAGACCTACTCTGTGTCCTCTTCCTTTACCAGCCCACTTTCACCCTGACATACACCTTCTCCAACCCCACCTCTCAGGACTAAGCTTGCTTAGGCTAGCGACACCCTAATGAGTTCAGCTGGTTGTGCTGATAAGACAAAATAATGCTGGAGACATTCTCCGAGTGAACTGGGGTGCCATCCAAATGGGCTCATATCTGAAAGTATACTAATGTGCCAGATCCTACTTTCTAAAAAGGCAGAATTGTCTGTATTTTCCTTTCTTTTTTTTTTTTTTTTGAGATGGAGTCTTACTCTGTCGCCAGGCTGGAGTGCTGTGATGTGAGCTCAGCTCACTGCAACCTCTGACTCCCTGGTTCAAGGGATTCTCCTACCTCAGCCTCCTGAGTAGCTGGGATTACAGGCATGCACCACCACCCCTGGCTAATTTTTGTATTTTAGTAAAGATGGAGTTTCACTATGTTGGCCAGGATGGTCTCGATCTCCTGACCTCGTGATCTGCCCGACTCGGCCTCCCAAAGTGCTGGGATTACAGGTGAGAGCCACTGCTCCCAGCCAGAATTGTCTGTATTTTCATCACAAATTGATTCTTCAACTTATTTTAGTTGTGTGGCATTCAGATCTATGTCTTAAACATTAGCGCTAGGAATGCACTGTAAACACCTAGCAAGGGTATAGATGGGAGCCCTCTAGATCTAGTGAGGGCAAACTCTCTGAGTCATCTGATCTCTGGGCTGGCTGCACTGCGGTGATTTAAAATGTGAAATTTTTTGACACTCCTTTCAAAAGATGAAGCCTAATTCCTCTCCCCTGGAATGTGGGCTGGACCTAGTGACATGTTTCTAACAGCTAGAACAACACAGAAATGATGGTGTGTGACACTGGAGAGTAGGTGATTCATGGGTATTACAGCTTCCTGCTTGCCCTCTCTGTCTCTGAGCCCTCCCTCTGCAGGAAGCCCATGCCGTGTCCTGAGGACGAGCGAGCAGCCCAGTGGAGAGGTCTACCCGGTGAGGAACTGAAACTGCCTGCAGTCGTGTGAGGGAGCCACCATAGAGGCAGACCCTCCAGCCTGAGTCAAGCCTTCAGATGACTGCAGATGACATCTTGACCACACCTCAGGATCGATTCTGAGCCAGAACCACTCAGCTAAGCCACTCGCACATTCCTGACTGTCAGAAACTGAGTGACATAATGACTCTGTGGTTTTAGGCTGCTATATCTGGGAGCAATTTGTTCAACAGGAGTGGCACCTACCTGAAGTATTAATAGTTGTTGAGAGTCACCTTTCTCACCCCTTCATTTGATGGCGCTGTTGTGCAACTGCAAACTCCTGTGGAGACGACTTGTCCCATTGTACACCAGGTATGTAACTTCCTGCCCAGTGAGTGCTGGGAATCAGGCCCTTGACCACGGTGTTTCACAAACCTCTAGCTGCTCTCTGGCTACTTGTGAGTTAAAGTATTTTTACCTTTAAAAAATACTTACTAAACATTTCATTTTTCACAAATAGGTAGAAAAAAGATTTGTCACAATATCCCATCTATATCCCATTGAGCAGACTGAATAGTCAACATTACATGCATTTATTGCTTGATTTTGAAGACTAAAAATCGCAGTAAAATGACACATGCTTTAATAAGGGTAATTATAATCAAAATTTTCCAATTTGTATTATTTTTATTAACACCATAAAAACATCTCAAAAAAGCTTCTCTTCTTAACTCTTTGTAAATTGTGATCAACAGGATTAATATAAATTGCATAATTTCAACAAAAATATCTATTTCTTACTTGTGAAAATTACTCATCTCTTCAATTGTAATGCAAGTTCGAAGGTTATCCTTATAAATGAGTAGTTTATAGCCTGGTTAGTCAACGACCGTTTATACATTTCAGTCTGGAGAAGGCAGATTTTCAGGAGGAATAATGTAGAGTTTGGGTTTTTACAAGATGATCTCATTAAGAATTTTAAACTTACAGTTCAATTAAACAATGTATCTCAATCTGCTTGTATTTGAAGATAAATAGGCACATTTTCTTTATGCTTTATGAAGGAAACAATTTTTAAAACTTGATGGAATTCTACTTTGGATATTTTTATGATTACTCATTCATTGCTGCCCATTATATTCTTATACTGTATTCAGAACAGCTAGTAAATCCCACTAGTTCTAAAAGGGAAAATGACCACTTTCTGATTTATCCTCCAACAATGGTTACTTTTTGCCTCATAAATTGTTTTCTTGAACACAAGAGATAAAAAGCAAGATTTGAGAGAGGTTCATGAATCAACTGGCACAATCTGCTTAGTTCTACAAAGTGGAGTTTCTGGGTATCTTTCTCCATTTCTGTACACAAAGTGCTGTGAAGCTCAAGAAGAAACAGCTCTGCGCAGTTATGGTGTGCACCGCCCTACTGCTTCTTTATCTAGTAGGTGAAAACAAAATGCCCTGACACCATCTCTTGGGCTCTTTTATTTTTCTTCTAAATTTTGTCCCTAATTCTCCATGATCCTGTTGTTTTTAATTAGGGCGTTTGTTTGCTTGCTTGTTTGTTTGTTTTGAGACGGAGTCTTGCTCTGTCGCCTAGGCTGGAGTGCAGGGGCGCTATCTCAGCTTGTTGCAGCCTCTGCTTCCCAGGTTCAAGTGATTCTCTTGCCTCAGCCTCCTGAGTAGCTGGGATTACAGGCAAGTGCCCCCACGCCCGGCTAATTTTTGTACTTTTAGTGGAGACGGGGTTTCACCATGTTGGCCGGGCTGGTCTTGAACTCCTGACCTCAGGTGATCCACCCACCTTGGCCTCCCATAATGCTGGAATTACAGGTGTGAGCCACCGGACCCGGCCTTTTGTTTTTTTGAGGCAGGGTCTCACTGTGTCACCCAGGCTGGAGTGCAGTGGTGGGAACACAGCTCGCTTCAGCCTCCACCTCCCAGGTTCAATTGATCCTCCCACCACAGCCTTCCTGCTAGCTGGGACTCCAGGCATGCACCACCACGCCTGCCTGGCTAACTTTTATTTATTTATTTATAGAGACAGATTCTCACCATTTTGCCCAGGCTGTTTTCAAATTCCTGGACTCAAGGATTCACCTGCCTTGGCCTCCCAAAGTGCTGGGATTATAGGCCTGAGCCACTGCACCAAGCTAAATGGGGCCTTTTTAGTGGTGAGAGAGACCAGGTGTTTTCAGTTTTTGAGACTCCCAAATATATTTAAAAAATAAAGAAATGTCAATTCAGGGTTATAAAAAATTTAAGTGCTAAATACTTTCAACATCCACATTTAACAAAGTATGCCTATTAAACACAAAAATATAAGACAATATATTATATGAATTATAAGATAAAGAAAGGATTTGTGAGAAATATTAAATTCATTGTGTATAATTATTACTACTGTGGTCTGTTAATGAGACACAAGTTTAAAGTTACTTTGAAGGATGTCTTCTTTCAATCCTCTCTGTATATCTCTGTAACTACTTCTGTACCCTCAGAGATGGTGTTTCAACTTAAACTTGCGAATGTGAAATATGAGCCGAAAGACTCTCTTGGCCCTGAAATGATCTTTGTGGCAGATGCTGCCAGAAGCCCCTCTTACCCTCCCTGGACTCTCCACCTAACCTGATGTCAACTGCCAGTATGTGCATCTCCTTGCCTGAGGGCTCTTCTGGTGGCAGGAGTCCTTGCTACTCACAGAAATGGCCACCAGAAGTGCCAGAAAATTAACCTCCCTTGGCCAGCGGTCCTCAACCAGCTCCCTCACTGACACTGATGTGCAGGTATCTCCTATGCTAGTTGCTGGAGTCAACCACAGTAGCAGCCTTCTTGACAACATACCCTTCACTGGCTGCCTTCCTTTCTATCTCCCTTCTTCACTCCCTTACCTATGTCTCCTGGGCTTTCCCTTCAGATAAACAGCTTGCACGCGAATCTTTGTCTCAGGGTCTGCTTCTCAGGAAATCCACACTAGGACAACTCTGTTTTTTGTTTCTGTTTTTTGTTTATTTTTGTTTGTTTACTTGTTTGTTAAGGATTCACCATATAAAAATGCTAACGTCTGACACACTGGACCACTCAAAGAGAAGACACCAGAGCTGGGCCAGGCGCGGTGGCTGACGGCTGTAATCCCAGCACTTTGGGAGGCCGAGGCGGGCAGATGATGAGGTCAGGAGATCGAGACCATCCTGGCTCACACGGTGAAACCCCGTCTCTACTAAAAAATGCAAAAACTTCGCGGGGCGTGGTGGTGCCCGCCTGTAGTCCCAGCTACTCAGGAGGCTGAGGCAGGATAATTGCTGGAACCCAGGAGGCGGAGGTTGCAGTGAGCCAAGAGCGCGCCATCGCACTCCAGTCTGATAAAAGAGCGAGACTCCGTCTCAAAAAAAAAAAAAAAAAAAGATACCAGAGCTTACTAAATTATACGAACTAAAGAAACCAAAACTATAATGACAGATTAAGTCAAAGACCTTTAAAACGTTACCATTGTCTATTTCATCACATAGATAAAGGACTATATTTACTTTATAAAAATCACAATTCATCTTCAGCTATGAACTTGTGTTTACTAGAGAATACTTAAATAGCAGTCAGTGTAATATCTATAGGTTATATGGCCAGATGGAGGGATTTTTATTTAAGTCTAGGATATGTGAATGAGGACTTGAAGTGTTGTTCAGGGTGATTAGAGTTCAGACGACTAGCATTTGACATCACAGAGGGTTCTGGTACTCAAATTTAGCTCCGAATGTTTTGCAATCTGTGCTTGAGGATATGGATTCCAGCAATGAGTGTCCTAAATGATGTTTAGGCTGTTACATGTGGGCTCAGTATCCTTGTTATTTTGCATTAGGACCAAAGAAGATCATGTTGCTACACATACTCCCAAGAAAAACATAACTGGCAGTAACATTGCATTTGAGGCCCTTTTGCATCAATGACCCCTCCCTCCCTCCTTTCCTCATCATCCTTCTGCCCCAGCTCCATGGACTGTTCCTTGTGTCCTTAGTCCACACCATGCTTTCCTGCCTCTATACATCTGCTCATGTCTTCCTCCTTCCTGGAATGCCTGTCTATTCCATTTTCCACCTGCTGCCTAACTCACACATGCCACAGGGCCACATCTTCTTTCATCAGACCAGCTCGCATACCACATCTGCCATCAATCCTCTCACAAGACCCTCTAGTTTCAAGTAGTTTATCCCTTCTCTGATTACCTGTGCTAATCATTCTTTATCTTGTATTTATGTGTGTAGATGCCTTACTCCCCAACACAGGTGTGCGCTCAGTGAGGGCAAGAATTATGATATAACTATCCTTAAGTCTCCCAGGATGGTCACCAGATGGGAATAAATGAAGAAATGCAAGAATTTCAAGAGCCACTGGATGAAATTGAAGTGCTTCTTGTTTTAGATTTTTCACCTGCCTTAATATTAATTGCTTCTGGAGGGTGGAGATGTGTGTAGGACAAGAATTTCAGGTAGGGGGAAGACATGAGTATACATACACATACCGCGGCCCCAACATGTATGAAATCTATATCATATGCAACATTTACGTATAAGTAGTATGTATATCCAGGACATTCAGAATAAGCTTGTTTACTCTGGGGAGAAAGACTGGGGGGTTGGGAGACAGGGAAAGCCACCTACTTTTCACTGCCTACACTCTTAATAGTTTTTTTATTTTTATATTAAGTGCTTGTATTATACCTATCTTAATTTTTTTAATTATTAAAAGACATATAAAAAGGAAATCTAGCAATTGTCCTCTTACTAAGTTATGTAACTCCGAAGGTCAGCTACCTGTGAAGGCTGTAGAATATATTTCTGCTGAGAAAACTCATGAATTGTGCTGATGGCAAGGCTACTCCTAATTGTTGGGAGATAATTCTACATGGGTCTGTTGTGTGTCTGCCCATCTTCTGAGTAAAGGCACTGACACCCTTTGTTTCAAATTATTAAATATCTTTTGGAAGATGTTTGTATAGCCAACAGCCTTGAAGATAGAGGCAGAATTTTTTTTTCTTTTTTGCTGTCCAGGACAAGAAAAATAATGTTTCCCTCAGGTTGAGCACATTTGCTAACAGTCCCTTGAAAAGACCAGGGTTAAAAGTCTGAGATTTTTTTAGCTATGATGCAAATTTATTGATTGTGTAGAATCTACCTGAGCTGTTCCACATTGTTCCCATGGGACTTGGGGAGTAAGGAGAACTGACACAAATATGAAGCCCATGCTGACTGCTACACAACAAGCGATAATGTCTTTTGTCTCTGACCCAGGAGTCTTGTGTCTTCTGTCAACAACTGTGAAACTGTGACAGACTAACTTCTTATTAGCTCATACATGTGGTAAAATTTCAACCCCTTTGTAGTTCTTGACACTAATGATGCATATTCTGATAGTTAAAATATCTATATTCATCAAAATCTAAATTTAGAATGAGCAGTTCTCAGGTGAGTAATTTCGTAAAGGAATTCTATTACTTCAATGGCTTTATTCTAGGAATGTATTACATACACAGAAGACACAGAAAAGACCCATTAGCCATTTAGCCTCTTCCCTGCTAAGACAAGAAACTGAAATGGCACTGTGAGCCAAATTGTGTCTTTGGTTATTTGGCAGATGTCAAATGGTCATTATGTTGTAGGTTTCCAGCAAAAACACAGTGGAAATAAAACCACATTTTCCCCAAGATAGTCAAAATATCTATATGGTATTTCATCTACTCTAACTTGTATTCAACACTATAGGGAGGATGGAAACAGTTTACATATTATGTTGGTGCAAAAGTTATTGCGGTTTTTGCCATTGAGAGTAATGGCAAAAACCGCAATAACTTTTGCACCAACCTAATATTTCTTTCCAGGAGGATGAGATAGGTCTTTTAATACATGAAAATAAACTTATGTTTTCTATTTCAAAATATAAAACGTAAAAAATGTCTTCAGGAAAAATGTAAAGTTCTTTTTCTCTTCATTTTATTTCTACTTGATATGCTGAGACATTTTAAACGTGATGCGAAATACTTGACTATAATTGATTTGATCTAAAGAAAGATTGCTGTTATATTTAAATAGAAATTTTTATAATCAGAATATTAATTCTCTTTACCACCACTGCTCTTTATATAGACTTTTTATTCATTGCCTACTGGAAGCTAAATTTTTACATCTAAAACTATTTTCATTATGTCATAGTTGCCTTATGAAGGCTGTCCAAACATGAAAAATCAAATAGTGAATTACCTCCATTAAAATCTGAGTCATGTTGGGAAGAGTTTAGGATGGCAGTCAAGTCTATTATAGAAACTGTGTAGTGCTGCATGGAGATGCTGGAATATATTTAGGGCAGCAAAACATGTCCAATGCATCAGTCACAGTCCTGGCAGGAAACAGATGGCATACTCCAATTTGGTAATTTGAGTGGAGTTTTAAAAAGAGACTATTCACAAATGTGTGAGCAAAGTTTAGGGAAACCATGAGGGATGGTGGTGCATCCTGAAGCTAGTAATAATTGAGTCATTACCATTCTAGGCCTGAAGGGCAAGGAGCGGGAGCAGTTACTTCACTATATGGAAAAGGCTGCCTGACTGGAGCTGTGGCCTTCCACTGAGGGACATGGCCAACTTGCTATAACTCAGCACAGAGACAGCCAAGGAACAAATACTCTGACCTCACTCTCTTACCTCTCTCTAGTCTCCTGCCAGTGCTCCCATTAACTGAACCCAATCAGGAACCAGAGGACAAGGAAGCCTATTGACGCATCCATAGAGGCCAGTGCCTCCTAGGGCACAGAGGAGGATGGAGAAGGGTAGAGGGTAGATGTGGACAAACAGAAAATAACCAGCACTGTCAATTTTATTCAAAACGAGTTTCTTAGCACTGAACTCTGTATCATATTCTGAAGGAGAAAATTACGATTTTGTAACTTTCTTTTTTTTTTTTTTTGAGACAGAGTCTCACTGTGTCGCTGAGGTTGAAATGCAGTGGCATTGTGTTGGCTAACTGCAACCTGTCTCCTGGGTTCAAGCAATTCTCCTGCCTCAGCCTCCCGAGTAGCTGGGATTACAGGTGCCCACCACCACGCCCGGTTAGTTTTTATATTTTTAGTAGAGACGGGGTTTCACCATGTTGGCCAGTCTGGTCTTGAACTCCTGACCACAGGTGATCCACCCGCCTTGGCCTCCCACAGTGCTGGGATTACAGGCGTGATCCACCGTGCCCAGCCTGTAACTTCCTTGTTTTTTTTTTTTTTCGTTTTTTTGTTTTTTTGTTTTTTTGTTTTACTGTATAAGCACTTTCTTTTGCCTTAGAAAATAATGGGTTCTCTGCATTCATTGAGGTAAGTTGGGTGTGTTATGTAGAATCATGGAATTTCCAAGCTGAAGGGGACCTAGAGGTTATCTAGTGGGTCCCTCTCATACAACGAGACTATTTTTAAACAAGTCTTAGAAAGAAAAAAAAATCACTATATTTATGCCAAGTCTGAAAACCTTTTAATAGCTGAAATTCCTAACTTGGCTTTTGCTAATAGTAAAACCCTAATTTATAGAAAATCAGTTGGCAACTCTGGTTTGAGAAGGGTGGATACTATAAGCATTCCTCCTTTCTCTTAGAAATCACTCAGCAGTAATGAGGCCACTGAGGAACAGAAATGAAAACCCCACTTTTGCAAAACAAGGAGACATCTCAAACTCGAAACCACACAAAACATGTGGGAGTGGTATCAAGGCAGTGAGGATTAGTAGGAAAGCTGGCAGAAGGGGTTGCAGATCTCAAATGAGGCTAGTGCACACTCCAAGTTAAAGGGCTTGTGGGAGGAGGTCACAAAGCCAGATCCTAACCAGAGGAGCAGCATGCGGAGAACAGAGCTGAATGAAGATGCGGACAATTCATGTATTTGCAGGAAGCAGTCAGCCAGTGCACATGGAGAAAAGACCGCACTGACAGCAGCCTTCCAGCTGCCTAGTTTTTGGCTTGGGAGAAGTAAAGGCTAAAACAATTCACTCACTCAATCCTGAACCATAAGTCAAACTCCTTCCAGCCAGGAAACTGGATTCTACTAACATATACCTCTTGCAGGTAACTCATGTGAGAGAAAGTGAGACAACCGATGAAACATGAGCTGGTAGCACTTCAAAAAGAAGTGAAAGGGGAAAAAAAACACATCAGAGAAAAATAGGAAAAACTGAAAGCAGTCCATGAAAGAACAGGCACTAAAGAACACTCAGCAAGGGCCATGAAAAGCAGGAACAAAATGTGCAAAATAGAGTTTCAAAGAATTAGACAGAATAGGTTACGATTTTAAATATGGAAGTCACAGTAGGATTCATTGAGAAAATAAGGTTTTAAGCAAAGTCTCAGGGAAATGAAGGAGTTACTTGTGCTCTTGGGGACAGTGTTCCAGGCAGAGGTAACAACCACTGCCAAGGCTCCAAAGCAGGGGCACCTGGGTGCATTTGAGGGGTAGCACTGTTACTTAGGGCATATATACTCATAGGAGCTTATGTCATTGTGAAGTCGGCACCTTAACATTCTAAACTCCCCTTCTTTGTTTTGTTTAATAGGTTTCTTTTCTCTGAATTTAACTTTTGTCATAATCTTGGCTTTACTGGTGTTTATATTTGCCTGGTGTGTTTTTACTCATCTTTTATTTTAAAACTTTATGAATCAATTTGTTTTGGGTGTGTCTCTTATATAGCGTACAGAGCTGAGTTTTAATTCATCTAGTTTCAGTATCTTTGTTTATTCACAAATGATTTTAGTATTTAGATTTCTGTTTTAGTATTTATATTTAGTATTTAGATTTTAGATTTATAATAATTGATAGGACAAATATGTTCATCCTAGTGCTGTCACTTTATTTTTTCAGTTCATATCTTACTTGACCTAGCATCAACATATGGCACAACTCTTAAATTCAGATTCTTCGTTTGCTTCTGAGACACTGCCCTTCCCCATTCTCTGAGTTTACCTCACATCTCATTGACCAGTCTTTCCCAAGTTCCTTTGCTATTTTCTCTTCTCTCAACTTCTTACTATTGGAGTTAACGATTGAGGCTCAGTCCATGGTCCTCTTCCCTTCTGTAACTGCACTCACAACTCTGGTGAGCTCGTCCAATCTCATAGCATCAAATATCATTTTGTGTTGATAACTTGCAAATTCTTATCTGTAGCTTTGGCCTCTCTCCTGAATGCCAGAGGCCTATTTACTGACTCAGATTTCCAAAAGGCATCTCAAACCCAAGAGTGTCCATCACAGGGCTCCTGAATTTCTCCCAAATCTGCTTTTCCTATAGTTTTCCCTACCTCAGTTATCAGTTGACTCCTCTTTCTCTCATACTTTACATCTAATATGTCATCAATTCCTAAAAATTCTACCTTCAAAATATTTCTAAAATCCAACTGCTTCTCATCACTTCTGCTGCTACCACCCTAGTACAATCAATCCATCTCTTGTCTCAAAGATTGCAATAGCCAGCTTCCATCCTTGTGTCTCTGCTGTGTATTTCAACACAGAAACCTGAGTTAAGATCTGTTAAGATCTAAGTCTGAATAATGTCTCTCATCTGCTCAGAATTCCCCAGTGACTCCTCATTTCTCTTAGAATAAAGGCTAAATAAGGAAGCCTATTAACAAAACTTAAAATTACTAAGAAAAAAATCGCATGACTATCTCCATAAATGATGAAAAGGCATATAATAAAATCCAGCATTCACCGTTAATAGGTAAAGAATTTCAACAAAATAAGAATTGATAAATTCTTACTTAATGATAAAATGTTTATCTCAAATCTAAAGTCAATCTCCTCCTTGATGAGTGAACACCAAAAACATTTTCTTAATACCAGAAACAAGATAAGAAAGGAGGAAAAATAATTATTACCTTCATATTATATGACTGTAAACTTAGAAATCCTAAAAGAACCAACTACTATGCACACCTGCATTCCCAGCTGCTTGGGAGGCTGAGGCAGGAGAATCACTTGAACCCGGGAGACGGAGATTGTGGTGAGCTTAGATAGTGCCACTGCACTCCAGCCTGGCGACAAAACAAACAAACAAACAAACAAAACCGACTACTATAAACTATGAGATTTTATTCTGAGTATAATATTAATATACAGAAATTAATGATTATATATATGCAACAACTAATCAGAAGATATAATGGAAGAAACAACAGTTTCTTTAGCGATTAGAAAAATAAATTGCCTAGAAATAAACTCTATAAGAAACGAGCAAGATTTATGTAAAGAGGTATAGAGGTCAGAGTCCTAAAAACATCAGGCTCTCCAGTTAGATGCACTCTCTTGGTATCAGGCAGGTAGAGGTTAGGAAACCATCCTCCTGTGGCTTTGGATGCCTCCCCGTGAATAGGAAGGTTGTGGCTTCTTTGTCACAAGTTTCAGTCCTTATTCTTCAGCTTCCTGGGTGTTAAGAAGCAGTAGTGACTGTGGCAGCCTCTTGATCAAACTCAGAAATCCCCAGATCACAGATTAAGGTGTCCACATTCAGGCCATGGCCTTGGTTCCAGGCCTAGCCTGGCTCCAGTGGCCTCAGACTGAGCAGCTCCCTTGGTAGACTGGCCCAGTAGAGTTGTTCACTCCAAGATGTCCAGCCCAGAGCTGCTTCTTCAGGCCTTCCACCGATTTGGTAAGAACTTAGTTCTCTTTATTAAATATCTTCCTGTGTAAAATACACACAATGATTTCTGTTTTCTGCACTGAAATTTGACTGCCAAGTTTGGTATTGGAAGTGGTTGCAGAAATCAGACCTTGAAACTGGGAATCTGGGACTGGCTGGGTTTGAAGACAATGGTGGATGGTGGCCTTGTCACTTAGTGGAAAATGGGATGCTATGAATCTAAGCATACAGAAGAAAAATTATGTAAATTATCACCTTGGATGAACAGTGAAATTACGTGGTCACCTTGGATGAACAATTTATTGACAGTGAGTCTTCAGCGGCTGCTGTCGTAGGTGGTTATGAAGGCAATTCGAGATACAGGAACCTCTCGGTGGGTGGGTGGGTTGACTTTTCTGATTGTATTGTAGAGTTTAAAGATAAAGAATGAAGTATTATGAAGATTCAAAAATTAAAATCTTATGATTCTGGTACAGTGATAAACCAACAGATTAATAAGATAGAATAGAAAGTTCATAAATAGGGAAGGAAATTTAGTATATGATAATGGTGGCATTTAAAATCGGTAGGGGGGAAATATGGATTATTAATGAAATGGGGTTGGAAAAATGTGCAGCTATCAAGATATAAAGTTGGATCCATTCCACGTACCTCACATCAAAATAAATTCCTGATTGGTCAAATTTTAAAAGTAAAGAACATGGCCAGGCGCTGTGGCTCATGCCTGTAATCCCAGCACTTTGGGAGGGATCACTTGAGGTCAGGAGTTCAAAACCAGCCTGGCCAACATGGTGAAACCCGGTCTCTACTAAAAAAATATAAAAATTAGCCAGGCGTGGTGGCACATGCCTGTAATCCCAGCTACTCGGGAGGCTGAGGCACGAGAATTGCTTAAACCTGGCAGGCAGAGGTTGCAGTGAGCCAGGAGTATGCCACTGCACTCCAGCCCGGGTGATACAGTGAGACTCAGTCTAAAAAAAAAAAAAAAAAAAGTAAAGAACATAACATAATGAGATGTAAACAAGAAACCATGGAAGAATTTAAAAAGTAATTGGGCAAGGCGTGGTGGCTCAGGCCTGTAATCCCAGCCCTTTGGGAGGCCGAGGTGAGTGGGTCACTTCAGGTCAGGAGTTTGAGACCAGCCTGACCAATATGGTGAAACTCCGACTCTACTAAAGATACAAAAACTAGCTGGATGTGGTGGCTCACGCCTGTAGTCCCAGCTTCTTGGGAGGCTGAGGCAGGAGAAGTACTTGAACCTGTGAGGTAGAAGTTGCAGTCAGTCTAGATCATGCCACTGCACTCTAGCCTGGGCAACAGAGCTAGACCTGTTTAAAAAAAAAAAAAGTAATTGAAGAGAGAGAGAGGTGTAGGTCTTTCTAAGTACGATATAACCCAGAAATAGTAAGTAGTAAAAGAAAAGCCTGGTAAAATTGACCAGTTAGAAATAGAAGTTTTCATGACCAATAAACAAAAACAAAAACAAACAAAATAGCATAAGAGAAATCAAAGGACCTGACAAACTGAGGAAAAGTTTTGACAATCATATCTAAGATAAAGGACTGTACTATTATATAAAGAGTTTCTGTACATAGAAAATTAGACAATATATGTAAATAGGTAATTCACAGAAAATGAAAGACAAATGTCTCTTTAACCTGAGAAGATGTTCTCAAACTCACTCTTCATAAGAAAAATATGACTTAAAATGTTTTTTCATCTATTAGATTGATGAGTTCCATTTCTGACCAAAATAGAGTAAGTCCACTGCCGCCCATGTCTCCTACTGATTGATCACTACTAAAATCTCTAAATAATATACAAAGAACAACTATCCAAGGACTCTGAAAAGTAAATAATAGCAGGTGGATCGTGATGGCAGGAAACTCAAAGCCTGAAGAAAGACAGATATAGGAGTAGTGAGATTCCTGTTTTTATTTTTTCTCCTCTATCTCTTGGCTTTGATCCAAGGATAGATGAATTGGGAATTGTCAACCAGACACTATCAGCAAAATGTCCAAGAGAAGCCTGACCATGTAGCCACAGGACCAGGAAAAAAGGCTACTGCAAGCTAGAGAAAGTGGTGGAAACTGCTGATTCCTTTTTTCTCTCCCTCCCTTTCCCTGAAGCCATTCCCAGTCAGGGATCTGCCCTGCAGTGGTACAGTGACACAGTCACCTGGGAGAAAACCTGTTCTTCTGGACAGAGGAGTCGGGAAAAGGGACTCTTGGAAGCCAGAGAGAACATGGAGGAAATACCCAAAAAGAGACAAGTGGAGAAAGGAATCCCTAATTCTGTGTAATTGTTTGACATGCAGTCATAGGTAATTGATACAATTGTTCCCCTTAGCCACAGTTTCTCTTTCCATGTTTTCAGTTACCTTCAGTCAACCGAGGGCAGAAAACATTACATGGAAAATTCCAGAAATAAACAATTTATAAGTTTTAAATTGTGTGCCATTCTGAGTATTGTGATGAAATCTCGCACTGTCCTACTCCATCCCTCCTGCGATGTGAATCATCGCTTTGTCCAGTGTATCCATACTGTAGGTCCTTGTATTAGTCCATTCTCATGTTGCTATAAAGAAATAACTGAGACTGGGTAATCTGTAAAGCAAAGAGGTTTAATTGGCTGGTGGTTTTGCAGGCTGTACAGGAAGCATGATGCTGGCATCCGCTTGGCTTCTGGGAAGGCCTCAGGAAACTTAAAATCATGGCAGACGGTGAAGGGGGAGCAGGCATATCACATGGCCAGAGCAGGAGCAACAGAGAGAGAGCAAGATGCCACACACTTTTAAACAGCCAGATCTTGTGAAAAGTCACTATTTCGAGGACAGCATCAAGAGGATGGTGCTAAACTATTCATGAGAAATCTACCCCCATGATCCAATCACCTCCCACCAGGCCCCACCCCCAATACTGGAGATTACAATTCAACATGAGATTTGAGTGAC
Source organism: Mandrillus leucophaeus (assembly GCF_000951045.1). Lineage (NCBI taxonomy): Eukaryota > Metazoa > Chordata > Mammalia > Primates > Cercopithecidae > Mandrillus > Mandrillus leucophaeus. The sequence goes on along the minus strand of NW_012109019.1, from coordinate 639,374 downwards.
ACAAATCCAAACTATATCAATGCTACATACCTGTTGGTCACTTAGTGGCCATCTAGGCTATCAGGTCGAAAAACATAATATATACAGGGTTCAGTACTATCTGTGGTTTCAGGAATCCAGTAGGGGTATTGAGAAGTGGATAAAGGGGACTATTATACAGGGATCTATGTTATTAACTCAGTTTTGCCATTTATGTTGTCCAACAATCTGCTATACTTAACAGAAAGTTTTACTTTTTAATTGTGGAGGTGAAATAAGATTATCCAAGAGAAAAGGAGGTTTATATTCCCATTCAGTTTTTTCCTCATTCCTCCAGCCACATAAATATAAGAAAATAAAGTTATATGGAAGATGGCCATAAGTTGAAGGATTAGAAGATAGGAAGAGTACGATTTAAAAACAAAAGTCTAAGGAGTAATTCATGTCTAAACTTATTGAAGTTCATAAATAATTTGTCCGGATTTTCAGAAGACAGAACCTCTGGACATAACCACACAGGGCCTACAAAAAGATAGCCACACGAGAACTGGTTAATAATGTTGTGAGCTGCCATGATAGCATCAGGGGTCTAGAATGAGTGACAAACTGCTCCTACCAAGTAATTAGTCTTCTGCTCCTTTCTTTTAGTCTCCCTGCCTCCTGGCTGGAACCTGGAAGACCCAGAAAAGGGTGGGGAGTAAAGAACAGACCAGCCTTCTCCCCACTACAGTTTATTGAGGCATTGATCTGGCCAAAGCTGGATGTATGGAGGCAGAAAGGGTTCATTCATTTTTTTAAAATTTTTCATTTCGGAGTTATTGCTTATCTACTATGGACCTAACACTGTTCTAAACATTGGGATTAGTAATCTTTCATTATCTGTGGGAGATACATTCCAAGATCCCCAGCGGATGCTTGAAACTGAGGATAGTATAAAACTCTATGTATACTATGTTTTTTCCTACACATACATACATACTATGATAAAGTTTCATTTATAAATTAGGTACAGTAAGGGATTAACAACAATGAATAATAATAAAATAGAAAAATTATAAAAATAGACTGTAATAAAAGGTGAATATGGTCTCTCTCTCTCTCCCAATATCTTACTGTTCTGGCCTCACCTATTTTCAGACTGTGGTAGACCCTGGGTAACTAAAAACACTTAAAACCGGCTAGGTGCAGTGGCTCACGCCTGTAATCCCAGCACTTTGGGAAGCGGAGGCAGGCAGATCACCTGAGGTGAGGAGTTCAAGACCAGCCTGGCCAACGTGGTGAAACCCTGTCTCTACAAAAAATACAAAAATTAGCTGGGCGTGGTGGTGTGCGCCTGTAATCCCAGCTACTCGGGAGGCTGAGACAGGAGAATCGCTTGAACCTGGGAGGCGGAGGTTGCAGTGAGCCGAGACTGCGCCACTGCACTCTAGCCTGGGTGACAGAGCGAGGCTCTATCTCAAAACAACAACAAAAAGTCAATAAGCGTGGTGGACAAAAGAAATAGGAGAGCAGGTAAGGAAATGGTGGGGTGGGGAGGAGATGAGAACAGGTATTAAGTAGGACGGTCAGAAAGGGCCTCAGGGAGAAAGTGAAAGCCCAGCAAAAACCAAGGGAGGTGAGGAAGTGAGCCAAGCAGCTATCCGAGGGAAGAGCTTTCTGGGCAGAGGGAATGGCTGGGGCAAAGACCCTGGGCCTGGAGGTGGAAAGGTGTCTGGCGAATTCTAGGAGGAACAAGGGTACCAGTGTGGCTGGTGAGGAGCAAGTAGGAGAGTAAAAGAGGTTTTCATAGAGGTAAGGGACTGGGAAACCCTATAAACCACCGAAAGGGATTTGGCTGTGGTTGGATGTTAGGTTTTAATTATAAAAGGATCTGCGTTTTTCACAACTTGAAAGTGAGCTACAGTTAAAATGAGACTTGTTCTTATACCTGAAAGTGACCAGAAAATTAGGTTCTGGTCTTTAAGAGATGGAAGAGGGAAATGTGAAGGGGCGTATTCCTTTCCCCCGCCCCGACCGCTCTGGGTTGGAGAGCCCAGCGGCGTGCCCCCTCCGTTCCGAGTGACAGCCCAACCAGTCCTCTCCCTTCTCGGCCCCGCCTCTCCCGCTGCCTTCTGGATCTCGAAGGGTGCTACAGTACGATAGGTACGCCCCTCCCTTTCTCCCGGCCTGGGCTCCGTTCCAGGCGACAGCCCAATCAGGGCTGCCTTTTGTTTCTTCGGACCGGTTCCAGTCTGGGTTCTCGTCCACGACGACCACCCAGTGAGACCCCGCCCCTCCCACCGCGGTTCCGCCCCTCCCGGAGCGACCGCCCAGTGAGGCCCCGCCTCTCCCGCCGCGGCCCCGCCCCCTCTGCGTGTGAGCGCGTCTAGGCCCCGCCGCGTCCGCCACGCCCAGCGCTCGGCAGCGCCCGCCCCACTGGCCTGGCCCGCCCCCCGCACCCGGCGTTCTTTCGCCCGGCCTCCCGTTCTCGCCGGCTCTCTGGCCAGCCCCCGAAGACGTGGAGCGCTGCGGCGGCCGGTGAGTGGGGAAGGGCACCTCGGACCCCCAGCTGTCGGCGGCAGTGCCCGGCTCCGTGCAGCGACAGAGCCCCGGCCACTGCAGGCTCCAGGAGTTCCTCCCGGCCGCCGCCCTGCGTTCCCGGGCCGCCTCCCGGTGCCGGGACCCCTGGGGATGGGAAGTGGGACCAGGATAGGCGCGGAGGCTGTGGGGGCAGGGATGAGTGAAGGTGTTGCGGGTAGTGGACGTCGCAGGGGAGGGGAGAGGTTTATAGAGGGAATATGGGTCTGGGACGAGGGTTTGAGTCCTGAGAGACGCGCGATGAGGCTGAAATTTGGGGCTGGTGGAGTCAGGATGGGGGATGTTAGGGGCCTCAGCGCTCTGGGGAAGGAGGCAGTGAGTGGGGTGGTTGGCGGAGCGGAGTGAAGGGTGGTTTTTAGAAGGGCCAGCTCGGGGTCCCGGGATTCTTGCTTCCTGGGCAGTCCGGGGATCAGGGCGGGCAAGGCTGTCTCCAAGCGGGTTTGGCCGGAGCGGGCTTGCAGGATAATGCTCACATCGAGGTGATTGGGTTTCCAGGCTTTTGACTGGGACATACTGTGCAGTTTAAATAATAGATACCTGTCTGGCTGGTACCTGGGACACCTGAGAAACGTGGATGGAATGGGGTTCTCCCCTACAGGCAGCGTCTGATTTTCTGGGTGCCTTCACAGCACCAGCATTGGTGTGCGCTGCCTTCTGTAAAACCTTGTATTCCAACAAAACGGTGTATGGAGATCCCAGACTTAAAAAGTGCAGCTGAGGTTTATTCAGACTCAGGACACAGTTGTATCATATTGCCTTAAATCCTGCGGAGTTTAATCCCGTGGGGTTTAAAGCGGTTAAATCCACTTTGTAGTGTCGACTTTTAATTTAAAGTCATACAAATCTAGAGGACTAGATGTTTTCTAAGGGCCCATTCTGCATGATAAACAGTTTAAAATTCAATGTGGAAAGTAAATCATCTGTTCTGAACAGCTGTTGCTGAAAGAATCGTAGAGTTGCAGATGAATGAAATTTGAAAGCTCTAAAATAATGGAAGGGCATAGAAAAGGCTTGGTAAATTGGGGTGTATGTGCACTTAAACCCATTTAAACTTTTTTCTTTTTCTTTTTCTTTTCTTTTTGAGACGAAGTCTTGCTCTGTCACCCAGACTGGAGTGCAGTGGCACAATCTCTGCTCACTGCAACCTCCGCCTCTCGGGTTCAAGCGATTCTCCCGCCTCAGCCTCCCGAGTAGCTGGGATTACAGGCGCCTGCCACCATGCCCGGCTAATTTTTGTGTTTTTAATAGAGATGGGGTTCCACCATGTTGGCCAGGCTGGTCATCAACTCCTGACCTCAGGTAATCGTCCCACCTTGGCCTCCCAAAGTGCTGAGATTACAGACGTGAGCCACCGCGCCTGGCCAACTTTTTTCACTGTAGACACCTTTGGAAGACAGAGAAAAGTATAAGGATGAAAATTAAAATCTGTAGTTTTGCCACATGTAATAACATTTTGATGCATTTCTTCCTAATTTTTGTATTTTTGTGTATATGAATGTACACAAAATTAGGGTAGTGTTGTTACATAATTGGGGTAATAATGTCATATTACTTCATACTTTTGCTTTTTCTTTCCACCTTACATTTTCTCATTTAGCATTTTTGTGGATCAGATTCTTCTTAAACATCTTTGAAAATGCTTATATAATCATCATGTGGATTCATTCTTTTATTAACTATTAGAGTTTTTAGTTATGTGCCTAGTACTGTGCTTGGAGGTGAAAAATCATTGTTGCTCAAATAGATATATTTGTCATGGCTTGCATGACAGCTGTACTAAGCCTGTTTCTCATCTATCAGTTAAATTGTCTCTAGCCTTCTGTTTTTATAAGCAATAAACCTTTGTTTTAATAACCGGTTACAAGCACACAATAAGTCTCATGTCATGTGTGAATCAAAAACTGTAATTTTTCATGTGTATGAGTTTTTGTGTGTATGTGTTAGGAAATTACAGAATTTTTGGGGGAAGAGGATTTTTTTTTGGGGGGGGGCAAGGTCTCACTCTGTTGCCCAGGCTGGAGTGTGTGCAGTGGTGCAGTCACAGCTCACTGAAGCCTCGACCTCTGGGCTCAGGTGATCCTCCCATCTCAGCCTCCTGGGTAGCTGGGACTACAGGCAGGAGCTTCACCATATCCAGCTAATTTTTTTTTAAAATTTATTTATTGTAGAGACAGGGTTTTGCCATGTTGCCCAGGCTGGTCTTGAACTCCTGAGCTCAATGGATCCACCTGCCACGGCCTCCCAAAGTGCTGGGATTACAGGCCTGAGTTACTGTGCCCAGCCCCTGGAAGAGGCTCTTTTTAAAAAGTTTCTTGTTTTGAAATAATTTTAGATTTACAAAAAATTGCAAACTAGTACAAATTTCCTTATGCCCTTCACCTAGCTTCCCCAGATGTGAACATCTTAGATGATGATGGTACACTTGTTAAAACCAGGAAATTGACATTGATACAATTCTGTTGTGTAATCTACAGACCTTATTCAAATTTCACTAATTGTCCCGCTAATGTTTAGGATCCAGTCTGAGATCCTACACTGTATTTGATTGTCATATGTCCTTAGCCTCTTTTAACCTGAGCATCCTCCTAAAAAGGATGACCTGGTGCAGACCTGTAAAGTGAAGCAGGCCTCCTAGAAAGCACACATCTGCCCTGAATTCATATCCAAAACCCATCCCTTAGAAGGAGATATTTATCTTCCTTTTCTATATAAATAGACTACTGTTTGATTAAGATGTATAACATGGCAGGGTGCTGTGGCTCACGCCTGTAATCCCAGCACTTTGGGAGGCTGAGGTGGGTGGATCACGAGGTCAGGAGATCGAGACCATCCTGGCTAACATGGCGAAACCCCATCTGTACTAAAAATACAAAAAAAAAATTAGCTGGGCTTGGTGGTGGGCACCTGTAGTCCCAGCTACTCGGGAGGCTGAGGCAGGAGAATGGCGTGAACCCGGGAGGTGGAGCTTGCAGTGGGCAGAGATTGCCCCATTGCACTCCAGCCTGAGTGACAGAGTGAGACTGTCTCAAAAGAAAACAAAAAACAAACAAAAAAAGATGTATAACCAATAAGGCACTTTTTAATTACTTTTATATGCCATTTCTAAATCATCTGGGAGTTACAGAATAGAAAGGATGATCTGAATAATCCATGCTTATTATCTCTTTTATTAGTCTATGAATTGGCAGTGGGAGTCTTTCAAAAATAGAGTGCCAGATGCTGACTCTAGTCCTTGGGTCTTTTGGAGGAAAGAGTAATGGCCTTTACTCTTTACCAAGTGTGACCAACTTGTCCTAGTTTTAAAGGTCTGTGTCTTGGGAACTTCTTCAGCCCAGGGCAACCTCACAGCCTCTAGAGCATTTCTACTAAGAAGCCAGAGTGTATTTCTGACATAATTCTAGCCAAAACAAGCAAACCCTTGGCAGTATCGGGGGTAATGAGAGTAGATGGAGGCATGAGTGAGAGGAGGAAATACTCTTGTTTTCCTCACTGGTGCTTCCATGGCTAGACCCAGCTGGGTGATTGTGTGCAGAGGTCAGTGCAGCATCTAATCAGGCCTGGGCTGTTGTGGCAGGACTGTCTTCAGTATCCTGTGTCTCACCTCTCCTGGACCTTCCTGTGGAATCCTGAGGGCATGGAGTTCCCTCAGGGAGTGGTCCTTACCAGCTTCCCTAAGTTGTCTGTGTTACTGAGAAACTATTATAGTAGGGATGGGTGTATGCGGGACTGATTTTCCACTCTCATGTCTGTCTACATCTGTGTAGCTGTCCAAGGCAGCTGCCCTAGGTACAAGGAGGGAGGCTCCCACAGTTGCTCTCACAATTAACTGCCTGCCTGTAGGTAAGTAGTGTCTCCGCATCTCAGGTCCTCTGGAGATGGCCTGGCCCTCTTTTAGCCTGGCCATTAAAATTGCAACTTTTGTCCTATGGAGATTCCTCTCATCTTCCAGCTTGAGCAGTGTGGCCCTTCATTTTTCTCTTACTGAAGTGTTTCCTATTCTGCTTCATAACTGAGAATACTTTTCGTTCCTGTTTCTCCTTGAATCTGGAATAAGGTGATTCCTGAAGACAGTGTTATGCATTTCCTTCTTAACCTTTGAGTTTGTGATAATTCCACTGACTTTTTTTTTCTTTACCCAAACTCAGGAAAAGAATAATCCTCAGAATAAATATTCCATTATTCTTTTCCTGATCTTTGTTAAAGTAACTCCCAAATCTCCACACACTCCCCTGACCTCTCTGTGGTGAACTTAGTGTGTTTCTCTACATCTTGACCACAATGGTCAGACTTTACCTCTTGTGGGCCAGTGATCCAGTTGTTAATGTAAAATGTAAAAGCCACATTAATTTAACTTATTTGTAGGTCTCTCTTTGACCCTGTGTGCAGTTCAACACATGATAAAGAACACAATTTGGGATTGCTGTCTCTTGATCCCATGCCACAGGGCCTGTGTGGAACCTGGCTGCTCTGTGCCTTATAATCAGCCTGGCTACTGTCCTGGCTGAGAGTCCCGATCAAAGGGGGATATTGGCTGCAATAGCAGTAATCATTCTACCCTCTGGTGCCCAGGAAGTCTGTATGGTCAAATCATTGTTTTTAGATTGGCCCCCAACTGGAACCATAAAGTTTGTGCTACACCTTTGGGAACACTTAAAGCCTTCATGTCCCCGTCTGGTATTTTGGTTCCACTTCTTCATCTTGTATGCTTGGTAATGGTAGAGCAAGTTCCCATTAAGACCCTCTGGTAAAAGTAGATTCCAGAACTCAGTTTAGGCCAAGGCTGCCATGAGGCTTCTTGTTTCCACCACTTTACACCTTACACTTGATATTTACGTCATTGGGCCAGCTAGAGAAGAGAGACTGGAGCAAGTCTGGCCAGGGAACTGCAAGATGAAAGTCTGTCACATCCATAACCCTGCTGCTTGTAAAAACACAGAGAGGGGCAGGAATCCCCCAAAGAGAGGGGATCCCCAGAGGTTTTACTATGCAGGTAATTCCCTGAGGAGTGGACATACCCAGGTGGGATTACCACATGGGGAGAGACATTTCCTGAGCAGAGGGCACCCCTGGATGGAACTGCAGGGACAGAAAGAAGAGAGAGCTTAAGTAAGCTGGCCTGTATGTGCGCTGTGGCATAATGACTGGCACAAGTGTAGAGTGACTGAAAATGGGCACAAGAGGAGCAGAGCTGGTTCTTACTGTGGACTGTGTCACTGTAGTGTTCAAAGCTCCAGGAGCATCTTACGTCCTGGAGCGTTACAGGGGCTAGGCTTACCAGCCTCCACTAAAAAAGCCCAGCAGCCTGTCTTCCCTCTACCTACATGATTCTCATTTCTTAAAGCAGAATCCAAGTAATGCCAGCACTTGTGTTGGTCTTGAGATTATTATTGAGCTGCAGCATGCAGCTGCATGATTGTAGCAAAGGTAGTGTTATTTTTGATGATGAGGGCAAAATACGGGCTTTGACTTTATTGACTGGTAAGTTCACAAAAAAACCCCCAAAAAACAGAAGGTTGTCTTCTGATGGCATGGTGTTGTTCAAAGAGCATTGGATTCCAGTTCTGCTTCTGCCACACTGGTGGTGTGACTTTGGCTCTGAGTAACATGATAGTGAGGGGCTAACTGATCTCCAAGATTCCTTCCCCTCTTAAAGAGTCTTATCGTTGTCCAGCTCTCTGAAGCCTTGCAGTCTCCTGGATAGGAGCTGGATGGAAGATGATGTGCTTATGTATGGATCCTTTTATTTCACATACTGTTGAGTGTGTGACCTTTCCTCAGAATAAACCAAATTTTAAATCTAGGTAGCTTTTATACGAGGTTGGCATGCTTTTAATCTGGTGAAGAAAAGCAAAATATCTTGTATCATATAGTTAAAAAATACCATTTGGCGGCCGGGTACAGTGGCTCACACCTGTAATCACAACACTTTGGGAGGCCGAGGCGGGTGGATCACAAGGTCAGGAGATCGAGACCATCCTGGCTAACACAGTGAAACCCCGTCTCTACTAAAAATACAAAAACTTAGCTGGGTGTGGTGGCACGCGCCTATAGTCACAGCTACTTGGGAGGCTGAGGCAGGAGAATCACTTGAACCCAGGAGGCGGAGGTTGCAGTGAGCCGAGATCGCGCCACTGCGCTCCAGCCTGGGCAACAGAGCCAGACTGTCTGGAAAAAAAAAAAAACCATATATATATATGTGTGTGTGTGTGTGTGTGTGTGTGTGTGTATTTAACCTCTTTCACCTAAGTTTTCTCATTGGTAAAGTGGAAGCATTAAAGTTTCTTCTTCAAGGGTGAGGATTAATTCACATAAAAATGTACCCTGGTCTACAGCCCAGTGCCTTGCTTGTAGTAAATCATTAGCAAATGATAGCTGGTGTCATTTTGATATTACTATGTATTTATTATATATATTTATATGATCATACTTTACATTTTTTACCTTACAATGTGTTGGGAAATCTCTCCATGTTAATAAATATAGTTGGGTCTGTATCTCAGTATTAATGGTTCTATTGTATTCTTGTACCAGACTTTAGCCAATTTCTTGTTGATGGACATTGAAGTATTAAGTTGTTTTTTGCCGTAAATGCATAAATAAAAATCTGTAATGAACTTTTACATGCATATTTGGCTTAATTATCTTTTTGAGATAAATTCCATAAAAAACTGTAATGAACTATGTATATATTTTGTTTAGTTTTCTTCTAAGAATTTTGGATAAGTTCTTAGAAATGGCATTGTTATATTGAAGAGTATGAATATTTCATATTATTTTTCTTGTTGCCTCTCTGCTTTCTGGAAATGTGATATCAAATTATGACATCTGTCAGCAATGTGTGAAAATGCTAGATTTTCTACACCTATCCCCAAACTGGGTTCTTTCCATCTTTTAGCTTCAGCTGATTTGAAAAGGGAAAAGTATCTTATTGTTACTTTGCATTTTTTAAATTGGTGACTCTGGACATCTTTTCAAATGTGTCTTGGCATATTTCTTTTATGAGTTGTATTTTTGTGTTTTTGTATTTTCTGTTGTTGATTTGTAAGAACTCTTTGTATATCAGGGATAGTGAAATTTGTCTGTCATATTGCAAATATTGTTAAGGTTGCGCCTTGTATAATGAAAGGCATAAAGTATCTCAAATGAGAATAATCAGTGAGCAAATAATATATGAGTTTGTAGATAGTGGTCATATACATGTTTAGAATGGAAACCTGCTTTTAGTGTTTCAGCAAAATTGTTTCATGATCTGGTTATTATGAATAAGGTTGTCCTTTTATTACTCACATTGAACAATGCATAAATGTTCAAAAACGTTGACCTTTAATGCATGTCCCCACATAGTCTGCTAAACACTTTATTGTTCCCTTAAACTAGCCATTCTTTCCAACTTTGCTGTTTTTTCTTTTTTTTTCTTTTTTTTTTTTTTTTGAGACGGAGTCTGGCTCTGTGGCCCAGGCTGGAGTGCAGTGGCCAGGTCTCAGCTCACTGCAAGCCCCGCCTCCCGGGTTCACGCCATTCTCCTGCCTCAGCCTCCCGAGTAGCTGGGAGTACAGGCGCCCGCCATCTCGCCCGGCTAATTTTTTTTTGTATTTTAGTAGAGACGGGGTTTCACCGTGTTAGCCAGGATGGTCTCGATCTCCTGACCTCGTGATCCGCCCGTCTCGGCCTCCCAAAGTGCTGGGATTACAGGCTTGAGCCACCGCGCCCGGCACTTTGCTGTTTTTTCACACATAGTTATTCTTGCCATATCCAAGGCTGGAAACCTTGGGGTTATCTGTGTATTTAGCGTAAGTTGAATGCTGTCTGGCTCCATCATCCCTTCCCAGACAGTGCCCTCTCCTGAGGCCACCCCTACGTTTTGGGTTCCTGCTACTGTACTTAGCCCATGTGTTAGAATAATTTGATGTGTGCTTGCTTCTGCTACTAGACTAAGGGCTCCTCAAAAGCAAGATGTAGACTTTATTTACCTTTGTACCTTTAGACTCTCATGGCTTGGCTCATAGTAAGCACATGATAAGTGTTTATTATATTTGGTATTTCCATTTTGAAGGTGATGAACTCAGCTTCTGTATTCTACTGGTAGGTTAATATTCTTCCCCACCAGCTTTTTATTATGAAAAATTTCAGCCAGGAGAGTTAAAAGAATACTACAAAGAATACCCATATTCTCACCCAACAGATTTACTTACTGAGATTCGTATTACTCTGACACAAAATCCTCTGCTCAGAAACCTATAAGAATGTACTGGCCACTGGATCAGATGTAAACTATAGCATTTGTTATCCTTAAATGGCTGCATCTAATAAAACGTAGCCCTCTGTTCTGGTCAGGCCAGTCTTCTTATTGTTCTTTTCCCATGCTGTCTTTATTCTTGCTTCATTGATTTTACACATTGTTCCCTTTTGTAGAACATGCGTCCCCCATTGTCTGGTCCAGAATTTTTATGCATTAAGTGTTCTGACTGCATTATTAGCTATTTTAGGTGACCACTAGATTTTGTCTTGAACTGATTTCCTTCGTTGAACCTAGCATGTTGAATATTGATTTGGCTGGTATTTTTCAATAGCATTCCTGATACATTTGGAGTATAATTTGATTTTTTTGTTGTTGTTTTTTGAGACAGAGTCTTTGTCTGTCACCCAGGCTGGAGTACAGTGGTATGACCTTGGCTCACTGCAACCTCTGCCTCCCAGGTTCAAGCAATTCTCTTGCTTCAGCCTCCTGAGTAGCTGGGATTACAGGCGTTCGCCACCATGCCTGGCTAATTTTTATATTTTTAGTAGAGACGGGATTCCACCGTGTTGGCCAGACTGGTCTCAGACTCCTGACCTCAGGTGATCCACCCACCTCTGCCTCCCAAAGTGTTGGGATTATAGGCGTGAGCCACCACCCCTAGCCTGGAGTATAATTTTAATCCAACATTCACTTAGAAGACCTTTTTTGCCCCTGACAATACCTAAGCTCTGTTAGAGGAAAAAAAAGTTGAATGGTTCAAGCAAGATATCCTGAATCTGTTTAATCAGATTGCCGCAAGATTATGGTTTCTACTGAAGAAAGGAAAAATGTTATACAGTGTTGGCCACTTCCTTTGTGATTGTTCCCTTGAGTTTGATTTACCTTTGTACTTCGGAGTCATTAAAGCTTGTATGAAGTGCACAGTTAGAATAAGTATGTCTAACGTCTGAAAATTGCCCTGGTTGAGAATCACTGGGTTAGATAGGGTCACCTGGAAAACATTTTAGAGCAAGGCCTTTAAGCCTTAACTGACTGACTCCATTTGTATGTCTCCAGGTTGGCTCCACTATTTTACAAGCTTCGTTACAGAGCTGAAGGTGGTGTCCCTGAGAAAGTTAGGGAAACTGGGAAGGAAGCTGAGGCTGGGGAGAAGTTTATGATTAGTTTTGGTTTTATTGAGACAAGTGTTAGTGCGATAACAGTGTTGGAAACTCCTGAGGGAGCTCAATTTAGAAGATGAAACTAGCGACAGATTACAAAGACAGCAACACAGAGGTTAGAGTTTGAATTTAAGAGAAAGAAAGAGGGTTTAGAGGGAGAAATAATATAGAAAGAAGGCAAAAGTCTTGGGATTGTTTCTTGGGCATATATATATATATATTATATTTAATTTTCTTTGTTCCACTGCACTCAAAGGATAAATGATTTGGGCATATTTTTGCAGATAGTGTTGGGAGAAGCCAGAAGGAAAAGGAGATTCTAGAGGAAGGGAGAGAATCAAGATGTTAAAGCATTCTGGAAACCAAGGAAAGAGTCTATGATAACTTTGAATTTAAATGGAAGCGTTTTGTTTTTTGTGCATCTAAAATGTTGTTATTATTTTTTAACAGCAAGTTTGGGCTATTCCAACAAGAGTATCTTTGACACACTAGATAGACTACCTCTACCCTATGGCTACTTACTGTCAGACTTATCGTATTTGTTCTTGCTGGTTAGAGCTGGAAACTTGATCAGAGTTGACTAGAATTTCTCTGAAGAAAGTTTAATTGCAGAGTTTTAATATTCTATTTATACTAGTAGCCAATAATAAAAAGGTTACCATTTGTTGCATGCCTACGATGTGGCAAGCACTCTGCTGTACATGTCTCTCATTTACTGTCACACCATTCAGTGTGGCATGTACTTTTATTTTTTATTTTATCTTATTTTTTTTGAGACGGAGTCTCGCTCTGTCACCCAGGCTGGAGTGCAGTGGTCGAATCTCGGCTCACTGCAAGCTCCGCCTCCCGGGTTTATGCCATTCTCCTGCCTCAGCCTCCCGAGTAGCTGGGACTACAGATGCCCGCCACCTCGCCCGGCTAGTTTTTTTATATTTTTTTAGTAGAGACGGGGTTTCACCGTGTTAGCCGGGATGGTCTCGATCTCCTGACCTTGTGATCTGCCCGTCTCAGCCTCCCAAAGTGCTGGGATTACAGTCTTGAGCCACCGCGCCCGGCCGCATGTACTTTTATTAATCCCACTTTACAGAAGAGGATAAATAAATTGCCTAAGGTCACATAACTGAGAGGTCATGAATTGAATTTGAATTTATGTCTGTCTGTCTCCAGAGATTAAGCTCTTAACCAATTCTAACAGACATAATTAACCAAAGTCCAAACCACTAGAACAAAACAAGACAGAGGGATTGTATGCTATTAATCAGAGTAAGCTAGACTGCTGTATTGTTTAAATCCTGACACATGTAATATGCTCAAACATAATAGATTTCTCACTCATGTAACTGTTCAAGGCAGGTATTCTGGATTGGTGGGTGGCTTAACTTCCTTCTGATTTAGGAAGCCATACTTTCCTGTGTTGTATCTCCCCAGTATCCCAAGGGCCCATGGAAACGGAAAGAAAACATTGTGGAGAGATAGAACCACTCCCTTAAAAGTCTTCGTCTGGAGTTGTGAGTACTTCTGCTCACATACTATTGTCTAGAATTTAGTCCCATGCTCACCTAACTCCAACTGTGTGGAAAATGTAGCCTAGCCGTGTACTTAGACAAGGAAAGGGAGTGTGGATTTCAGAGGATAGCTCAAATCTCTGCCACAGGAACGAAGGAAAAAGGATTGGGTAGAGAACTAGACAAGAAACTCTAAATAAGGTCTTGAAGATTCTCTTGATATTCTCCTGAAGTTATCCTAAAAATGCAGGTTCTTTTGGGGTTCATTTCAGTCAATAGGTTACAATTTCATAGGCTTTCATTTTTACAGATTGGTAAGGACTACTTATTAATTGGCCATTAAATAAGTTATTGAGGATTACTCGTATTTAGTATTCATAAAATAAAATTGGTATACTTCTAGAGTTTATTGAAGTCTAATTCAGCAATCTACTAAAATGTCTAGCTGTTTTTCTGTGCCTGACAGTGTTATAAAGATTAATTTGCAGACACTTGCATGTACAGTCATGTGTTGGATAATGACATTACGGTCAACAACAGACTGCGTATATCATGGTCCCATAAGATTATAACAGAGCTGAGAAATTTGTGTCATCTGGTGACATCGTAGTATAACACATTAGTCATGTGTTTGTGGTGATGTGGATGTAAACAAACCTACTGTGCTGCCAGTTGCATAAAAGTAGCACATACAGTAATGTACAGTATATAATACCTGACAATGATAATGAACCCATTTTTACTGGTTTATGTATTTACTATACTATACTATACTATACTCTTAATCATTATTTTAGAGTGTACGCCTCCTTATATTAAAAAAAGTTAACTGTAAAACAGCCTCAGGCAGGTCTTTCAGGAGGTATTCCAGAAGAAGGCATTGTTACAGGAGATGACAGCTCCATAGGGTGTGTTACTGCTTCTGAAGACCTTTCTGTGAGACAAGATGTGGAGGTGGAAGACAGTGATATTGACGATCCTGACCCTGTGTAGACCTAGGTTGATGTATTTGTGTCTTAGTTTTTTAACAAAAATGTTTAAAAATTTAAAAAATTTAAATAGAAAACAGCTTCTAGAATAAAGATATAAATAAAATATTTTTGTACAGCTGTACAGTGTGTTTGTGTCTTACCCAAGTGTTATTACAAAAGTCAAAAAATCAAAAAATTTATAAAGTTACAGTTAGCTAAGGTTAATTTATTATTGAAAAAAACTTTAAAAAATATATTTAGTATTGCCTAAATGTACAGTGTTTATAAAGTCTACAGTAGTGTATAATAATGTGCTAGGCCTTCACATTCACTCACCACTCACTCACTGACTCACCCAGAGCAACTTCCAGTCCCGCAAGCTTCATTCATGGTAAATATTCTATACAGGTGTATTCATTTTTAAGTTTTTATACTGTATTTTCACTGTACTTTTTCTGTGTTTAGATACACAAATACATATTATTGTGTTACAGTTGCCTACAGGATTCAGTGCAGTAACATGCTGTATAGGTTTGTAGCCTTGGACCAATAAGCTATACTGTATAGCCTGGGTATGTCGTAGGTTATGCCATCTAGGTTTGTATGAGTACACTCTATGATGTTTCCACAACAGTGAAACTGCCCATTTCTCAGAACTGTCTTTGTCATTAAGTGATGCATGACTGTAAATGGTTGGAATTCTCCAAATTGTCAGAAGGATCCTTTGTTATCAATTCATTGTTGGTATTGTCTTCAGTTGGTCATGATTTTGGCTTGAGGTTTACTCTTTGGCTGCTGACTATTTTTTGTTTTTAATATTTGGGCACTGTGTTACTTGTTTTATATATTTAATTTTGCTTTAGGTGAGAAGATTCTGTAATATGGTTTCACTTTGTCGTTTTATCTTGAACTGTTCAGCTCATCTTCAACAGAGTTGTATGGTAGACAATTCAAAATTAAGATTTCATTTAGTAGGAAAAAACATAGAATTTGGATATCTCTAATGACTCTATTTTCTCTAATTTTAAGCTGTATATCATGGGAAACTAACTTCTTGCTTACTATGAGCTTAACAAAGTAACTTCTTCATTCAATTTTCCTCTTGGTTTTTAAAGTATAAATTATAGGGCTTTAGGAAGATTACGTAGAATTTTGTATGTAGGTACCTAGAAAGTGTCTTATATGTAGTGAGAAATTCAACAAAAGAGAAATTTAGTAAAGAAGAAATTAAATTTAAAAGGCAGTAGGGGAGTTCCTATATTACAAATGCTGTCTGTTCACTAAATATGAGATTGCTATATTCTAGATGCCAGATCGTTTGCAATCATTTCTTTCTGTCTTAACACTCTTGGCTGGGCACACTGGCTCACACCTGCAATCCCAGCACTTTGGGAAGCTGAGGAGGGAGGATTGCTTGAGCTTAGTAGTTTGAGACCAGCCTGGACAACACAGGGAAATCCCATCTCTACAAAAATAAAAAAATTAGCTGGGTGTCATGGCACGCAACTGTGGTCCCAGCTACTTGAAAGGTTGAAGTGGGAGGATTGCTTGGGCCCCAGAGTTTGAGGCTGCAGTGAGCCACAATCACACCACTGCACTCCAGACTAGCCTGGGTGACAGAGCAAGACCCTGTCTCAAAAAAAAAAAAAAAAAAGGCCAGGTGCAATGGCTCACACCTGAAGCTGAAGTCCCAGCATTTGGGGAGGCCAAGGCGAAAGGATCACTTGAGCCCAGGTGTTCGAGATGAGCCTGGGCAACATGGCAAAACCCTGTCTCCACAAAAAATACAAAAATTAGCTGGGCGTGGTGGCACATGCTACTGGACTCCAGCCTGGGCAAAAGAGTGAGAACCTGTCTCAAAAACAAAACAAAACAAAACAAAACCACAAAACAAATACCATTTCATTTTCTTTGGTGGAAATATGCTGATGAATCCTCTCAATTTTTGTATGTCTGAAAATAGCTTTATTTCTCTTTTATTCTTGAGGCATATTTTGGCTAAGTATATAATTTTGGAGTAGCCATAATATTCTCTTGGTACACTGAAGATACTCTTTCAGTCTAATTATTGGTCTTCAAGGTATTTTGTCTTTATTTTTCTGCTTTAAGATTTTCTCTCTCTTGGCTTTTCTGACATTTACTACGCTTTTTAAAATTTATCTTGATGGAGGTATATAGAGATTCTTAAATCTGTGCTTTGGTATATAGTTTGTCAGCTTTGGGAAATTCTTGGTCAGTCTCTCTTCAGATATTGTTTGTATTCTAATACCTCCCCCTTTTAGTTCCTTGTCTCTTACTCTTTTTACTGTATTTTCTTTGTTGTTGTTGTTTTTTTTTTTGTCCTCAGGGCTTAATTCTAGATATTTTTTTTTTTTTTGTCCTCAGGGCTTAATTCTAGATATTTTCTTTGTGCCTGTGTTATTACTCATTGGTTTTTATCTTTAGGTTTGTCCGATTTTCTATAAAGCCTTCCTTGGGTTCTCAATTTTGACTCACATTTTTAAATTCTAGAATTTCCATTAAAAATAGTTTTCAGTTCTTTGCCAAAATTATCAATCTTGTCTTTTAGTTCTTTGAATAGATGATCATTATTTTAAAGCCCTTTCAACTACATTATTTGGATCTATTATGTGTTTGTTTCTATTGTTTGTTACTATTTTTTGTTTCGTATGTACTAACTTTTCTCTTGATTAATAATACAAACCTAGAATTTAGTTCCTATCAGGGTTATCTAATTCTCGTTCACTATTCTGTTTAGAATGTAGCCTTTTCAGGTCCCAGTTCAAAGTGGGGATTTTATCTGACTGTCTTCCTTGATCGGCTCTCTACTAATTACACGTTTTGTCCCCAAGCCTCCCATGGCCAACAGAAGCCCTGCTTAGCTTCTTACCCTCTCAGCAGAGACTCCAGAGAAACTGGTTGCAAGTGCTTAGCTGTCTTCTGGACTCCATTATTTCCCACTGCCTTGTTTTTTTTTTTTTTTAGAGACAGGGTCTTGTTATGTTGCCCAGGCTGGTCTTGAACTCCTGGGCTCAAGTGATCCTCCAGCCTGTCTCCAAAATAGCTGGGATTACAGGTGTAAGCCACCATGCCCAGCTTAGTTGGCTTTTTGTTATTCACAAATTTTTAAAAATACAGGTCACGTATTCCTTATCCAAAATGCTGGGACCAATAGTGTTTCAGATTTTGGGTTTTTTCAGATTTTGGAATATTTGCATTTATATAATGAGATCTCTTGGGAATGGGACCCAAGGCTAAACTTGAAATTTATGTTTCAAATGCACTTTACACACATAGCCTAAAAGTAATGTTATATAGTATTTTAAATAATTTTGTGCATGAGATCAACTTTGTGTTAAGTACTTATGTGTGGAATTTTCCACTTGTGGTGTCACATATATATGCACATATTTATGTATGTGACTGTGGGTGTATGTTGTCTAGTTGTCTTCAGCAGAAGAGTTTGAACCCTTTAATCTACTGTCCTGGAAGTGGAAGTCTTGGCTTGTGTTCATAGTTAATGTGTCACTTTGAGGATGTATAGTTTTGGAGGAAATGTATAGTAGTGGTTCTGCCTAGCTGAGATGGGTACTGTAGAGAGTTCCATATAATTACACCCTGACTACTCATTACCCACTAGCATTTTTCTTTTTCTTTTTCTTTTTTTAGTAGTTACATTCAGCCCAGTTGTCTGCTTCTATAGATTTAACCCCCAGCTATCCTTTCCTCTTCATTGTCATTGTTCAGACCAGTATCAGCTTTTTCTAGACTACTTTAATGGCCCCCTAACTGGCCTCCCACACTCTAGGCTGACCCTTTGTGATCTGTAATAGCTCCCTACTGACTACATCAGTTCCCTGCTCATAATGAATTGGTGACTCCCATTGTATGTTAGACAAAGCCCATTTCCTTTGTAATCTGGGACCCTAGTTGGATACCAGCTGATTGCCACCTTTCTTTCCTCCTACACAAAGTTAATGTTCCAACCATACCTAACCATTTGTATTTCTCTGAGCCTCTTGGCTGTTTTTTCATCATAATTTTCTAGGGAAATAAAATTTTGTCTACTTAGGATACCTCTCATTGTGTATCTGGCAAACTCCTATTCATTCCTCTGAATCCTGTTCAGATGCCACATTCTTTGAAAATACTTTCTTATTGTGTGACAGCACATTTTACATCGTTATCCTTCATTTACACAAATGTCTATTCTGCTACATTCTGAGCTGCTTATAGAAAAGGATGGCGTTCTTTCCAAAGCTTGGCTCACACATGTACTTTGAACCATTGGTTGAGTCTGTCATATAACCCATCTGAATCATGAGAAATTTGCTTTGATCTTGGAAGCCAGCATTAGGTATAATTGAGAGAAAATGGAAGTCTATAGCATATTTCTCTTTGCCATAATAACAACCCGTTTTCACTCTTTATTTTAATTTTCAGCAGATTTGTCAAAGATGAAAGTGACCTTATCAGCTTTGAATACTTCTGAGAGTTCTTTCACGCCTTTGGTGGTCATAGAACTTGCTCAGGATGTCAAAGAAGAAACCAAAGAATGGCTGAAAAACAGAATTATAGCTGAAAAAGAAGATGGAGGTGAGTAAAATAGTCACTACTCAGACTTAGTCTGGCCTCCCACACTGTATGCTCAGTCACTAAAAATGTATTTGCAAATGTGTTTTATAATTTTCATTGATATATTTTATTTACTAATGTTAAATTTTTTGCCTTTTATTATGTCTGGGACTTGAAAGGAGGTCCTAAATCAACAGGAGGCTTTAAGTTCCCATGAAACTGAAAGCAGCATGAGTGGTTTTCTTCACAGCTCTAAATAGTATGCCTGCTACAGTGTTTGGTGCATAGTAGGTGCTTAAAAAATATCTGTCAAATGAATGGACAAGTATCTATTGTATGCTCTTTGTGTGCCAGTTATGGTACTAAGGGAGACAGAAATATAGTCTCTGCCTGCAAAGATGTTACCATCAGGGTAGAAAGAAATTTAAAATAAAGAAAAGTACTTGGAAGAGCTGTCACAAAGCAATGCATGGGATGAACAAATGAATCATGTGTATATTTACTGTAAAAGTAAAGGGAAGGGTTAGATGACACTGTGACAGTACTTTCAGCAGTGGCAAGGAATGACTTCAGATGCCAAGGTTTAGCCTTCTCTTGAAAGGTGACATGGGTTCCCAGTCTGGGTGAGAAAGCAGCGGGTGTTTTAGTGTTTTACATGAGCAAATATTTTGTAAACTATACAAAACAACACCTTAGTCTGCACAGAGTCTCTGAACACTGGACTAGACTTAGACTCTTAAAAAAAAACAAAAAAAAACACAAAACTGTTACTGTAAACTGAAGTTATTTCTTAAGAATAAAATTGGAATCAAAGTGGAATTAAAATTTTTTTCAAATAGTTGAACCAGAAGGAAACTTAAAAACAAGAGTATTTGCTTGCAGAAATGTGAGCATTTCACTGATCTTAAGTCTGTTGTTTAAAATTTTTGTGATTTAAGAATTATATAGTGTTTCAGTGTGAAAGATTCCAGTGTATTCCCCGCCGTCTTTTTGCCAATTGTGTGCCTCCAGGGACACACAGGGAAGGGATGGGAATCTTTCCACACTTTTTGGGCGATCATAAAAAATGTTCCCAAAAAAGTGTTCAGCATCTTCCAGGTGAAGGGAGTGGATTTATACTCATGTTTACTTTTATTCTCTTCCAACCTGCTATTAAATTGACAATAATAATAAAAAATATATAAAAGACCAAAGTCACATGGACCAAAAAAAAAAAAAAAAAAAAAAAAAGATATAAGAGCAGCAAAAATTGGAAGCTAGGAAACAGGTGGCTGAATAGTTATTGACTTGTCAGATTTGAGAAAGCCAAAAGTTAAGCTGACAGGGAAGGAAGTTGAGATGCAATTTGGTTTACTCTGCACGATATCCACAATGACTCAGGAATTAGGGACACTGGACCTATGGAGGTGGGGATAAAAGTAGGACCAAGAAGAAAAGGTAACTGGCTGAGATCCATTTAAGAAATAATACAGAGTTTCAAATAGCTAGAAGGAGGATACTGAATGTTCCCAACACAAAGAAATAGTAAATGTTTGAGATGATGGGTATGCTAACAACCCTGATCTGAGCACTCTACATTATATGTATTGAAATACTACTATGTACTCCATGAATATATACAATTATTATGTGTCAGTTAAAATAAAAATAAATAGATCCTCAAATCCCTTCCATATTCTACAACCCCAGCAGAAGACTTGAGGTTTATTCTCTGGAGATGGTCAGATGCATGGTTTTTGGCATAGGAGTCTGTACACAATTGAAGGCACAGATTCTGAACTGAAAATAAGATACTGAATACCATTCCCCTTTCCCCCACTCCACTACTCACTAGCAGTGAGATTCACACCTCGTAGGACGCAGATTGGACAGTCTTTCTTTGGAGAATCTGACCAGCTTAAGACAAAATAACTAAAGGTGCAGAAATCAGAGGGTTGCTAACGGAAAATTATTTGACCAGACTACCTTACATTAAAGGCCATCCTTGATGAGTTCCATCTAAGCCCTCAGAACTTCCGGTTAGCCTCATATAGCCCCTTTCTTAAATGTGAACATGTAATAAAAGATCACCAAACATCTGAGAACAATTCCTAACATGAAAGAGAAATCTAAAACTAAACAGATAAAAGCAACAGACTATTCAGAAGAAGAAAACCAAAAAAATAATAAAAATCTCAGCACTCAGAGTTGTGAAAAGATGTAACATCTATAAATCAAGAATAGGATATTATAAAAATCATTTAGGAAAAAAGCAGCTCTTATAAAGTGAAAATACGAAGTTAAAATGTAAAAACTCAGTAAAATTACTAGAAGATCATGTTGAGAAAAGCCTCCAAAAAAGAAGAGCAAAAAGGTAAAGAATTGGAAAATATGAGAACAAATAATAAGAAAATTAAAGGACTAGTTCATGAGGTACACGTCTGAGTAAAAGGAGTTCTAGAAAGAGAACAAAGAAAAGTGAGGTGTGAGGGCAGAGTGAAGAAAGAGTTCTCCATGAAGATGATGTTGATAGGTTATCTTTCGTGTCAGTGGATCAAGGAGAGAGACAGTTGGCAGAGAACTTGGGGGATTGGCTTATTGATAGGTACATAATAAACTAAGCAAATGATAAAACAAGACAGCAACTTTTGGGAAAATGGAAAGTATGAGAAAGGAAAATCATAGCATACTGTATATAACATGTAGTCATAATCACATACTGACTTGATGTAACCAAAGGATGATTTAACCATATTGTGAGAATAGGTAATGGGAATGATGAATAGAAATGGTGAAGAAGGAAAGTGAGCTAAAAATCCTCATCTTCAATGGTTAAAACTGAAAAATCAAGAAATAGCTCTATAAGCATGTTATTTGATGACGTGAAAACAACTAACAAAGGAATTATCTGAACAATTTGAAAGGGAAAGGTTAATGGAGGGGAGGAAGACCTTACATTAAAGGCCATCCTTGATGAGCTCTATACAAGCCCTCAGAAATTCCGTTTAGCCTCACAGAACCTCTTTCTTAAACATGAACATGTAATGAAAGATCACCAAACATCTGAGAAAAATGCTCTTTTTCAAAGCAAAATGTTGACAAGTGGTTCTTCATAAAGGTTATACCAGGCCAGGCATAGTGGCTTATGCCTGTACTCCCAGCACTTTGGGAGGCCACGGCAGGAGGATCACTTGAGGTCAGGAGTTCAAGACCAGCCTGGCTAACACAGTGAAACTCCATCTCTACTAAAATTACAAAAATTAGCTGGGCATTCCCAGTTATTTGGGGACTGAAGCAGGAGAAGCACTTGAACCTGGAGGCGGAGGTTGCAGTGAGCCAATATCGCACCACTGCACTCTAGCCTGGGTGACAGAGCGAGACACTGTCTCAAAGTAAATTAATTAACTAATAAAAAAAGGTTATACCAGTTGCTGTCCCACTAAAAATGGCTAGGATGCCTTTCCCCAAAAACTCACTGTGTCTGTTCGGGTCTTCCAAACAAGAGATGGGATTTGATGAACAAGAAGTTTATTGAGAGAAATATTTGTGGAAAGAAGGAGGAGGGAGCAAGAGTGGGTCTAGAGAGCCTTCAGACTTTGTCAGTTTGACAGTTGTTAAAGGAGAGAAGAAAGGAAGGAGAATTGAGTCGGAAGAGCCTCAGACCACAGCCCAGTTCTGAGAAAGTAACAGCCAGGCTTAAAGTTGCCCTTTAAAGGAAACTTATGTTGTGCAGAAATGGCCTTGTTCCAGTATCCCCTCTGTGCCCTGCTGATGGCTGGAGGCAGCTGGGAGAAGCATCTTAAGGTGTGACAACAGGAGCCTGGCAGTCAACCCTGTTCTTCAAAGCAGATTGTCTTGAAGGGAGAGCTGGTGGAGTGGGGTACCTTCACAGCTACCACGCTCACCAACCTGTTATCAAACTTTCCATCTTTGCAGTGTGAGAAGTGAGAAACAGCATATTGGTATAGTTTTTACATTTGTCTTAATGTGAGTGAGGTTAAGGATCTTATATTTAAGAGCCATTGGTATTTTCTGTAAATTGAATATACCTTTTACTAAAGTCTTTAATAGCTTTACTGTATATTACCTAGATAATAGTGTCATAATGCATTCATCTTAATATATTAAACCATTTGATAAATGAAGTACAAATTCTGCTCATGATCCTGTTATCATCCAATTAATATTTTCATCATTCCTGTCAACCATCCCTAGAGGGTAAATACTAAAGAAATAAATGTACCTTTAAAAGTTTAAAGCCGGGCGCTGTGGCTTATGCCTATAATCCCAGCACTTGGGAGGCCGAAGTGGGTGGATCTCTTGAGCTCAGGAGTTCAAGACCAGCCTGGGCAACATGGTGAAACCCTGCCTCTACAAAAAATACAAAAAAATAGCTTGGCGTGGTGGCACACACCTGTAGTCCCACCTACTCGAGAGGCAAAGGTGGGAGAATCTCCTGAGCCTGGCAGGTGGAGGTTGCAGTGAGCCAAGATCATGCCACCGCACTCCAGTCTGGGCAATAGAGTGAGACCATGTCTCAAAAACAAGCAAAAATTGATGTAGGTGGAAAAATCTCTTTTCTTTATAATCTTTTAAATAATAATTACATGTATATGATCAAATCATAGCATCTCTTTATGTTTTGGTAACTTATTTCGGAAAAATATTAAACCAAATAGAACATAGAAATTGATGGGAAAAATCACTGAAAAGTTATATTGCTTTTTATTATTTAGTATTTAACAGTCACAAAATCTGTTATAGTCCAGTGTAATTGTGTTACATTTTTGGTTTTTCTTTTTACTGAAACATTTTGTTCCAAATTAATTTTCTTAAATTTTGGTCTATTGTGTTTATATTAAACTGCAATCTTTGTTCTATATTTTTATTTAGTGCACTTTTATACCTAGAGCTCATAAATATTGAATTCTTGTCTCATCTGCTTCACATTTGAATAAGTGGCAGGCCACTTAGTGCTACATTTTTCAGTTTTTGCATTTATTGAAAAACTATAAAGAACTGCCATCCCTAATGTACTTATGTTATTTACTTGGAAGATGGATTTAAATTGTTAATATAATTTCTTTTTCTTCTACCAGACTAGAAACATTATATTTATTGAGAAAGTTTTTATTTTTGAAACATTTATGTTTGTCTAAGATTGTACTTATCTTTTGTTTTTGAAGGTGCCCAGTTGTTGTTTAGACCATTGTTAAATAAATATGAACAAGAAACACTAGAAAATCAGAACTTATATCTTGTTGGTGCCTCCAAGATTAGAATGTTACTGGGAGCAGAAGCAGTGGGATTGGTAAAAGAGTGCAGTGATAACACCATGAGAGCCTTCACATACAGAACCAGACAGAACTTCAAAGGTTTCGATGGTAAGCCCTTAGTTCTTTGTCTCTGTTAGAATCCATTTATCAAAAAGAAGTTTATGATGAATAGATCAAATAGTGAATATTTTTTCAGTAAAGGATCAAATAGTGAATATTTTAGGTTTTGCAGTCCGTGTGGTCTCTGCTGCAATTACTCAACACTGCCATTGGTAGAGCAAAAAAGCAGCCATAGACCATAAGTAAGTGAATGGGCAAGGCTGTGTTCAATAAAACTTTATTTATAAGACCATGTGGCAGGCTACATTTGGCCTGTTGCCATCCTTTGCCTCCCCTGGATGAACACAAATTAGAAGAACACATGTAACTTATTTATATTATTCTATTCTAATTCTTATGAGTATTCAGTAGCTTGATACAGAAAAATCCTTTTTTTTGAATGCAGAATGATTGTCACCAATCAATTCTAAGTTAACAAAATACTCCAAGAAAAGTATTATATTTTCTAACTCTACAAGAAAACAATCATGTAAAAAGAAATTAACTATAGAAAGTTGCATAAGTAGAGATTTTCTACAAATAACCACATGTGAATATTTATTAGAAAAAAATTGTAGTAATGAGAAACACAGTAGTAGTTCAGTACCTTAGAAACCTCATTTCCTGAATTTTCTGGCTCCTGCTGAATGTGATAGGGTCATTGGTTCTATACTGGCCCCAAAACAGGTTCTAGTAGAGAATATTTTCAGGAAAGAACTGGGAAAGCCAGGGTGGATATGATAACAGGATGGGAGCTTAGCTTCAGAATCAAACTGATCCCTGCCAGGGCTTTCAGAGTTAGAAGATGTGATTAGACTTCTTTGGATTCACTTACTCCAGATTTTTATACCTGAGTGAATAAATGTTCAAGATGAAATTTACCTTATTTAAGAGGATTCACCTGTCAAATAGCAACAACATTTTCTTACAAGACTTTCTTCTCTCTCATTAATGGAAGGGATGTTTGACTCCAGAAGGGAATGGAATGGGTTTGAGAGTTTGAAGGGGGATAATTTGCCATATAGGCAAACTTCTTCAATTCCATCCCTAGTTTAACACAATAATATGTTAATAAGTTTAATATATTATTATAATTTAAGAAAATACTGCTTTCTGCTCATTGGTACTAAATGAGATCAAATTATATGCTTTTTGAATGTTTCTACTATAAGTATTAAAATGGTTATTGTAGAATTGTATTATGTGAAGGCATAACATAATTTTTTTATTCTTGTAAAATATCTAAGGAGCTTTATGTTCTATTTAATTTACCAACTTCATACTTTGATTACTTATGTTAATTGCTTCTTGTTTACACCATTGTTTCTGTAATCTCAGATAATTGGAATATTTTTATTTTGATTACTACTAAAATCTGGTAATTTCTGTCTTATTTTAGATAACAATGATGATTTCCTGACAATGGCGGAATGTCAATTCATTATCAAACATGAACTTGAAAATCTTAGAGCTAAAGATGAAAAAATGATCCCTGGCTACCCCCAGGCAAAGCTGTATCCAGGAAAATCATTGTGTAAGTCATTATGTCAACGAGCTTTTTTCTTAATAGACATAAATAGCAAATTATAGATGCCTTTTTCCCTCTTACAGAAGAATGTACACAAACTTACAATGACTTGTATTTTTATGAACGTATCTTTTCCCCTTGGAACCTCAGTATATTGCATCTTTAAATCAATATGTTTGTTTTGTGTTGTTGACTACTTATTTATCAAGGTCTCATAGCATACAGTTAGCTTAAAATCCAGTGTGAACACATATACATATTACTCAATTAAAATGAGCAAAGTTTACTTTATGCCCTAATATTGTACATGAAAATCTGTGGAGGAATATAAAAGGGAAGACACTGGAGCACTCTTTCCATTTCCTCTGTTCTCACTGGGTATGCAAATTAGAATTTTGCAACTTTTTGGTTTTGTGTGATTTCATTTTAATGAGGATACTAGTTTGCAGAATGAAAGAGTTTATTATAATGCATAATTCCAAGTTTGCTTCAAACCCAGATAGTGGCAAAGCTTCAGAACATTTTTGCTGCCTAAGATACACTTTAAACATGTAAGCTTCTCTGTCCCCTAGTCTGTTTTTTTGTTGTTGTTGTTGTTGTTGTTTTGTTTGTTTGTTTTTTTGAGACAGTCTTGCTCTGTTACTCAGAATGGAGTGCAGTGGTGTGAACATGGCTCACTGCGGCCTCCACCTCCTGGGCTCAAGTAATCTCCTGCCTTAGCCTCCTGAGTAGCTGGGACCACATGGTTTACGTTTAATAGTGTAATACCACCTTCCAATCTTCATCCAGGTGTTACTGGTGGGTCTTTGTTCTTAGAGCTCCCAAGGTGGGGGCGGGCGGCTCCCAAGATGGGGGCAAGCCTTTTGTTCTCTGACCTGGGGTTCTTGGCTTCACAGATTCCAAGGAATGGAACCTTGGGCCATGCGATGAATGTTATATTATAAGCTGTGAGTCACAGAAGAGAACTGTGGAACCCAGCAACTAGTGTTTAGCTCCATTAGGATGAACCTGGGCACTCAGCTGCGCAGGAACAATGACGAGCTTCTAGCCCAATCGGGAGCAGCAGTGGGTGCCTCGCTGGATCAAAAGCGTGGCAGACGCCCTGTGGGATCCGGAGGGGTGGAAGTCAATGGCGGGTCTGCGACTGCGGCGAACAGCAGTGGTGGACCGTGAGCAAAAGCTCAGCTCGAGCCAGAACAAACACGACCAGAGGAGTGTGCAGTTGCCAGATTTAATAGAGTGAAAACAGAGCTCCTATACGACGGGAGGGGACCCAAAGTGGGTTGCCGCTCCCTGCTCGAATGCCTGGGTTTGTATCCCTATCATTGTCCCTCCCCCTGTGCTCTCAGGCGATAGATGATTTGACTATTTCTTTTTTTTTTTTTAAATTATACTTTATGTTCTAGGGTACATGTGCACAACGTGCAGGTTTGTTAGATATGTGCCATCTTGGTGCGCTGCACCCATTAACTCGTCATTTACACTAGGTATATCTCCTAATGCTATCCCTCCCACCTTCCCTCACCCCACAACAGGCCCCGGTGTGTGATGTTCCCCTTCCTGTGTCCAAGTGTTCTCATTATTCAATTCCTACCTATGAGTGAGAACATGCGGTGTTTGGTTTTCTGTTCTTGTGATAGTTTGCTGAGAAAGATGGTTTCCAGCTTCATCCATGTCCCTACAAAGGACATGAACTCATCCTTTTTTATGGCTGCCTAGTATTCCATAGTGTATATGTGCCATATTTTCTTAATCCAGTCTATCATTGATGGACATTTGGGTTGGTTCCAAGTCTTTACTATTGTGAACAGTGCCGTAATAAACATACGTGTGCATGTGTCTTTATAGCAGCATGATTTATAATCCTTTGGGTATATACCCAGTAATGGGATGGCTGGGTCAAATGGTATTTCTACTTCTACATCCTTGAGGAATTGCCACACTGTCTTCCACAATGGTTGAACTGGTTTACAGTTCCACCAACAGTGTAGAAGTGTTCCTATTTCTCCACATCCTCTCCAGCACCTGTTGTTTCCTGACTTTTTAACAATCGCCTTTCTAACTGGTGTGTGATGGTATCTCATTGTGGTTTTGATTTGCATTTCTCTGATGGCTAGTGATGATGAGCATTTTTTCAGGTGTCTGTTGGTTGGTTTCATGTGTCTTCTTTTGAGAAGTGTCTGTTCGTATCCTTTGCCCACTTTTTGATGGAGTTGTTTTTTTCTTGTAAATTTGTTTGAGTTCTTTGTAGGTTCTGGATATTAGCCCTTTGTCAGATGAGTAGATGGCAAACATTTTCTCCCATTCTGTAGGTTGCCTGTTCACTCTGATGGTAGTTTCTTTTGCTGTGCAGAAGCTCTTTAGTTTAATTAGATCCCATTTGTCAATTTTGGCTTTTGTTGCCATTGCTTTTGGGGTTTTAGACATGAAGTCCCTGCCCATGCCTGTGTCCTGAATGGTATTGCCTAGGTTTTCTTCTAGGGTTTTTATGGTTTTAGGTCCAACATTTAAGTCTCTAATCCATCTTGAAGTAATTTTTGTATAAGGTGTAAGGAAGGGATCCAGTTTCAGCTTTCTACTTATGGCTAGCCAGTTTTCCCAGTACTATTTATGAAATAGGGAATCCTTTCCCCATTTCTTGTTTTTGTCAGGTTTGTCAAAGATCAGATGGTTGTAGACGTGTGGTATTATTTCTGAGGGCTCTGTTCTGTTCCATTGGTCTATATATCTGTTTTGGTACCAGTACCATGCTGTTTTGGTTACTGTAGCCTTGTAGTATAGTTTGAAGTCAGGTAGCATGATGCCTCCAGCTTTGTTCTTTTGGCTTAGGATTGTCTTGGCAATGTGGGCTCTTTTTTGGTTCCATATGAACTTTAAAGTAGTTTTTTCCAATTCTGTGAAGAAAGTCATTGGTAGCTTAATGGGGATGGCATTGAATCTATTACCTTGGTTTACCTCCTGCTTTTAGCCTAATTGGTATTTTAGTGAGCCCTCTTTACTACCTGATGGGTCGGGTGTGAGCTGAGTTACAAGCCCTGTGTTTAAAGGTGGATGCAGTCACCTCCACAGCTAGGCTTAGGAATTCTTAGTCAGCCTAGTAAATCCAGCTAGTCCTATCTCTCACAGGCAGACAGATGCCCAAGAACCAGTTCATATTCACATTTCCCAGTTGTCACCAAATATATTTTAGATCTTGTTTGCTCACACTAAGATCCAGTCTAAGTTAACCCATGTTGTTTGGTTATGTCTGTCTCTTTTAATATAGAATAGTTTCTCTTTTCCATTTTTTCCCTCATAACATCGACTTGCTGAAGAGACCATGCCATTTGTCTCTTAGATTTTCTCATTGTTCCCCTATCTTCTGTTTTTCCTGAAAACTGGAAAATTTTTGGCAAGAATTCTTCATAGGTGATGCTGTATCTTTTCTGGACTTCCTGATTTCCTTAGACATGATAGGGAATAGAAGGCCTTCTGAGATTTTATTTGCCTTTCTAACTTCTTAACTCTCTAACTTCTAACTTCCTCTTTTGTGTTCAGAATTGTGCCTTACTTTTGACAGAACTTTTTGAAATTGTAATCTTTCTCGACCTTCTTGCATTTTAGAGTATTTTCTTAGGATAAATTATAATTTTTACATTTTTTTAAAGAAAGTCTTTTTTAAAGTAAGATGTAGTATTTATTCTAGCCTATTCTGAACTGTATTCAGAGTTCTGATGAAAACAGGGTTTATCATCTGTACTGTGGACATATGCATGATTCCTTTCAATCTATATAACATATAGCAGGAAAATACTTCTCCCAAGCATCTTACAATTTTTGCATTTATTTTCTATTAGTTTCTGTCAATTTAAAAAATAATACATGTATATGATGAAAATTCAAATAGTTCAAAAATTTAGACAATGATAAGTTGCCTCTTTCCTGTCCCATGTTCCAAATCCCTTTGTTCCCTCCCTATTATATACCCTTAAAGAAATTCTGTTCAAGAGAAGACATGTTCAGAGAGATGGGGAGTGTATTGTGCATACCATTTTGGACTTGCTTTTTTATTTAACAATATATTTTGATCATTATTGTAGAATACCAAATTAGGCTAACTCATTCCTTTTCTTGGCCACCTAGTATTCCATCATATAGATGTTATATTGATGAACATCTAATTGTTTTCCTTCAATGTTTTCATTAAAAATAAAGTAGGAAAATTCCCAGAAGTGAAATTGTTAGATCAAAGGTATATGCATCTTTTAGAGTGGATACTGCCAAATTGCCTTCCATAGTGATTGCTTCAATTTATTTATGTATTTATTTATTTATTTGAGACAGAGTCTCGCTCTGTCACCCAGGCTGGAGTGCAGTGGCACGATCTTGGCTCACTGCAACCTCTGCCTCCCAGGTTCAAGCAATTCTGCTGTCTTAGGTTTCACCGTGTTGCCCAGGGTGGTCTTGAACTCCTGACCTCAGGTGATCCACCCACCTTGGCCTCCCAAAGTGCTGGGATTAGAGGCGTGAGCCACTGTGCCCAGCCGATTGCTTCAGTTTATAAAGGGAATGCGTGTTATATTGAGCATTCAGCAGGATGTTGGCTTTTGACTAGGTAATTTTTGTTGTGTTTGGAAAACATT
This sequence comes from Mandrillus leucophaeus, assembly GCF_000951045.1. Taxonomy (NCBI): domain Eukaryota; kingdom Metazoa; phylum Chordata; class Mammalia; order Primates; family Cercopithecidae; genus Mandrillus; species Mandrillus leucophaeus. The sequence goes on along the minus strand of NW_012109019.1, from coordinate 608,864 downwards.
CATTCCTTCTACTTTATTAAGAATATTTTGTATTTTAATTTATATTTGATATATTAATGACATCTGTGAAGACTATTTTTTTACCCCTGACATTATCAATATGGCAGCTGATGTTAATAGAATTCCTAATATTAACTCATTCATTTATTCCCATGGTGAACCATACTTGCTTATATTATCTGTTTTCCTGCTGACTTCCATTTAATATTTTATTATTTTTGCATCAGTATTCATATGACATGAGTATTTAGATTTCTTTTCTGTTGTATTCAACAATTTATATTACGTATACATTATTAATTTTTTCATGTAGTTTTTGTATCCCTTGTACTTTGCTTTCTTGAGCCATCATAGCCCTAGATCTCTATAACAACTATGGGAATTTCATTATGTTCCTGCCAGTTTGCTCTTTGTATTTTCTTTTACCTTTGTTTTATGAATTTTGTAGCTATATTTTGGCTGCAAAAAGATTTTGGATAGATTTTTATTGTTGATTGCACCTTTTATCATTATGAAATATTATTCTTCATCTTCCTTAATGTTTTATTGTTGCTGAATTCAGCCTTGTCTTGTGGTTCTTGCCTTATTTCAGTTTGCATCTGTTAGAATGTTTTTGCCCAGCCTATTACTTTCAGCCCCTCTCAGTATCATTTTACATGGATCTCTTATATCAGGATGTAGTCAGATTTTGCTTTGCACTCTAATCTGAGGATTTTTTTTTTTACTATGTAAATTTATGCTAAGTAAAATATTTACTGAGTAAACTTAAATTACATATTTTGTGTTAGGTTATGGTAGTTGATGTTATATTTTATGTTGAAAGTGTTTTTTTGTGTGCTTAAAATATCTTTTATATAGGCTATGCCATCTTTTTTTCCCATTTCAGTGGAAAAGACTAGGAAATATATTTTTGAAAATCATGAATTTATATTGATATAGTCAATTCAAATTTAACATTATAGGCTATCACTTAATTTCTTTGGTTTATATTTGTATCTTTTTACTTATATTGAAAATATTGATTCTTAATAACATCAGCATAATTACTAATTTGCTTTATTTTACAATTTACATAAAATAGCTTGTAACGCCATGCTAATTTTAATATTAATGCAAGTTCTGGATGAAGTTTAAGATTTTCATTTTTCTTTTTTGTTCTATAACTATATGTAGTCACAATCTAACCTGTTTTAAAGGTATGTTAGAATTTCTGTATGAAACCATCTGGCTCTGATGTTTGTAGATTAGGTTTTTGAACAGTTTTCTCTAAGTCTTCTATGGAAATTGGTTTGTTTAGACTTTCTATCACTACTGGAGTTAGTTTAGGTAAATTATATTTTCCTAGAAAAGTTTCCATTTTATCACATAGGCTTTCAAATTTGTGTGAATTGGTTTGTACAGATTTCTCTCAGCATCTTTTAAACTCCTGTTTTAATGGTATTTTTCCCTTGTCTTATTTGTGCTTGCTTTTTTCTTCTTGATTAAAAAAATTATTCTCATTAACATTTAAATATTGAGGATATTCCTCTATCAGCCATTAGCAGGAGATCTTATGGAATGTGGGATCTTGATTCAGTAGGACTCTTAATCACTTTTTAACTTCCTTTCCTTCCCCATAGGCTGCTACTCCCAAAGTCCATTACTTTTCCAGACACTTCCCTCTGCATTTCCCAGAAGCAGTGCTTTCCAGTCCGCTTGCCTCTTGTTCTGTGTACTTTCCAGCCCTTCCCTTCAGCCCTTCCTGCTGTCGGAGCTCTGACCCATCAGGTCTCAGACTTGTTTCTGAAAGTTCCCACTTGGTGTGGGGCCTTCTCCTGAAGGAGGGTGATGAGGCCTCATTGGTGTTATCTGGGTTCCTACACCAAATAGACTCCTCTGGCCTCCCCGTTTGTCTCTGCAGCTCCTGCTGGGGCTTCCTGCACCATTCTAGTCTGTGGCCAAGATCTCTTCCAGGTGTTGGTTCTTTATTGCCTGGCTTACATGTTGCAGTCTCCCCTGTCTCTGGGTTGTGCTGTAGGCATATGTTACAGGTGCTTTTACTTGCTCTCCTTGTTCATCTGCATGGCTTTTAGGAGGTATCAGGAAGTTTGAACGTAGGCACTCATTGTTCTTATTTGTCTAAATTTCCAGTTATCTGTGTATGTCTTGACGTTATTATTTTTTATCAATTTTTTTTTTTGGTTGGACATATGTTCTTTCAGTATGCAGAGTAAGGATTACCATGATTTCAGGAAAATTTTCTTCAGTTCTCTTTGAAGAGTTATTTGGTTGTATTTGCTCTGTTCTCATCTTGAGGGGTGCCAATTTTATATATGTGGGCTCTTACATATTCTTTGTAGTATTTTCAAGTCTTTGTTCTTACGTAATTTTCTTAGGCTTGTCTGCCTGTTTCCTGATTGTATTTTCAGTCTTCCCTTTTTATTGTTGCTTTTATCATGACTTGAATCTGTAACAAGTTTATAAATTTTTCTCTTGTATTGCTTCTCTGAGCTCTCTCCTTCAGCTCTCAGAGATCTTCTTTGAGTTTTCATTTCAGAGATGGGATGTTTGCATGAATTTCTTTAATTTCACGAAGAATTTCATAGTTTTTTGTTGCTGGATGCTATAATTTTCTGCTGTTTGTTCTTTGACTTTCATTTATGTATTTTTTTCTTGTAGTATTTTTGGTTTCCCCTTTTTTCCAGGTAGTATTTTTGTATAGCTCTATGCCAGTTTCTTTGTGATTATTACTTATTTTTTATTACTTGTGTTTTAATGAACCCCTATTTTTCCTGGACTGGCCATTTTTAGAAGAAAGTGTGTGTAGGAAAGAGAAGGTGCTAGGGGCTTCCAGCAGGGAACTGTGGTAGTGAGAAGCTCAGATTTTGCCTGGCAGTGTGTTCTCCTTGAGCCATCTTAGTCCCTGAAGAGAACCTCCATGGTGCACTGTTCTTGCAGGGTTTTTCTTGTGTTTGGCAGTTAGGCCTGTCTTTGACCCACCAAGACCCACAGCTCCATAGCTAGTTACCTTCCATCCTTGGGTCCCAGCAGGTCACTCTTCTTCCTCTAACCTGGCCTCTTATCTGGCTATGGTGCCAGGCAGGGAGCAGACATACTCCAGGTGTCTGTCATGCACCCTCATTGCCTGCATTCTGAGCAAGGGGACTGTGATTTACCATCCCCAGTTCCAGGACAGCCTTGCCCTTTGTGTGCTTGGCCCAGGTTTGCAGAAGCATGGGTGCTCTTAGTTTACCCAGGGCTGATTTTCAAGGCCTCTTTTTATAGTTGGTGATTTGGGATTTTAGTTTGTTTTTTCGTACTTGCATGAAAGATAGGGATTTCTTTTTATGTTTCTTGTTTCCTTTTGTTTTTAATTTGGCATCACGAACAAGAATAGGGTAGAGGTATCTTTTTGCCACTATTTGTAACCACGATTTCCACATTCTGTAGTTAAGCAGTTGTTTGATACTGTCCCAAAATTTTTAAATCTTTCGTCATCTCCTAGCGGGAAGGCATGTTTTCAGACACAGCTGGGTACTGCATCCAATAAAATACGAAGCAGACTGGGGCACAGTTCTGATTGTTAGTGTAAGCATTCTGTTTCTCCCTTTTCATGCACATTGATAATATGGAAATCACGGCTTCCACCTGTGAGTTTCTGCACAGGTACGTCCTCTTGGATGTGGCTGGGACAGAGAAAAGAGTGAGTGTGCTCTTTGATCAGATGGGATAATGGAGCAGCAGTTTTTCAAATGCTTCTAGTTGCTTCAAAGAGATAAATGTTCAGCTGAATGAAAACCTTCAAGGAAATATGTAAATGGATTTCTCTAACTGTGTAGGTAGCCAGTCTGGTATCCTGGAGCAATAATAGAAATAACTTTCTTTCTGGCAGGATGAGGCTTTTGTAAACAAGGATTTTTTTTTCCTTTCTTCCTCTCTTCTCCCTTTCTCCCTTCTCCCTTCCCTTTCCTTCCATTTTGGTACTAAATATGAGTACAATAAAATCATCTTGATCGTAGTCATTGGAAAGATTTTTATACTGAGATAAGAATTAAGTTGTCAGTCCTGGGATTTTAAATGCTGCATTATTCTCTTCCTTTATGCCTTTGAGAATGTGATCCTTAAACTGCTGTGTTTTTTGCATCATTTTAATTTTATATAATAATACTTGGTTGAAGGAAAGTGGCATATGCATAATTAAAACTATAACCTATTTTGGGAGTGCAAATTTTAGAACTAATAAAACTTGGAGTAACTTAAATCCTAGATTTTCATTAAGTTAAACTACAGAAATAAGTGGAAAAGCTATTTTCATTTTATTTGAAGGTATCTGCTCCCCTAGGCAGCCTCTGTGAGGCTAATTGGGAGGTGAGGCTTTAGTCTGCCCAATGTGATGCCCCTCAAGACTGAAAGGCAGCCAGGACTTTCATGAGAAACACTCCCCAGATCTTACGTTTAATTTGATTTTCATTTTACATACACATATAAAGTTGCTTGCTGCTTGCTGTAATGTTGTGTTTTGATAGAAAGCTTTCATTAAGTAGATAGCAAGTTTTGTCATGTAAACATGATTTCAAGGCAGTTAGATGACGCTGTGAGATGTGCATTGTAGGTCCATGACTATGCCAAATTTTATGCTCGGGGTCAGGTTCCAGCTCATGCTGAGGTCTGAAGGGAGAGAGGGTGGATGAGCCGATAGCCGAAAGAACACCTGGGGATCCGTAGGCAGGTGAAAGGTAGTTTTATTCAGCAGCTGTCTTCAGCAGCAGCTTACTTACACTAGCTCTCTCACACTGTTCGCCCTGTCTCAGCTGCTTAGTCCGGTGGCTCCCACACACAACTGTATGGTCGGCTCTCCAGGGTCAGCAGCCTAACTCTTTCTCTTCCTGGGTATGCGTGAGCTGAGCCGTGTCCTGGCTCCCCACTGTCCATCTATTAAAGCCATGTTATGGCTACATGGCCATGATAACAAGTGGAGTTTTATGGCCTGTGCTCTAAAGTTGCTGAGTCACTTTGGATGTTTACCTTGGGCTATCCTCGACCAAAGCACAGCCGTGTTCCTTACATGCATATTAGGGTTCCCCCTCATTCCACCACGTGACAAGCAACATGGAGAATTAGCAATTGGCTACATGTGTCTTAGTCCCCAAGCATTCATCTTGACAGCCATTCATTTCTTGTTTTCATGTCTTCTAAGATCTTTTCATGCCCTCAGACTTTGCCTCTCCTAGTGATTAACAGTCAATCATCATGCAAATAACCTAATGAAGGAGTTTTAGAGGAGTTTTTAAGGGATCCAAGGTTTTCTTACATTTTAACCATATCCTAAGGGATGTTACTTTATTTAGATTAAAGCTGTGTCTAAAAATGTCTACTGGATGTTTATCATGTTTTGATTGATGGGACCTCCTGGCACATGTATTATGTCTTTAATATTATATAGATATTCTTTTAGAACCTTATGATAGTGTTTTAAGAAAGATATATTTTTTTTAATTAAGACAAAAGTGATCTCTTCACACCTGAGTGCTAGAGTACTAGGTGCAGCAGCAGCTGTGGGAACAGGGACTGTCTTCATTGTGCAAAGGCTGGTGGCCACCACTTCCTGCAGGCATCTATGCTTATAACCCCCTGTTGGATTGGAGGTAGCATGACCTGCTCCTCTCTCCCCCACAGAAATGCTGTAAGGAGTTATGAGAGGGATTTTGCTTTTACTTTTGAAGTAAACACATCACATAAACCAAAGACAGAAGCAGTCCTGTGTTAGTATTGTTACTGCATTAGTTAATCTGGAGGGTCCTACTGTAAACTATGTTACTGATGATAGTCTCTCTTAAACTAAATTTTGATTTGTTTGGCTAACGGTTCAATGGCTATTACAGCCCCAGTACTTGACAAGAGATCATTCAGCACTCTTGAAGGAAGGACTCTGGCTTAGGTTTTTGTTTTCTTTAAATAGGCCCACATGGCATTATGGTTTCCTTTGAAGGTAAGTCTCCTTCCTAGTAATTACATTCTTAACTGACATGAGAAGTTTGAAGGATTTAAAAAAAAAAAAAAAAACCTAAAAGCAAACCTCTGTTTTTAGAAACTGAAACCAGAACCATGACTTTGGCACTGATAAACAGAAGATCAGTAATTTAGGACCTGCAGCTTTATATTCTCTCCAAGTCTTCAGTTCACAGTCCTATTTTTAGAAACTGGTTTTTATGCCTGCCTGGAAAGTCTTCTACAGTAGAATGGAGTCATTTTTTTTTAAAACAGAACTTAGAAATAAAAAATTTATATGCTATAAATCAGTTCAGTTAAAAAACTTCATGTAGTAATTTACAAGGGTAGTAATAGGAAGAAGGAATCAGCTGTAGCCTGTACGTCCCCAAATAAGGACTAAGAATCAGAACAGTCGTGTGTGATCAACTTTAACTCTTGCAAGCTGAAGAAAAATCCACTGAACCATGTTAGAATTAAAATATTAAAAAATGGATTTGCCAGTACCAGAGACTGAGTAACTTAAACCACATGTCTTTTTACCCTAGTTACTGATACTTTGAGTGTATACTTTTTTACAATCATGAAGGATAATTTTATCACAAACCTAGCTTTTAAAAACTTTTTTCCTCGTATAACTTATGAAAATATAATTGTGGGGGGAACCATAGATGAAGAATCTTTTTTTTTCAGACTTTTCCTATTGTTAGTACCAGATATCTCTTTATTATCTTTTTCTTTTTCATTTCTAAGAAGTTGGGTTTACTTTTAAATTTTTCTGAAGGGTTTATGATGGGGACCTGTCCTAAGACTACATTGTCTCTATGTAGTGTTACTACACTGAACACTTTGTGTTTCTGTTCCACACTGCAGATGTTTATTTGCCAGTCCTCAATAAGGGGTCTTATGCTTGATATTTTTATCACCTGTCTCTGGTAACAGGTAGATAGGAGATAAGGGAGGTAGCCCTCCGAAGACTTGAGCTGATAAACCTTAAAGAGCTCAAAGCTTATCAGTGGATGAAAACAGCAACGCATCCTTTCTTAATGCAAATTTTATCTTTTTTTTTTTTTTTTTTGAGATGAGGTCTTGCTCTGTTGCCCAGGCTGAACTGCAGTGGCACTATCATAGCTCACTGTAGCCTTGAACTCCTGGACTCCAGTCATCCTCCCACCTCAGCCTCCTGAGTAGCTAGGACTACAGGCACACACCACCATGGCCGGCTCATTTTTAATTTTTTTTGTAGAGATGGAGGTCTTGTGATGGTGCCCGGGCTGGTTTTGAACTCCTGACCTCAGGCAATCCTCCACCTCAGCCTCCTAAAGTGCTGGAATTATGGGTGTGAACCACTGTGCCTGGCCAAATTTCATTTTATAAGCAACCGTATTCTTAGTAACAGACTGTATTAGGAACTCATGTGGAAAATATTCCATCTCCCCAAATATGGCACAAGGCATTGTATTTGAGTTCTCCATATCTACAGAACACACTTCCTCTTGAAGACCTGAAGACACTCTTCTCCATCCACTGAGTCATTCTAATTACTGTGGATGAGACAATTCCAAATTTTCATTTAATATTGCTGGGAGATACTGTCTTTGGTTAAATTCATTTGTCTCTTCCAGATATGTGCATGAGTGTTCAAACCATACTAGTCAAATGACTGCTAAAAGTAGGAAGTCTTAATTTGATTTTGTTATTTGCTATTTGTGAGTGTAAGTTTTTGTTATCAGATTAGAAGAGATGAAAAGGATTGAAAATACTCTATCAACAAGAATGAAAGGAACTGAACATTTTCTTATCTTTGCTGTAGTGGAAGGACAGATTGGTAAATTTTTTCTAGAGACAATTTTATAATATGTGTCAAATATTACAATACATATGCCCTTGGACCTAGCAGTTCCCCCTCTAAGTACTAAGGAAATAGTAAACAGGTAGGGAATGGTATTTGTACAAATTTTAGCATTATTTACAATAGCAAAAAAAGGGAAACAAATGTTTTTAAATAGAGGATTAGTTGAATTACAGCTTTTCATACAAGGGAATATTATGGTACTGTTAAAAGGACATTTCATGTTCTATTTTTATTGGCATCAAAAAAATTCACTGTATACTACTACATGAGAAGAGATTACAAAACACCGTAATGTGTATAAAATGATTTTATTTTTGTTCTTAAAATATATATGGATATATTTTTATGTCTGGTTATACAGTACATTGCTTTTTACAGTGGTTGTTTTCAAGGGGAAGGAGAGACTAACAGGGGCCTCTCGTAGTCTAATTTGTACACTTCTGTATGGTGTAAAATGTTATATTTTCTTGTTTTGCTTCATAGTCAAAGAGAATAGTAAAGATATTTACATTCTGAAAAACGAAAGAATATATAGGTTTGGAGTAGGCAGTATGACTTTGCGTTGTATTCCTCTGTGGAGTGTCCTTATAATACTTGCTGAAGCGTATCATGCACCATCTCTAGTCCATTTCATGCAGTTTGGCACATTTTCCCTGTGCAGTGAGAAGATTGCTCACGTCTGGCATCGTGATTCAGGTGTTTCCACTGCATGACAATGAAGCCCTGAAGAAGCTTGAGGACAGCTGGTACACTCGGTTTGCTTTAAAGTATCAGCCCATAGGTATGTGTCAGTACTTGTTCTCTTAAAGAAGAGGAAGGCCTCTAATGAAAAGTTATGATCCAGCAGTGGAGTCAGCTCCCTTGGGCAGATACTTAGTGCTCTACTAGGCAGGGATCACCAGCTGCATATGGGAAAACATTTTGTGGGGGAAATAAGATGGGTTAGATGACCTCTTTATTCTTTTATTTAAACTTTTTTTTTTTTTTTTGAGAAAGGGTCTCACTATGTCACAGGCTGGAATGCAGTGGTATGATCACAGCTCACTGCAGCCTTGACCTTCCAGACTTAATCAATCCTCCCATCTCAGCCTCATGAGTAGCTGAGATCACAGGCGTGCACCACCATCCGCAGCTAATTTTTTGTATTTTTTGTAAAGACAGGGAGGGTTTCGCCATGTTGCTCAGGCTGGTCTTGAACTCATGCTCAGGCAATCCCTGTGCCTTGGCCTCCCAAAGTGCTGGGATTATGGGCGTGAGCTACTGTGCCTGGCATTTTTTTGATGTTCTAATACTACTTTAGATCAGCTGAATCATAGGCTTTCACTACCCTTCACCAACAATAGACAGTTCAGAGTGGCCTTCCTGCATATGTGTCAGAGTTGGAATCAAACAAGTTTTTTTATCTGTTTGTTTGTTTTGAGATGGAATTTCATTCTTGTTGCCCAGGCTAGGGTGCAGTGGTGCAATCTCAGCTCACTGCAACTTCTGCCTCCCAGGTTGAAGCAATTCTCCTGCCTTAGCCTGCTGCGTAGCTGGGATTATAGGCATGTACCACCACACCTCGCTAATTTTTTGTATTTTTATTAGAGATGGGGTTTCACCATGTTGGCCAGGCCGGTTTCGAACTCCTGACCTTAGGTGATCCACCAGCCTTGGCCTCCCAAAGTGCTGGGATTACAGGTGTGAGCCACCGTGCCTGGCCTCAAGCAAGTTTTAATAAGAATTTAGTTTGACTATGAATGACTATTTTGTATTTGAAAATTTCTATTTTTGAGGAGCCAGTTATTTAGAATGAACCAAGCTATGCCACACTTAGGGCAACTAGCAGGCCAAACATCTTTGAGGTGATTTGTGATTACCTTGGCATGAATTACTGGATCTGTCCATTTTCTTTGAATATAATTATAAGAATAATTATTTATTTGGTATGTGCTAGGCATTATTTAAAATTTTGTCAATATGGATATTCAAGTATTTTAGTCTGGTTATGTTTTTTAAGCATGAGAATTAAATTTAAGCTCGTAGATTTCACCTTTGCATTACTATCATTTTTTCTTTAAAGGATATTTTCCTTTTGATTTTGTTTAATGGTATCCTTCTAAAATAATTTTCTTTCTGTTTTCTGTTTCTGAAAACAACTATTATATAATGCTTTACCAAACAAAAATTGTTTTTAAGATCAAACTCTGAAATTACATTTTGAATTTTGTTTGTATTCTCTGAAAGGAAAAGTTCTGTTTTTGTTAATTCTGGGTCATACAATAGTCATTTTATGTTATACTTATAACTCTTTAACTTTGTTTTGGCATTTAAGTGGGAGGGAATTTGAATATTGCGTCTAGGACTTGTAAAGTGACTGTATCTGTTAGCTACTTTTTTTTTTTTTTTTTTTAGATTTGGAATCTAGGGCTGTTGCCCATACTGTAGAGCATTGGTGCAATCTCAGCTCACTGCAATCTCCGCTTCCCAGATTCAAGCGATTCTCCTGCCTCAGCCTCCTGAGTAGCTGGGACTACAGGTACACATCAGCGTGCCTGGCTAATTTTTGTATTTTTGGTAGAGACGGGGTTACACCATGTTGGCCAGGCTGGTCTTGAACTCCTGACCTCAGGTGATCTGCCTGCATTGGCCTCCCAAAGTGTTGAGATTACAGGTGTGAGCCACTGCTCCCAGCCTCTATTAGCTACTTCTTAGAAAGTAAAGGGAGAAAGTCGATGGTGAAGGCTAGGCATGGAGTGGTAGTGGATTTGGGGTCTCTGGGAACTGAGACTGGTGATAGCATCTGGGATACAGGCCAATCTTCAGGCTCCTTGAGATTAAAAGGGGAAGGTCATCTGCTGTGGAGCCAAGTGTCATGAGCACCTTTTTTTTTTTTTAAAAAAAGATCAGATGTTCTTTAACCTGATTTAAATTTGAGGTGACATCATACCTACTGTTTTCATTTGCTCGTGGGTTAGGGGGAAGAATTAAGGATAGGAGAAAATCAGTTCATTCTAACTCACCTTTGTAGACTACTCAAATTATCTTAAGAAAAATATGTTAACTGTGTGTTATTAACTAAGAAATAATAACGCCCACTGCCACACTTCCTCTCATGCCCTGCTTCCCACCCTAGTCCTGGTGCACGATGCTCTTACGATCCAAGCACTCCCCATGTGGATGAGGCTGGCAAAGGATGCAGTGCTGGTGACCTCTCTAGAGTCAGTTAGCTTGTGTCACATTCACAGAACATTAGCAGTCATGTTGCTTGGACCTTCTTCCCAGTGCATATATGAAAGTGTTGATAAATGTGTTCCATGGCTGTTCTGGGAGTTCATGTGTAGAATCCTGTTTTGTGCTTTTGAATAATTTTTCTTTAGTGTATTGAAAAATTTGCCATGACACATTGATGAAAGTTTGTCTTTGGGTAGGGAAGAGCAGAATTTTGTGGATGGGGAGTCTTCTTCGAAAAGAACATTTATAACACTAAAGTGGGAGAAAAGTGGGGAGCATAAATTAAATTTAATGTGCAGTGGCCATGGCTGAACTTAAATTAGGACCTTGGAGATTTTGGGTAAGCTACAAGATGAGTTTTCCTTTGGGAAGAAGGTATCTACCAGGTGAGGGGAAACAGAGTCCAGGCGCCTGCAGAGCAGGCCCTGCAGCTAAGGCCTGGGCGCTTACCTGGGGGAAATGTTGGACCTGCCATGCAGACAAGCAGGGTCTTTGTACTGCATGGAGGCTGGATTTACCACCACACGCTGGTTGGGAAGTGAGGGTTAAATGATCCCCATTTAACTAAAAAATGAATAAGTGTACTTGAAATGATTTTTTAAAGTCTTTGGTAGTCTATACTTACGTTCTTTCTTTCTTTCTTTCTTTCTTTCCACTATAGACAGTATTCGTGGCTACTTCGGGGAAACAATTGCTCTGTACTTTGGATTTTTGGAATATTTCACTTTTGCATTAATCCCCATGGCTGTCATTGGGTTACCTTACTACTTGTTTGTGTGGGAAGACTATGACAAGTATGTGATCTTTGCCTCATTCAACCTAATCTGGTCCACGGTGATTCTGGAAGTGTGGAAGCGTGGCTGTGCCAACATGACCTACAGGTGGGGGACATTGCTCATGAAGAGAAAGTTTGAGGAGCCCCGGCCGGGATTTCATGGTGTCTTGGGTATCAATCCCATCACTGGAAAGGAGGAGCCTCTGTACCCCAGCTACAAGAGACAGTTGCGCATTTACTTGGTCTCCCTACCATTTGTATGCCTCTGCCTCTATTTCTCACTGTATGTCATGATGATTTACTTCGACTTGGAGGTTTGGGCCTTGGGTCTACATGAGAACAGCGGGTCTGAGTGGACCAGTGTCCTGTTGTATGTGCCCAGCATCATCTATGCCATTGTGATTGAGATCATGAATCGTCTCTATCGATATGCTGCCGAGTTTTTAACTTCATGGGGTAAGACTTCAGGCTTTATATTCACGTCTTACTTGCCTGTAAGAAATGTTGCCTAGATCGTGGGATTCATATAGCTGCTACCTTACAGAGAAAATAGATGTTGCTTTTGGCTCATTATAGAGACATGAGGAAAAATTCATCAGCTTTGTGAACACTGATGATCTCCATGCCATGGTTATCATAACTCTCATTTATCGAGTGTTAATTACTATGTTCTAGGTATCCTGCTAAGCACTTTATTCACAGTATCTCACCATCACCTTTTCAAGGGTACCGTGAAGTAGAAGTTATTTCACCCTTTTGTGGATAAAGATAACTGATGCTTAATGAGGTTCAGACAGCAAATAATGGAGCTAGGCTAATTCAGACCTATCTGTCCAAAACTTGTGCTCCTAATACTGTGACATTGTGTTTCATGCCGAGGGTAAAATAGATTGAAATTGTTTCACTGGCTAGAGCCACAGAAGAAAGAAAAAAAATTATCTTCATGATACTCAGCTAAATCAACTGTGACCACTTTCCTAAAATGGAGTATCTAGTTGGTATGAGGCACTGAGGACTGCTATTGAACTCGTTGAAGGCAGGTGTTTATGGATATATCTGTGGTAAAAAAGGAACTTGGTTATAAGTTGAAAATAGTCTTGATAGGCCATTCACTCTTTAATTTATTTATTCATTCAAACCAATGAACAAATTCGCTATATTATTCCCTAGGAAGAAGTCTAGGCCTTAACTTTATGGGCCATAAAGATGTTTTAGGGGCCAGACGTGGTGGCTCACACCTGTAATCCCAGCACTTTGGGAGGCTGAGGTGGGTGGATCACAAGTTCAGGATTTTGAGAGCAGCCTGGCCAATATGGTGAAACCCCGTCTCTACTAAAAGTACAAAACTTGGTGTGGTGGCGGGCACCTGTAGTCCCAGCTACTTGGGAGGCTGAGGCAGGAGAATTGCTTGAACCCGGGAGGCGGAGGTTGCAGCGAGCCGAGATCGCCCCACTGTACTCCAGCCTGGCCCACTGCACTCCAGCCTGGGCGACAGAGCAAGACTCTGTCTCAAAGAAAAAAGATGTTTTAAATTATTTTTATTAGTTGTATAGCAATATCAGCTGTCATTTATCAAGTACTTTCCTTATGCTAATACTAGGCTAAAGTTTTATATTAGATCCTGAGAGTGACCCTGGGAGGAAGATGGTCAGGCTTGTTTTGAGGGAATAAGGCTGAGTATCAGGAGGTTAAGTAACTTACCCAAGGTTAGGCAGTGGCTGAATAGCTGAGTTGGCGTTCAGATCCAGGTCAGTCCAACACTCTGTGTGTAAGATGACATTTCTCTTCAGAATCTTCCTTTTTGTCATTTTATCTTGCTGCTTTGGGATCTATGCAGTGTTAACTTTTTTAGATTAAGATAGAAATTTGAGTTTCCTTTCAAGTTAACCCTTGTAAGCCACATGAAACTTTACTTGCAGAATTTTATTTACAGAAAACTTTATTTATTGCCCTCTTCTTTAGTGGTTACTGTTAGTTTTCACTATTTCTTCTTATACAGGGTCTTTGGGTGGCTGTCTGTAGGATTGTTTGCCAGCACTTCCCAAATTTCATTGTAGCAGTAATTTAAAAAATAATTTCAGACTACAATGCTGTTGCATTACCCTGAAAAATGTGTCCTTGTTTGATGCTCTTGGTGGTAAGGCATAGCTGTGATTGACAGCCTAGATCATTTACTGACTGAGGCTCTGATGTTGGACATCTCTTCCCTCAGTGCAACTCACTTGACCTCATAACAGTGCTTTCATATTGTTTTCTTACTGAGAAGTTACCTCTGTGTTTTAATGTTTTAGAGAATCATAGATTGGAATCTGCCTATCAGAACCATCTAATTCTGAAAGTTTTAGTGGTAAGTACAGCATTTATATACAAATCCATGTTATGAAACTGATATATGCTACATAATATATAGGAATACAAATATGAAGAATTGCTTCTAAGTTATCAATTAACATATTTTTTGCAAATAGGCAAGGATTGATTAATAAATATGTTTACCTCTGTGTTCAGTAGTCGTGTTACAAATGTGCATGTGATGTAAGACTTCAAAATATAAGAGTTGTATTATAGCCAATTTCCAGTTATTTAAAAACTAGACCGGGTGCAGTGGTTCATACCTGTAATCCCAGCACTTTGGGAGGCCTATGCTGGTGGATCATGAGTTCGAGACCAGCCTGGCCAACATGGTGAGACCCTGTGTCTACTAAAAACAGAAAAATTACCTGGGCATGATGGCACAGGCCTGTAATCCCAGCTACTCGGGAAGCTGAGGCATGACAATTGCTTGAACCCAGGAGGTGGAGGTTGCAGTGAGCCAAGATGGTGCCACTGCACTCCAGTTTGGGTGACGGAGCGAGACTCTGTCTCAAATAAATAAATAAACAAATAAACAAATAAATAAATAAATAAATAAAATAAAATAAAATAAAATAAACTAACGGGCCAGACACGGTAGCACATGCCTGTAATCCCAGCACTTTGGGAAGCTTGAGGCAGGTGGATCACTTGAGGCCGGGAGTTTGAGACTAGCCTGGCTAACACAGTGAAAACCCATCTCTACCATAAAACACACAAAAAATTTGCCCGGTGTGGTGGCACCTGTAATCCCAGCTACTGGGGTGGCTGAGGCAGGAGAATTGCTTGAACCTAGGAGGCAGAGGTGGCAGTGAGCCGAGATTGCACCACTGTACTGCATCCTGGGTGACAGAGCAAGACCTTGTCTCAAAAAACAAAAACAACAACAACAACAAAATAACCACTTTTTAGAAATGTTTCTGTTCTTTTCCTTTTGGTGATTTCTTTGAATGTTTTACTATTCAGCAGTCGTTCCTGGCACCACAGCCTGTTTAGTGATGGAACATTACATTAAAAAAAGGTTTTTTTTTGGTTAAATTTCCAAAGCTCAAAAGGTTCCCAGCATGTTTTGACAGGTGGGAGGAAAGAAACAGAGAGAAAGCAGTATGTAACCTGCTTGCTGTTTGTGTAAAAGCTGACATGTCTGCCTCTTTCCATAATAAAGAAATACCAGCTTGAAAATACTTCATTTATCAGGGGTTTACCTCAGTCATCTGTAACATAAGTGAGAGTCAAGAAAGGTGCGTGAAGAATCCTCTGAACTTTCAACTGGAATTGATTTAACACAGTCCATGTACTTCACTCCCAAGAGAAGGATCCAGGCCCTCTTTTAGAGTCTCTGTTCTAGCCGTAGAAATCATTCTAAGAAGTTTATCTATTTGGTTTTTTGGTCCTTGAAAAATCAGAAACCAGCATCATGAGGGTGTTTAGATTTCTGGAAATAGGCAAACCTACAGAGGAAGAACAGGTAAGGAAATGAAAACCTGTCATAAGAGATAAGAATTCAACAACTGGGCATTAGGAAAGCAAAAAGTAGCCCTACATATCCAAAAGACTTTGAAGGCCTTCTTCACCCTGTGAAATGGCTGATACTTAGAATGTTGGTGCTAAATCCACAAGGAAGTTCTGTTCTGTGCTCTCTGTGTAAGAAAGTAGAGAAACATGGGATACATTAAAAAGTTCATTCAAAAAGGTTATTATAGGAGGAACTTTTTCCCTCAGAGGTAAAAACATTCCGTTTGTCTTGAAGACTTCAGTTGTTTGTGAGACTTTATTATTTTCTGATGATGCCAGTTACAAGGTAACTGCCTTGTAAAAAAAAAAAAGCCATTGGTTAAAGTCGTCTTCCTCCATGGTGCTTCTTAGGCCTTTCTCTTCCTTCTTAATCTTAAGGGGATGGTGTTTCTTAGCCTTCCAAGGCTTTTGCTTTTCAACTTCTGCTCTAACTTAGCACCCCTGTCCTGTGGCCGTATTGATCTTACTGCTCACTTTCTAGAACGACCCCCCCATCTCCGCAGTAATTAAGCACTCACACCTGTACACATAGCAGCCTTTGTCTAAGTGATGCTACTGGGTTGGAATAGTCAGCATGGGGGCTGGGAGGCAGAAAGGAAACCCACTGGTGCCGGGGGTAAGCTATAGGTTCTTGAGCAGGGAACTCCTAGAAGAGATGGCACTTTTTGTGGAAGGATCCCCTTAATTGGTACTTCCCTTCACCCAGCCTGCTTCTGTGTATCTGGCAGGGCGAGGGAGTTCATGCTCATGGTGACAAAGATGCTTCCCAGGCCAGACTGGTTGTTATAGCCTCCCAGTTACCTGCTGTCTCTCTGTAATAGAGAGAATCTCAGGTCCATAGGCATGAAGAGGCCTCTTGTATTAGGCCCTTGTGGCAGGGGCCCCCTTGCCATTGTCACCCAGCTGCCCCACTTACTTTTGATGGGGTTTCCAGGCATGGGCTTGCTGTGATGGGGTCTTTCTTGCCAGTGCTTGCCTGGCCATCCTGGGATCTCTCTGTGGAGCAGGGGAGTCTCAGGCCCAGCAAGGAAGAAGAGCACTTCCCTAGGAAACTTATTGTTAGTTGGGGGGTCCTCATTGATTTCCCCTTGCCGGTTTAGCAGGGCTCCCCTGGCACTGACAGAATTCCTATTCAAATGTGGGAGGAATGAGCCTGCTTGGGCTACCTGGGTTGGTAGGTTGGGGTTGGGAAATGCCAGGCCTTGGTCTCCTCCTTCTGTTGGGTGGGGGAACTTAAGGTGTGCATGTGCTGTGTTGTTCCTTCAGCTCTGGGTTCCTAAACCATCTCATCTTCCTTTAAGCACCTTTCAGAGTTCTCCTTTGGTTGCCTTGTTTGTTATTTCCAGAGTTTGTTTATTTAATAAGGAGACATGGGGAGAAACAAGTCTTCTCCATTTCATTTAGACCGGAAGTCTCTCATTACATTTTTAAATGCTACATTACAGTTGTAATAAAGTACTCTAAAGTAGTGTTTAACACTTATCTTTTTTTTTTTTTTTTTTTTTGGCAGTTCAACTTTCTCAATTGCTTTGCCTCACTCTTCTACATTGCCTTTGTCCTGAAAGATATGAAGCTTTTGCGCCAGGTGAGTATAAATAACAGAAAAATATCATTTTTTAGGTCATAGAGGTGGTTTTCTCTCTTTAGATGCTGCAATTGGCTTCAAATTATTTTTACAAATAAAAATCTTTTAAATTTTGTGTATTTTAAAGCAAATTCTAAATAAAAAGTTATTAGGAATCACATTGTGTATTATGCTCAGCTGAAATGAGTTGAACCTAACCAACCTGAAAAATTAATAGTATAGGGCAGTAAAATCAATTATATAGTTCACCTCAAAGCTTGTAAGCAACTCTAACAGCAAAAATGTAGTATTCATTAATCGAACTGTTTTGTGTGCCTTGGGTGGGGATGATTGGTGTAACCCTAGGTCTCGCAAATTTAATTTTTAAATTAATAAGTTGTTAAACTTTAGAGACCAGTGGATCCTTTGCAGTGCTGTATCTTTTCTAAAGTGTCTGACATTTATTTTGGTGTGTTGTCATTTCTGGATCACATAATACCAATGAATAATAAATTAAGAACTAATTATTGATTCTAAATTCTCCTTTTTATATTTGAACCAGTTATAAGTAAATGGCTGTTTTTTTCCCAGTTTTAATATTCTGAGATTGTTGGTGAGCAGTCTCAAAGCGTAGACTCCACTTGTTAAAGATTATTTTTCAAAATAGAGAAAGTTTAAAGTAATACATTTGGAATTGATGAGTTGGATGTACATGTAATAGTGGTCCCATGTAATAGTGTATTAGTCGAATGTGACTTCTCATTTCTTCTGCTTTAAAGAGTCTCCTTTATTTAGCAGAAAATAGGAGAATGGAGGACTGCTTTAAAAAACAGTTATAATACCGCAAAGGTGGGGTGTGATGGAAACACTCATACCTATCTGAGAAAAGTGGAGATTGATACATCTCTGGAAAGCAGCTCTCTTGATAGCTTTACCAAGAACTTTAACTCATCCCTAGTAAATCATCAGAGAGGAGCAAAGATTCATCTACGTAGATATCCAAGCACCAGCATTATAATAGCGAAAATTGGGAGTAATACTTAATTCAACAGCAGTGTACGGGCCAAGTAAAAAAGAATTTTTAATGACATGGGAAAATGCTCACACATATTAAGTGATAAAAGCAGTAAACAAAGTTGTATCCATATAGGATAATTATAGTTTTATTTTTATATATGATTGGAAAGAAATATCCCAAGAAATAGCAGTGGTTTTGTTATGGTTGTGGAATTATGGGTGGCTCTTTTTTTCTATTTTCTTTTTTTTTTTAATTAATACATGCCTAGTTGTACATTTTTATGGGGTATATATGCTGTTTTGTTACATTCATAAAATGTGTAATGAAGGCTGGGCATAATGGCTCATGCCTGTAATCCCAGCACTTTAGCAGGCTGAGGCAGGCAGATTGCTTGAGCCCAGGAGTTCAAGACTAACCTGGGCAACATGGCGAAATCCTGTCTCTATCAAATATACAAAACATTAGCTGGGTGTGGTGGCACATGCCTGTAGTCCCAGCTACCTGGGAGGCTGAGGTGGGAGGATCACCTGAGCCTGGGAGCTCCAGGCTGCAGTGAACTGTGATCGCGCCACTGCACTGCAAAGTGAGACCTTGTCTCAAAAAAAAAAAAGAAAGGTGTAATGATCAATCAAGGTATTTAGAGTATCTATCACCTCGAGTATTTATCATTTCTATATGTTGGGAGCGTACAATACATTATTTACACACCCACCCAGCCTCTGGTAACTGTCATCCCACTCTATCTCTATGAGATCAACGTTTTTAGCTCCCGCATATGAGTGAGAGCCTGTGATATTTGTCTTTCTGTGCCCGGCTTATTTCACTTAACATAATGACCTGCAGTTCCATTAGTGTTGCTGCAATTGACAGAATTTCAGTCTTTTTTATGGCCAACTAGTATTCCATTGTGTATATATACCACATTTTCCTTATCTGTTTATCTGTTGATAGACACTGAGGTTGATTCTGTTTCTTTATTATTACGAATAGTATTGCAGTAAACATGGGGGTGCAGGTATCCCTTTGATATGC
>NW_012109019.1:532073-589388 GCF_000951045.1 Mandrillus leucophaeus | reverse complement strand
CTTTGTTGCACATTCTTGTCAGCATCTGGATTTTTTTGGGTCTTTTAATAATAGCTATTCTCGTTGGAGTAGGATGATATCTCATTGTAGCTTTGATTTTCATTTCCCTGATGATGAGTGGTGCTGAGCATTTTTTCATATACCTGTGGCTATGTATATGTCTTCTTTAGAGAAATGTGTATTCATGTCTTTTGCTTACTTTTTAATGGGATTATTTGTATTTTTGCTATTGTTTGAGTTCCTTGTATATTCTGGTATTCTAGGTATTAGTTCCTTATCAGATGCATAGTTTGCAGATCTTTTCTCCCATTCAACAATTGTCTCTTCACTGTGTTGTTTCCTTTGCTGTGCAGAAGCTTTTTTCTTTAATGTAGTCACAGTTGTCTATTTTTGGTTTTATTGCCTGTGCTTTTGAGGTCCTAGCCATAAAATCTTTGCTTAGACCAATGTCCTATAGTATTTCCCGTATGTTTTCTTCTAGTAGTTTTATAGTTTCAGGCTTTATGTTTAGATCTTTAATCCACTTTGAGTTGACTTTTGTCTGTGGTGATAGAGAGGGGTCTAGTTTCGTTCTTCTGCGTATGGATACCTGGTTTTCCCAGCACCATTTAT
Organism: Mandrillus leucophaeus; assembly: GCF_000951045.1. NCBI lineage: Eukaryota > Metazoa > Chordata > Mammalia > Primates > Cercopithecidae > Mandrillus > Mandrillus leucophaeus. The sequence goes on along the minus strand of NW_012109019.1, from coordinate 588,776 downwards.
TGAAGAGGGTATTTTTTTCTCCAGTATACATTTTTTTTTGAGATGGAGTCTCACTCTGTTGCCCAGGCTGGAGTGCAGTGATGCAATCTTGGCTCACTGCAGCCTCCAAGGTTCAGGAGTTTCTCGTGCCTCAGCCTCCCAAGTAGCTGGGATTACAGGCGTTCGCCACCACGCCCGGCTGATTTTTGTATTTTTAGTATAGACGGGGTTTCACCATGTCGGCCAGGCTGGTCTCAAACTTCCTTTTTTTATTTTTTCTTTGAGACAGGGCCTCGCTCTGCCGCCCAAGCTGGAGTGCAGTGGTGCAATCTCGGCTCACTGCAAGCTCTGCCTCCCAGGTTCATGCCATTCTTCTGCCTCAGCCTCCCAAGTAGCTGGGACTACAGGCGCCCGCCACCAAACCCGGCTAATTTTTTGTATTTTTAGTAGTAGAGATGGGGTTTCACTGTGTTAGCCAGGATGGTCTCAATCTCCTGACCTCATGATCCGCCCGCCTTGGCCTCCCAAAGTGCTGGGATTACAGGCGTGAGCCACCGTGCGGGGCCTCAAACTTTCAGTCTCAGGTGATCTGCCCGCCTTGGCCTCTCAAAGTACTGGGATTACAGGTATGAGCCACTGCACCCCGCCTCAATATACATTCTTAGTGCCTTTATAGAAAATCAGTTGACTGTAAATATGTGGATTAATTTTTTTTTCTGTTTTTTTGTAGCGAGGGGGTATGTATTAGTGGTATAATTTAAATTCTTTAAAAAAGAATTTAGTCAAACTGTTTTTTTCCGTAGTTGGCAACATCATTTAGATTTACATGTTGCAGTCAGGATGAAATGTTGAAGAACACAACTGCAAGTTAATTCATTTTTGTAATGATTCTTTTTTTAAAGTTTTAGAATTGACAAATAATTGTACATATTCATGAAGTACATGGTGATGTTTTCATACATAAAATGTATTGCAATCAGATCAGGGTAGTTAGCATATCCATCCTCTCAAACATTTTTTATTTCCTTGTATTGGGACTGTTTAATTGACCAGTTTGTTTCTTATTATAACATTATTTGTATTATAATCTTATTTATCTTTTAATCTTGGTCTTTCATGTGAAAAACCATAAATTGGGAACACCTAGCTTTTCTAATACTAGTTTTTATAACACAATAGTATGCTATTTATTGAAGATTCCATTTTATTTGTTGCATAACTGTATTTGTTATAAATGCCATAGTTTTATTAATTTATATATAATTTTTATATATTTATATATAATTTATATAAATGCTATATTTTATTAAGCTATATTCCCAAAATATGATCTGTGTGCTTCTCTTTAGAGCTTGGCCACTCTCCTGATTACCTCCCAGATCCTCAACCAAATTGTGGAATCTCTTCTTCCTTATTGGCTCCAAAGGAAGCATGGTGTGCGGGTGAAGAGGAAGATGCAGGCTTTAAAGACAGACACTGATGCTACATTATATGAACAGGTCATCCTGGAAAAAGAAATGGGAACTTATTTGGTAAGTTGGAATATTGCTGAATTAAACATTTACTGAAAGTGAATAGTAGCCATGCACCGAGTTCAACAAATGTTACACATTCATGATCTCCGATGTGGCTATTCTAGAAGTGCTTTCCAGTCAGTCTCCTCGTCATGAACCACTTTAAAGTGAAAAGGATAGAATTGTGTGTTGAAGCACTGCTGTCTGAAATCCAAAGTTATGCCTAATGACACCAAAGGGCAAATTTGGAGAATTACATGACTACTTTGCTTTGCGGAGAGCAGGGTAGAAATAGTTGCCCCAGAGACGACAGAACGGGAGAGATGGTCCCTGAAGAGGCAGCGGCATTGCTCACTCTTGACACTTCAAACTCATGGAAAATGATGGCCGCACAAGCAAAAGATAGAGGCCCATTGATGAACAATGGAATGCCAATCTGAAGATTGAATTTTAGTTTACGTTAGTCCTATTGTATAAATATAAAACAGTTCCTTTAAGACAGAGAGTTTCTGAATTATTTTTAGGAACTACAAGCAGATCATTAGAGATTTACACTTTTAATATTTGAAAGAAAGGTCTAGTTCATAAAATCTGACTATGTGTTCAACCAACTTTTATTGAGCTCTGACTACATTCACTGTTTCTATATTTCACATTTTTTAAGGCCATTGTTTCTTAACATCCTGCACCTTCCTTGTTGCTACAGTATTCCTTCTGGTGAAATACATCCTTCAGTGGGTCATTTACTAAAAGCCCGTTATTGTGAAACTTTCATAGTCTTGTTTTTCATCTTGAATGAGTTTATCTCCTGATTATTGAGTATCTTGACTGACTTTCATAATTTTTCTCATGTGCTTAGGAATTTTAGTTTGTATGTTCATGTTGAGTAGGACTTTGTCCTTTTCTCTCTGCTCACTTCTGCCTTATTTTTTGCAGTTGCCCCCACTGAGCCTCCAAGCCCCTCATCCAGAACCAAGTGTTTGTAGTCTAGAGCTCCCATCTTGTGGTGTTGATGAGGATTTTATAGATCTGGTCACAGAGCCAGTTGGTAGCATGCTGTTGGCATAGCTGTAGTTACCAGGCAGCAGTTGTGGCTTTTTTAAAGCCTCCTTTGAAGGGCAGGGAGCGTGGTCCCAACCCCTGGTTTTGCTCAGCAAGCCTGGTTCCAGTTACACTCCAGGGGAGAGGGTGCTCTTGGTTCTCCTCCTGATAGGATACAGATCCTAGCCCCTTCTATCATCGCTGTGTTTGAGGGAGATGATTCAAAGTATAAACACATAGTACACTTTGAACAGTAACATTGTTTATATTTATATATGAAGCATAGAGAAAAGACACACACCTACTCTCTCTCCAGAGAAAGAATTAAAGAGAAAGAACACGTGGGCATAAGTGTGGAGCTGTCCTTTCTGGATTGATTGAGTGCTAGCTTACTATGGGATAAAAGTTAAATTATATCATTTTACTGTAGGATAGAAGTTCCCATTATGTCAGGATCCTATCCTTGCCTGTGCTTGGGGGTGGTATTCTTGGCCACATTTATTTTCCTTTCTTCACTCTCTTATAGAAACTGCACCAGCAGTCTGTCCCCCTGTACTCTGTTCTCTCACTCCATCCCCCTCATCTTTGAAGGCCTCCTGTCACCGGCCATCACCTGGTACTCTTGTATCTCCTCCTTCTCCTTCTAACTGCTCCACCAAGTCAGCAACTTGCCTATTTTGAACTAAGCAAACTCTTCACATCTTCTGCTGTTTTTGTCCTGTCTTTCCCTCCCCTCACAGTTTTCTGCAATAATTCTCCATATTGTTGTCTCTAGTTTCCTACTTCTCTTTCTATAATCAATTAGAATCTGCTTTCAGCTCTTCTTTTTCTCCAAAATTGTTTGGGCAAACAACATTATCTCCTGAAGTACCCAAAACACAATTCATAATCTTCTCAAGATGGGTTTCTCCTGCTTTGCCCCTGACTCAATGAATGGTTTTTAGTATAGTCCTCATCTGAGCAATTCTAATTTATCTAAGAACTGTATGCCAGTGATGTGACACTGCCAAAATCTCAGATCTTACCTCTTTTGACATTTCAAGGTATCTGACAAAACCTTTATGAAGGAAGGTGAGGGAGGCATGTCAAAAAGAAGCGAATGAAGCTCTATATCATTAATCATTTGGTGACTAAATCAGAAAGAAGGTTCAAGACTTTGCCTTGCCAATTCAGAATATTTCCGTTATACACCACAGGCTCTCTGATGTGAAGTAAAGGAAATAATATATTGATTTCTCTCAGGTCCTGGGTCTGTGAGTGAACTCTAGGGTTTACAGTGCCACTCCTTTTTGGGCCTGCAGAGTTCTGCATGATCTGGCCATTTCCCACTCCTAATCTCTTACAGGTTTCTTTTTCATTATCTCCACTGGAGTGACATTGGATATTTGCCATTTCAGTTCTCTCCATGTATTTGGAGGTGGGGATACTTTTGGGTCACATTTATTCTGGATGATTGTTTCCTATGCATGAATCCTTTCTTCTGGGTTCATTTTTCTCCTAATTGAAATCAATGAATTTAGAATTGTATTTTCTGTAATCTCATCCTGACTGTTATGTATGAGTCTAAAATAATGTTACCAAGCTTTGGGAAAAAGCAATTTGGCTGAAACTTTAAAAACATTACTATAGGGACATGGATGCAGCTGGAAACCATCATTCTCAGCAAACTATCGCAAGAACAGAAAACCAAACACCGCATGTTCTCACTCATAGGTGGGAACCGAACAATGAGATCACTTGGACTCGGGAAGGGGAACATCACACACTGGGGCCTATCACAGGGAGGGGGGAGGGGGGAGGGATTGCACTGGGAGTTATACCTGATGTAAATGACGAGTTGATGGGTGCTGACGAGTTGATGGTTGCAGCACACCAACATGGCACAAGTATACATATGTAACAAACCTGCACGTTATGCACATGTACCCTAGAACTTAAAGTATAATTAAAAAAAAAATTACTATAAGAGTAATACTCACTATAGAAAACTTAGAAAATGCAGGATACAGTCAATATATAAAAAGAAATTATTTGTAATATTGCCACCTATGGTAATCCCCTGGGTCTCCTGACTGCTGCTTCACCAGCCCAGGACTAAGGCTGTGTTGCTTCCTAGATCTTCACTGTCCTCTGCTGTCCTTTTCCTGTGAACTGCCCACTCATATCCAACTGCATAGCTGAGTGAGGCTGAATTTTCATGATGACTGTTTCAAGTAGAACATCATATTGCTGCACAGTAAATGAACTGCCTTCTACTAAATGATACATTATAGAAGTTTGCAAAAAATGTAAAAAGTGCCAGTCTACATTAACATTTTTTGAAATGTAATTATTTTTCAAAAGACATTTATGTTAATCTGTTATTGTTTAAATGAATTAATGGAAGATCTTTAAAATTTCTCAGTTTTTTTTTTTTTTTTCTTGTGAGACAGGTTCTCACTTTGTCACCCAGGTTGGAGGGCAGTGGTGGCAATAGTGGCTCACTGCAACCTCAACCTCCCAGGCTCAAGCAATCCTTCTACCTCAGCCTCCTGAGTATCTGGGACTATAGGCATGCACCATCATGCCTGGCTTATTTTTGTATTTTTTGTAGAGATGGGCTCTCACTGTGTTGCCCAGGCTGATCCTGAACTCCTGGATTTAAGCAGTTCTCCCACCTTGGCCTCCCAAAGTGTTGGGATGAGCCACCATGCCTGGCCTAATTTCTCGGTTTTAATTAATAATATAGTAAGCATCAAAGCATCAACTAGATAAACTCACATAAACAAAATGTCTTTTTTTTTGAGACAGAGTCTCGCTCTGTCGCCCAGTGGCGCGATCTCGACTCACTGTACCTGGGTACAGTGTACTCAGTATGCTCCCGAGTACCTGGGACTACAGGTGCCTGCCACGCCCAGCTAATTTGTTGTAGTTTTTAGTAGAGACAGGGTTTCACCATGTTAGCCAGGATGGTCTCAATCTCCTGACCTTGTTATCCGCCCGCCTCGGCCTCCCAAAGTGCTGGGATTACAGGCGTGAGCCACTGTGCCTGGCCAAACAGAATGTCTTTAATGTCCTCAATAATTTTTAAGAGTTTAGGACTCTTAAGACCAAAAAAGCTTGAAAATTACAGCTCTAGAGCAACCTCCTTGCCGTTTTTCAAGGAATTGGCTTTTGTAAATCTATTGTTTGGTCTTACTTCTCATAAGATTTGAGTTAAATGATTTTGGAAGTATACCACCATTGCACCCCATCAGGAGGCATTGACGTCTGGTTGCCCATTTTGTGGGGTCAGCTTGTTTGATCATTTGGTTGGCTTGGTAAAAGGCAGACTGCACAGGTGGTTTTTTTTTTCTTCATTTTATAATGAATAAATTATCTGTGGGTCAATACTTTTGAGTCTTTCCTTTTCCTTTTTATAAATAGTATCTCTTTAAAAATACAATTTCTAATTGTTTGTTGCTGGCATATGGGAATGCTGTTAACTTTTATATCTTTTACCCACAATTTTGCTGAACTCTCCTGTTATTTCCAAAATATTTTCTATAGATTTTGTTGGATTTTCTATATAGGCAGTAATTTGAGCTATAAATAATGACCATTTTCTTTCTTCCTTCAGTCTTTACCCTTTTTGTTATCTACTAGGCTTACTAGTATGTTCAATATAACTTGAATAGAAGTAATTATTACAGGAATCTTTATCTTATTTCTGATTTTTTTATTCTTCTCACCATTGTGTGTTATGTTTGTTCTGTGTTTTTAGTAAATAACATTTTATCAGTTTAAAACTTCTCAGCTGAGTGTTGATAGCATGGTCCAACAAAAAGAGAGAATAGGGTAGATTGTGTCTTGGTTAATATATTCTTAGTGTGTGTATGTGTTTTCTTTGTTAAATTTTCATTTTTTTCCTTCTTGCTGTTGGATTATGTCCTTGGTTTGCTAAATTTATTGGCTCAAAAGCAGTCAGAAGTGTAAAAGGTACTGATACAATGTGAATGTGTACCTATCATCACTCAGAATCGCCTGGAGAGATGGACACACGGAGTGTGGGGAAACAGAGTGTGGGGAAACACAGAGTGTGGAGCACACTGCTGTGTTTGGAAAGGACTCCCTGGGTGCTATACACTAATAACTCCAAGAAGGCCTTTGCATGATTTCCAGAGGCTTCCCAATAGCACACCTGAGAAAAACTGCCTGCACATCTCTGCATAGGCTTGATCTTTACAGCCTGAAACAGTACAATTTTGAATGCTGAGCATAGGGTATCAGGATTTCTTAAGACCGAATGTGGTAAAAATGGCTTGATTGCTAAGATTTTTACTCTTTCCCAACTCTTGATTTCTTCATCCTTCAGAGAAAGAGATTGATGCAATGTCACTGGGTATTTTTAAGAACCATAACTAGATGCTGCAACACAACACAAGAACATACTATCTACAGCCAAAGACAACCAACCAAATTATTTAGAAACTGCTCACCTTTGAATCCCAAGCCGAGCATTTAACCTGCCAGTTCTGAGGTTTATGTGTATAGTGGTACTTTCTGGTGAACCTCGAAAATAGCCAGTGAGACTCAGAATCTGTGGGTTCATACTTGATTCAGATATCCAGAACATCTGGAAGAAGCACCTTTTGCCATTCCCAATACCCTATTGTTGTGTTTGAGATTTTCTATTTAGTAAAATATAAAATAAGAAACACTGACTGGAAGTGGACTCTGACTTACACTAACACTGAACCTAATATGCTTATCTTAGTGAAAGACTGGTTCAGAGATGCAATAATAATAATGTTTATTAATTTTAAAACATTAATGCTTATGTTGCTGTAAAATATTGTGATGAACATTTTCTTAAACTGAAATTATTATTGCATGTGTGTGGGATGATCATGAAGCCTGAGGGTGTCAGAAGTTGGAGAAACACTGGTGTGTGGTGGGGAAACTCTTTGAGGTTTTTTGGAATAGTTAGAGGCCACGGCTTTGAAGAGTATTGCAAAAGGATATTCATTCCTATTATATGATATTAAAATAATGCATGCTTGTTTATATTTTCAGGGCACCTTTGATGATTACTTGGAATTATTCCTGCAGTTTGGTTATGTGAGCCTTTTCTCCTGTGTTTACCCATTAGCAGCTGCCTTTGCTGTGTTAAATAACTTCACTGAAGTCAATTCAGATGCCTTAAAAATGTGCAGGGTCTTCAAACGTCCGTTCTCAGAACCTTCAGCCAGTATTGGTGTGTGGCAGGTAATTGTTTGAGAAAATAATTATTCCTTTAAAAAATAAAAATATGAGGTGTTCTGACAGGGAGAAAAAATTAAAAAAGTAAGCCCTACAGAGAGATTTGGGAAAACTGAGTTTGTTTGTTTTGTTACAAACTAGCTGTGTGGCCTTAGATAACGATTAACTTTGTCTAGCTTCACTTTTCTTGTTTTTAAAATTGGGGGTTAGGCGAGATAAATATAATTTCTAAGACCCCTTTTAGATGTGAAACTCTGACTATCTTCTGGGAAAGTAGCCAGCTGAGACTTCATCTCAGCCAGTATTAATGAGACCCTCCCTGCTACAGTGTCAGTGGAAGCCACATGGGGAGCCTAGACTTCTGCTCCTATCTGGCAGTAATAGACTCCTTTTTTAGTTTCTGCTAGTCTAGTTTTCTAGTCCTGGGGTGGTCTCAGAGGAAGCCTAGTGGAATATAAGGAGTTTCCACCACAACCCTGCACAGTGGAGGCCACATGGGAACATATATGAGGCACCTGTCCTTCTCTCCCTGAAGGAAGAATCTGTAGAGGTCTGGTGGGAAGCCAGAGCACCCATCCTTGTCCAGCAATAATGAAGAATCCCCGCTGGGTGCCAGTAGTTTCTACAGGGGGAACCTGGACTTCTACCTCTACCTGATAGTAATAAGGCGTTATCCCCTCTTCCCTTGCTGGAATGGTGTCAGAGAAATCAACTAAAACAGAAGGTTTAAATAAGATTTAGAATCTTATCTCTCCTAACATGTCCAGGTTTCTATTTAAAAAATCACTGATCAGACTGGGTGTGGTGGCTCACACCTGTAATCGCAGCATTTTGGGAGGTTGAGGCAGGCGGATCACCTGAGGTTAGGAGTTTGAGACCAGCCTGGCCAACATGGTGAAACCCCGTCTCTACTAAAAATAAAAAAATTAGCCAGGCATGCTGCTGGGTGCCTGTAATCCCAGCTACTCAGGAGGCTGAGGCAGAAGAATCACTTGAACCCGAGAAGAAGAGGTTGCAGTGAGCTGAGACCGCACCATTGCACTCCAGCTTGGGTGACAGAGCGACACTCCATCTCAAAAAAAAAAAGAAAAAGAAAAAGAAAAATCACTCATCATAGAAAGAACCAGGAAGAAATCAAGCTTAATGAGAAAAGACAGTCAGCAGATGCCACTACCCAGATGACACAGGTTAGAAATATTGGACAGAGATTTTAAAACAGCCTTATATAAAAGTTTCAATGAGTAATTATGACCATATCTGAAACAAATGAAAAAACAGACCCCTTTTAGATGTGGATGTCTCAGCAAAGAGATGGAAGATATAAAGGAGAATCGCACTGATATTTTAGAAGTGACAAATACCATAACTGAAATAAAAAGCACACTGAATGAGTGCAACAGCAGAATGGAAGGGACAGAGGAAATAATCAGAAACTGGAAAATAGAATAAAAGAAATTATCAGCTGAGTGCTGTGGCTCACGCCTGTAATCCCAGCACTTTGGGAGGCCAAAGCAGGCAGATCACGAGGTCAGGAGTTCAAGTCCAGCCTGGCCAACATGGTGAAACCCCATCTCTACTAAAAATACAAAAAATTAGCTGGGCCTGGTGGTGGGCACTTATATCCCAGATACTTGGGAGGCTGAGGCAGGAGAATCGCTTAAACCTGGGAGGCAGAGGTTGAAGTGAGCTGGATCGCACCACTGCACTCCAGCCCGAGCAACAGTGCGAGACTCCATCTCAAAAAAAAATTAGCTGGGCATGGTAGCGGGCACTTATAATCCCAGCTACTTGGGAGGCTGAGGCAGGAGAATCACTTAAACCTAGGAGGCAGAGGTTGAAGTGAGCTGGATCGCACCACTGCACTCCAGCCCAAGCAACAGTGAGAGACTCCGTCTCAAAAATAAAAAGAGGGAAATTATCCAGTCTGAACAACAGAGAGAAAATATTCTGTAAGAACAAACATAACCTCAGGGACCTCTGTGGGTATAAAAAAGAGCTCACATTCATGTCACCGAAGTTACAGAAGGAGAGAAGGAGGAGGGAGGGGCCCAAAAAGTACTTGAGTAAATAATGGCTAATAACTTTTTAAATGCGGCAAGAGACCCAAAACTGCAGAGTTAGGAAGCATTGTGAACCGCAAACAAGATAAAACAAAGAAATCCTTGCCAACACACATCATAAACACTTGAAAGCTAAAGACAGCATTTCAAGAGCATCAAAAGAGAAATAACATCTCACCTATAGGGGAAAAACAATCAGAATGACAGCCAATTTCTTATTGGAAACCATGGAGGCCAAAAGAAAGTGGCAAAATATTTTTCAGGTCCTTTAAGTGTTGTCAATATAGAATCCTGGCTGGGTGCAGTGGCTCACGCCTGTAATCCCAGCTCTTTGGGAGACTGAGGCAGGTGGATCACCTGAGGTCAGAAGTTTGAGACCAGCCTGACCAACATGGTGAAACCTCATCTCTACCAAAAATACAAAAATTAGCTGGCTGTGGTTGCGGGTGCCTGTAATCCCAGCTACTTGAGAGGCCGAGGCAGGAGAATTGCTTGAACCTGGAAGGCGGAAGTTGCAGTGAGCCGTAGGTTGCAGTGAGCTGGGATTACACCATTGCACTCCAGCCTGGATGACAAGAGCAAAACTCCATCTCAAAAAATAAAAAAAGTATGTGTGATTGATATATATATATATATATGTGTGTGTGTGTGTGTGTGTGTATGTGTATATATATATATCTCCCCAGAGATAATATTTTTCAGAAATGAAGGAAAAAGCAAGACACTTTCAGATGAGAGCGAACTAAGAGAATTTGTTGCCAGTAGACCTAGCCTAAGAGAATAGCTATAGGAAGTTCTCTTAACTAAGGAATTATAAAGGAAGAAATCTGGGAACCTGAGGAAGAAAAAACATGGTAACCAAAAATATTAGTAAACAAAATAGACTTTTCTTCTCTTATTGAGTTTTCTATGTTATGTTTGATGGTTGAAGCAAAACTTATAATACTGTCCAATGATTCTAAATATATGTAGAAAAAAATGTTTTATTTATTTTTTGTAGACATGGGCTCCCACTGTATTGACCAGGTTGGTCTTAAACTTCTGGCCTCAAATGATCCTACCACCTTGGCCTTCCAAAGTGCTAGGATTACAGGCATGAGCCACTACACCCAGCCTATGTAGACAAGATACACTGTCTGATTCTTTCCCCTGTGTCAAGACAAGTATATTATAAATAAAGGATGGTAGAGGGAGGTAAGGTTTCTGTGCTTCACTGAAACTGATAAATGATGACACAAGTAGAATGTGGTAAGTTATGGATATGTAATACCTAGAGCAACCACTGAAAACATTACACAAAAGGTATACTGAAGAACATTATAGATAAACCAAAATGGAATTCTAAACAATGTTCAAGTAAACCACAGTAAGACAGGAAAAAGAAAGCAGAGAAATGAAAAACAGGGAACAAACAGAAAACAAGGAAATGACCAGCTGTACATCCTAACATATCAATAAATACATTACTTGTAAATGGTCAGACAACAATTGAAGACAGAGATTGGGAGAGTGGATTAAAACACATGACTGAAGTATATGCTGTCTTTAAGAATCTCAAGTCAAATATGATTTAGGTGGGTTGAAAGTAAAAGAATAGAAAAAGATGTATATGGAAATATTAAAAGAAAGAAGGAATGACTATATTAGTGTCAGATAAAGTAGACATCTGAGCAAAAATTGCCAAAGAGGACCATTCTATGATAAAAGTGTCAAATTACCAGGAAGACATAGCAATCTTAAATGTATATGTACCAAAGAACAGAGTTTCAAAATATGTGGGGGAAAAAAAACTTGAACTGAAAGGAGAAATATTAGTAGATGACCAGGAGAAATGAATGGATATGTTCATACAAAGACTGCACAGGAATGTTCATAGCAACTTTATTCACAGTAACCCCAAACTGGAAACAACCCAACTTGCCACCAGTAGGCAAACGGATAACAAAAATTTTGACATATTTATAAAATGGAACCCTGCTCAGTAAAAAAGAAATGAAATAGTGATACATAAAACATGGATCAATCACTGAATCATTATGCTGCTTGAAAGAAGCAGACACAAAAGAATGTATACTGTATGGTTTCAGTTATATCTGATTTTTGGAATATGCAAACAAATCTATCTTGACAAAAAGCAGATCATATTTTGCTTGGACCCAGGTGTAAAGAGAGGGCTGAATTGCAAGGGTCATGAGGAATCTTTTGGGGTAAATGGAAATGTCCTGTGTCTTGTTTGTGGTGCTGGTGGTTTCACAGGTAAATACACCTATCAAAATGTGATGAAGTATATACTTTAAATGCATGCAGTTTATTGTTTGTAAATTATAACTCAATATAGGTGATTTTTTAAAAACCTGAAAGTTTAGTTACAAACATACTGCAAGTTCAGGAAGCCAGGCACTGTCATATGCTGCTGGTGGAAGCATGAGCTGGTCAACCCATGCGGTGCAGCTTCGTATTATCTATCAAAATTACAAATGGATGTCCCCTTTGACTCAGCCATTTCACTTTCCAGAATTTAGCCTCTTTCCACATTTGTTAAATGATGTTCTTATAAGATCACCAATTGTAGCATTGTTTGCAATAGCAACTAAATGCCCACCAGTAAGAAAATGGTTACATAAATTCTGATAACGTCCGTGTAATAAAATGCTGAAGCAGATGTGGCAAAGAAGGAGGGAGCTCTTTTAGTATTGACACAGAAAGTCCCTCAAGACACTTTAAATGACCAAAGCAAGGGACCTGACAAGGAATAGGAAAGAGTGTATATGTTCAAGTTTGCTTGTTTTGCATAAAAGTGTCTGGAAGAATACATAAGAAACTGCAAATAGTGGTTATCTTCTAGGGGGAATGGGAGCTGGGAAGTGGAAGAAAAGGGGAGAAGGGAACAAGACACTCTTCACTATGTACTTAGAATTTTTGATTTTTAAGCTATGTGAATATAATCAAAAGTAAGTAAATAGAAATTTTAAACTAAAGACAGTCTTAGATTTCGTATGAAGAAAACTGGAAAAATAATCAGACTACACAAAAGATTTCTAAATTGTAAGATGGCAGAAGTTCTTCATGGGACAAGATGTATTCATATTAAGTTTGGATTCAGTCATCTTTTGTTTTGCTTCTTTTAAAATTAATGTTTCTAATAGTACGTGTGTTTCTTGGAACTAGTGGGTAAATTATTAAGTAGTGATCACCATATGCTTTATATTAAAGAGAAAAAGAGCAATGGTCACAACATTTCTCCATCCATCCTTTGCAGTATGCACCAAAGTCTCCTTCAGGGGATGCTGGACCAGTTTGTCTAGTATGTCTCAGTGGGGCCTAGCATCTATATTTTTCTAAAGTTCTACATTTGATTTGCTAAATGATGCTAGGAAAGGATCACCATTTATCACTGGTGCCTTGATTGTAAAGCTGGTTATAGCTGAGTCAGATGTGGTGTGTGATGTCAAAGTAAAAGGATGGTTTCACAACATAAGTTCTGTTTGAAATGTTACCTGTTTTTTAATGTGAAACATTTTTCCCTGGCAGCCCTACTTTAGATTCCCCTTAGATGTGAGTAGAGTAACTTTAACAGTATTCCCAATTCAGGTCCAGGGCTGCCTCCAATTAGGAAGATAGAACATACTGCTTTGGGATATTCATGCCAAAAGTGTCTAAAATACTGCCTAACAGTATGGCTTTTTTCAGCTAAAAAAAATCATACCATGACAGAGAAAAAAGTTTAAAATGTACTTGGAATGTTTAGAACTAGGGTAAGACATTTTCCTTGATTTTTAGATAATATGAAAAAGGATGAGGAAATATGGAAGCAGTCATTGCAATTTTTAATTTCCGTTCTTTTTTCTTTTAGTTGGCTTTTGAAACGATGAGTGTTATATCTGTGGTCACTAACTGTGCTCTGATTGGAATGTCACCACAAGTGAATGCAATCTTTCCAGAGTCAAAAGCAGACCTCATTTTGATTGTAGTGGCAGTGGAGGTAAGTAAAGATTTAAACTTCTTTTAAGCAGCATCCATATCACATTTCTCTATTCCAAAGCAGTGCTGTCTTGGGCTGTCCATGGCTGACAATTGAGCAATATGGATTTACTGGTAAGAAAGCAAAAACGGTTCAAGTAATAGAAGACATGAGGATCAGGCTTTGTATTTATGGTTATTGCCCAAGTATGAAAAACTGTCACCCTAATGCAAACAGGAAGTGACATTTCCACTATTGTGCTGGTCTACCCAGTGCTAAGTAGGTAAATCCTATTTGAGGGTCAGGCACCATGGCTCATGTTTGTAATCCCAGCACCCAGGCCAAGACAGAATGACATGAGGCCAGGAGTTCAAGACTGGACAACATCATAAGACCCTGTCTTCACAAAAAATTTAAAAATTACCTGATGTAATTTGGTACCTGATGTGTTGGTTCATTCTTGTATTCCTAGCTATTTGGGAGGCTGAGGCAGGAGGATTGATTGAGCCCTAGAGTTCACAGTTATAGTGAGCTTTGATGGCACCACTGCACTCCAGCCTGGTCAACAGAGCGAGACACTGTCGCTTAAAAAAAAAAATCCTATTCAAAATCAAATTCTATACATTTAATATGTATTTTTAGTCTATTTTAGAGAAAAGATAGTTCTACTTTCTTAAGCAAATAAATCCTAAGAAATGCTTTTTGATAATGACTTAAGTCTCATTTGCTACAGGTGTGAAATTCATTGTGAAACACTCTCAAACTTCAAAATGTAATTGGTAGGACGATACATAATTTCACATGCAAAGCACAAGTAGGCTGTCTGTGCTCTTTTTAGGTTTTTCTTTTATCATGTTTCAGAATATGGATCACTGTAACATCTTGGAAATTAAGCACTAACCAAATGTAAATGGAATAATTTGTAGGAATTTTTTTTGTTGCTTGTAATTATAGTTGTCAAGAATATTGTGACCACCTTTCATTTTTAGATATTTTAAAAACAGAACAGTTATGGAACTCTATAAAAGCAGAACTTAGGAGGATTCTGAATGGTGTTTCATATACTTAAGGCCTTAGGACTCAGGGCTGACCAGAGGAAAGGAAATCATGAACTTGCACATTTCCAGTGTTGGCTAAAGAAATATATTCTGCTTTGCTCTTTTTTGCTCTTATTGTATTTGGTAGGAATCTGTGTTCATGATAGATGCTATATGTGGAATATGCATTTTGGAGAATGATTTTAGACAGCAGTGAGTGGGAGGGAAAAGAGAATGGCCCTGACAGATACAAGTAGGTCTATTTTGAATTTTGTAAGTTGAATAGAATTTTGGAGAGCTATTTGCAAGGCTGATTTATGACCTGTGGAAGTGAGAAAACAAGACAGAGTTACCTTTGACAGGGAGAGACCAGTTGGCTGGGCTTGTAGTGCGCCTTCCTGATTTAGAATATGGCACTTAACTTCACAGATCTAAAAATTTGTCTTTGCCAGTACACTCAGAGTTAATTAAAGGCTTTTGGGACTGACTGAGACTTAAAACTCATGAAACTTACAAGGGATTGACCAGAAATCCAGGTGGTTAATTTACAATAAAAAGATACTTTACCAATACCGTAACAGTGGATGTTCCAGTGAAGGTAGATTGGTTATTAGAAGATTTCTTGGTAAATTTAGAACAAGAGCAGGAGTAGTGTAATATCTTAAAAGGTGTAGAAAACCTGAAAACCATCCCTGCTTCCACACAGAGCAGAGCTCTCTCATGAACCAGCTCTTGGTGTCCATCGCTAGCTTCTGAGCAATGCTGGATGAGCTCATTATAGTCCACTTCTTGATTTTTGCCCTCACTTTCTCTAGATTCCTGGCTGACTCAGTATATTACCATTGATTAGCCTACTGTTTTCTTTTGTATTTAGAGATACCTTAATCACATATTGAGGGCCTGGTTCTTCTTACTTAATTCGGGAGACTTGCTGGCCTATAATACTGTTGTGCAGGTGGCTAGTCTCACGTGTTACAGGATGGTTTTGCTAGTCTAATCCCCACGGATTCACTTAATCTGCACATTCTAGGGATACTTGGCTGTTACCCTCTAGGTTCTAACCATTATGCCTCCTCTTATTTATTTATTGTCTCTTCACATTGTGTAAAAACAGCTGTTTTTTTTTTTACCTTTATTTTTTTTATTATTTTTTTTTTACATTTTTTAAAAATTATTATTATTATTATACTTTGAGTTCCAGGGTACATGTGCATAATGTGCAGGTTTGTTACATATGTATACTTGTGCCATGTTGGTGTGCTGCAACCATCAACTCGTCAGCACCCATCAACTCGTCATTTACATCAGGTATAACTCCCAATGCAATCCCTCCCCCCTCCCCCCTCCCCATGATAGGCCCCAGTGTGTGATGTTCCCCTTCCCAATTGTCATTGTCTAAACTGGCAAAGTAAGAAGCATCAAGGAAGGCTCGGAAGAAGCCAGGAAGCATCAAGGAAGGCTCCCTCCAGGTTTTAGGGGGATCCTATTCCTGCCAACATCTTGATTTTGGACTTCTAGCCTCCAGACTGTGAGACAATACAGTCCTGCTGTTTTAAGCCATCTATAATAGTTTGTAATAATTTTGTTCTTTGTTTCTCTTCTGTTCTAATAACTTTTGTTAGCCGATTTTTAAAGGGTCAGTCTGCTAGCAACAAATTCTCTTTAATTTTTTTCTCATCTGAGAACTTTTTTTCTCTTTCATTCTTAAGTATAGTTTTGCTGGACATAGAATTCATGGATGATGATCTTTTTCTTTCAGCACATGAAAAACATTTTGGTACTTCCTTCTAGTCTCCATGGTTTCGGATGAGAAATATATCATTCTAATTGGTGTTTGCCTGTAGTTAATGGGTCCTTTTCTCTCTGGCTGCTTTCAAGATTTTTTCCCCTGTATCTTTAATTTTTGAAAGCTTAATCATAATGGGTCTTAGTGTAGCTTCTTGGGGGTTTATTCCGTTTGGGGGATGCTCAGCTTCTTAGATCTGTGAGTTTTTGTCTTTAACCAAATTAAGGAACTTTATAGCCATTATTTCTTCAAGTACTCTTTCAGCCCCACTCTCTCCCTTCTCCTGGGATTTTGATATGAATCTTGGGTCTTTTGTATTTTCCCACAGGTCCCTAAGGCTCTGTTCAATTTTTGTCAGTCTGTTTTCTGTTATTCACATTAGGTGAATTCTGTTGATGTATTTTCAAGTTCACTGTTTCAACATCTTCTGTATGTCCACACTACTATTGAGCCCATATACTGAGGTGTTTTTTAAAAAAAATTTCTACCACTGCATTTTTCAGCTCTATAATTTTCATTTGGTTGTTTTTGTAAGTTGTATTTCTTTTGCATGTGGATGTTGTTTTCCCAGTACTATTTGTTGAAAAGGTCGTCTTTTCCCTAATGAGTGGTCTTGGCACCCTTGTTGAAAATCATTTGACTGTGTATGGAAAGTTTGCAAAATCATTTGACTGTATATGCGGAGTTTATTTCTGGGCTCTTGATTCCATTGGTCAGTGTTTCTGTTTTTATGCCAGTGCCATACTCTTGATTTCCGTAGCTTTGTAGTATGTTTTGAAGTCAGGCGGTGTGAGACTACTAACTTTGTTTTTCTTTTTCAAGATTGTTTTGGCTGTTTCAGTGTGTGTTTGTGTCAATGTGCTTGCAGTAAGCTATGGCTATTTATTTTATGATATTTTAAAATGTTAACTATTGATCAGAAGTTGGATTATATTGGCACAGATGGGTCCTCTCTTTCTGCCACAGTGTGTATTTGAAGATTTGTTTTGTTTATACCTTATTGACTTTCATACATTTGAGAGGGCCCTAGCTTTGGTTTCTCAATAGAAAATTTTGTGTGTCAGGACAAAACAAAGCTCAAGCTGTTTGAAATAGCCAAAAAATTAGAAATTTACCAATTTTATTCTAATGTTGCTGAGACCTCAGCTGAATGCCATCTGGTCTTGTAATGAATCCAAAAAGTGTAACATTTGCAAATAGAATAGAAAATACAAATTTTTGGTTTGCTACCATTAAGTTTGTAAAATCGTGTTGAAATTCTAAGTCTGAATTTTACAAGGTAACTGTGAGGTGATAGGATAATTAGATTAATTTTGCTAATCATTTCACAGGATATACATATTTCAAAATATGTTGTGTAACTTAAATATATTCAATTTTTCTTTGTCAGTTATACCTCTGTAAAGCTGGAAAAAAAGAATGTTACAGAATGTTCATCAACACTATCAGTGGGGCCAGACGTGGTGGCTCATGCCTGTAATCTCAGCACTTTGGGAGGCTGAGGGGGGCAGATCACCTGAGGTCAGAAGTTCGAGGCCAGCCTGGTCAATATGGTGAAACACCATCTCTACTAAAAATACAAAAATTAGCCGGGTGTGATGGTGCGTGCCTGTAATCCCAGCTACTTGGGAGGCTGAGGCAGGGGAATCACTTGAACCCAGGAGGCAGAGGTTGTGGTAAGGTGAGACTGTGCCACTGCGCTCCAGCCTGGGTGACAGAGCGAGACTCTGTCTAAAAAAAAAAAAAAAAAAATCATTGGGTCCATTAACATGTTTGTTTATAAGATTTTTCTCTTTTATCTGAAAATCTTTTCAAATAAGGAAATTAAATCTCAAAATTAACTTTAAAATAGAATTTTTTACTGGAGTCTACATAATGTTCTTATTGATTTAAAAAAGTTTTGCTAGTAGCATATTAAATTAGCAGCATACTACACTTTCATATGTTTATTCATGGTCCCTATAAGAGCAGAAATTTTACTAACTCAAAAAATGCCATAATCTATAAATACATAAAAATCCTCATAAATTTTTAACGTCTTGATGGAAAAAGCAATTTAAGATGCTTTTTTTCTCCAAATTAATTAACCAAATAAATATCCAGATACACTTACATGATTAGAATTTGTTAACAGAACAAACACGACTTAGAAAATGTAACAGTTTTATAAAGTTGATGTTGAGTGTTAATGTTCTCAGAATTTAAAATTGGATGAATTGATAGTTTCTGTTGCTTTCTGGATCATATTTCCAAAGCCAGTTCACTTTATTTTTTATGTAGGTTTCCGATTCTTCTTCTTCTGTTTTTTTTTTGTTTGTTTGTTTTTTCCGACAGAGTCTTGCTCTGTCACCCAGGCTGGAGTGCAGTGGCATGATCTTGGCTCACTACATCCTCTGCCTCCTGGGTTCAAGCAATTCTCGTGGCTCAGTCTTCCAAGTAGCTGGGATTACAGGTGCACACCACCATGCTTGGCTAATATTTGTATTTTTAGTAGAGACAGGGTTTCACCATTTTGGCCAGGCTGATCTCAAACTCCTGACCTCAAGTGATCTGCCTGCTTCAGCCTCCCAAAGTGCTGGGATTACAGGTGTGAACCACCACACCTAGCCCTGATTCTTCATTTTTTTTAAAGCTTGATTTAGTACAGATGAAATTGAGTAAAGGCAAAAATGATCACTACTGTATTCTGAGAACTGTCATGTCTGTCACAACTTTTGTGTATTTACTGCCATCTAGTGTTGCCTTTAAAAATTAATGACACTTGAATACTACTTTTATTTGCAGAATAGTTAAAGAAATTTTTATGGACTGAACCAGAGAATAACCTACCAATGTAATAGATGAAAACATATGAAAAATGCCATTTTTTGTTTGTTAAAAATAAATATTGGCGGTGTCGTAAAGTTCAGCCCTCAAGATTAAATCAATATTCAAATAGTTTCCCTTAAGTAATTATCATCCTTTCTTTTGAGGCAAACTTAGTTTACTTTTTTGATGTAATTTTTAGCAAAAAATTACTACTTTACTTGCAGAATTACATATGTCTCCAATTTCTAAAAAATGGAAATGGCCTGATATCCTCCAAATATCAAATCTTAGCTAATACTTCATTTTAGTAATAAATGAATTGACAATTTTCTTTTAATTCTAAAATTGGCAAGATGTAGCTATCAGATATGTTGAACACTTAACAATTTACCTACTAAAATCAGTTCTTTTTCTAAGCTGAAAATGAGTTAACTACTCACTCCAGAAGTTATACTGCATTTCTGATGTTTAGGGCCTGGTGACCACCAAGCTTGCTAGTACCATGCATGTTTAATTGGTGGTTTAAAAAATGTCATTTAATTGCAGTTTCCTTTTAAAAATAAGTTTTCATGTGGCACCCCCTCTCCCTCTACCAGCAGCTGCTTAGAAGCAGAATTAAGGCCGGGCATGGTGGCTCACGCCTGTAATCCCAGCACTCTGGGAGGCCAAAGCGGGCAGATCACGAAGTCAGGAGATCGAAACCATTCTGGCTAACATGGGGAAACCCCGTCTCTACTGAAAAGACAAAAAATTAATGGGCACTGTGGCAGACTCCTGTAGTCCCAGCTACTCAGGAGGCTGAGGCAGAAGAATGTCGTGAACCTGGGAGGCGGAGCTGGCAGTAAGCCGAGATCACGCCACGACACTCCAGCCTGGGCGACAGAGCAAGACTCCATCTCAAAAAAAAAAAAAAAAAAAAGGAAAAAAGGAAAAGAAAAGAAGCAGAATTGAGTCTAATCTGTAATACCAGAGGTATCCTCTGAGAATGAACTGAGCCTTTCCAGATTCTTTTGTGCCCTGACTCACAAGCTTATTTTCCTAGTTTCAGATTTGAAAGTTGTAAGCATTATACAGATAATTCCTTTATATTCTTTATCAGGATTCACTAATTTTGAACATTTTGTCACACATGTGTTCTTCCTCTCTCTCAACTAAGAGAGAGAGAGGGAGGGAGGGAGAGAGAGAGAGAGGGAGAAACAGAGGGAGAGGAGAGAGATTTGTAGATATTTGAAACTATACAAATGTAGTTTCTATGCCTATACTGCCTATTGTCTTGTGAGCCCATTTCCTTGACTGCAGAGTGAGGCCAGTGCAGCCTCCCTTGCATGAGTGCTCTAAAGAGTAGAAACGACACATGTGTAACTCTGATTATGTGTCTGGTATTGAGGAGGTGCTTACTAATTTGCAGGTCTTGTTACCACTCTCACAAGGTGAGGCATAGATGAGGTTGTATATGTAAATGCCAAACACAGAGCTGAGTACTTGGTCAAGGCACAGGGGATGTGAGCTGCAGTTCTAACCACTTCAGTATCAGAATGAAACTTTTGTTATCTTTATTATCATTTTCATCATTATTTGTTTAAGCAGGCACTGTCACAGCATAGAGGTAGCGTGGGGTGTCAAAGTCTGGTGATAGCTGAATTAGAATCCCAGCATTTCCTTTTAATCTTTGAGTCTCAGTTTCCTTGGATATAAAATGGAGACGTTGGTAGTGTACACTAGAAGTGTCAGGCACCGTGTTCGATGCAGAGGAGGAAGTGGAAAATTGATAACAGTTTATAGCACCACCATTGTTAGTGAGTTTCTCTTTCAGCAATTAGTTCGTGTGTCTCTGTCGGCTCTAGATTTGTTGTCATGGGCCAGGCTGTCCATCGTAACATTGCATTGGTTCCGTCTGTGTTACAGTTTGCTGCTTACATGTTTATCTCCCTCTGTTATGTACCTTCTATCTGTGGCGTGGCTGTTTTCTTCTCTCTGCTGATCTTGCTTCCACGCCTCAGCCTAGCCGTCCCTCCCTCTCATTCATCCCTCATCAAGACCTGCTGATTCTGACTTCTGAGTATTTGTTTCGGTTCTCTCCCTTGTCACTCAGTAGAGTTACTTTAACTCTTTGTTTTCAAGTGATTAAGTAACTGCTTGTTAAATGTTTATTAATGAATGAATGAGTCATATATAGTTTTTTTTATTCAGTGAACATATAGTTAGTGCCAATTACTTAAAAATTAATTTATAATTATAAGGACTTTGATAATGTACCTTTGAGAAGTATACTAAGAAAACCCTTAGGTAAAATATTAAAATTATACCATTTATAAGAAAAGGCAAACTATATTGGGCAGTATGGTACAGTGGTTGAGAACATGGGTTCTGGGTTCAAATCCTGGCTATACCACTGACTAGCTCTGTGTCTTTGAATGAGTACCTGCTTCTACAAACTTAGGATTAAATGAATAAATGCATGCAGTGTATTTAGTACAGTGCCTGGCAAGATTAAGTGTTTAGTTTTGTTAGCTATTATTGTCATTGTTTCTGAAAAACGATCTGTTCTCATAGAAGTTGCTTCACCTAATTGAAAGGTTTGATTAAGTTCTGAGAATTCAGTTTAAAAACTTAGCCGAGGAAGGAGCCCACAACCAACTAAGTTATTAATCTGGTCACCATTTCCCATTGTTGAGCATGAGTTGGGTTGTTTTTTTATTTTTGGATTAGGATACTTTTGAATAGAATTGTGGAACTGGGTTTTTTCTTCCTCCTCTTGCTTCCTTTATTCCTGTGATAATCTTGGAATTTACTAGTCTTTCCATGGGCTCTTTAGCTTTTATCTAGATGAAACATTGCTCTGTGTTGTCCTAATGTTGTGGGAATAATTAGAGAGTGAAATCAAATGCTTACATGGAATACATATTTATTATGTGCTTAAAATATGCTAGGCATTACTAAGATACATCCCTGGCTTTAGGAATGCTCACAGACAGAACTATCCAAGAGATACATTTCAGTACAATAGGAGGCCTCTTTCTTCACCTCCTTCCCCTTTTGACGCAGCTCTCTCCTTTCCCTCCTAACAGTGCCCTGACTAGTGCAGGCTCTGTCGGCCTGCTGAGCGGGCATTGGTGTGAGGATGATGGGGAAGATGTCCAGTTACTGAGTTTATGGCTCACCGAGAGGTATTTTGTTCCCAAATCTGTTTATGTGTGGTATTCTAGTTACTGTAATTGGCATAATTTAATGAAATGGAATGGAGAATGATGAAAAGTGTGTGCTAAAATAGAGCCATCATTTCTATGAAAACCTTTGGAAAGACTTCATGAAGACAAATTGCTATCAGATTGAATAAAGATGAGACAATTATAAAAGATTGGGGAAAAAATCATCAGAATATGGGCAGCTTCCAGATTCTGTTTTTACATTGCTTCACAAGTGTCTGTAAGTTTTCACTCTCCTTTAAAGAAAACAAACCTGGGCATCTTAGTCATTGTCTTATAGGTGTTATTTAGGCATGTCAGACAGTGAGACAGTCCATCACTGGATTCTACTCAGAGGAAGGGCCCTAGCTCTAAAGCAAAAGATTTGCAAATTAGTGTACATTTAAATGTTTGCTAAAACGAAATGAATATCTGCATTTTGTGTGATTTTTCATTTTAGCTGTTTTGATTAACAAAGGAATTATTGGCCCCAATTGTGTCATCTAAATGGGCTTCTTCTGTTCCTTGGGAGTGCTAAATTAGGATTTTAAGTTTGTCAATTAATGGGAAATACTTGTTTTGTTGAAAAACCCAATGCCCTTGGAATTGATGGTTAATGCATAATCTGTTTAAATATGACTTAGATAATATCCAGTTTTTGCAGATTACACTGCAATTTTTTAAGGTCTTACAGTGGTTAACCTAACCTGTTTCTTGCCTAAGAAAAGTTTAGGAAAAGGCAAGTCTCACACCTCTGCAAGAGATCGTTTTACATTCAGAATAGAGTTGTTTTCAGAAAAGAATTGTCTGAAAGGAGATAAGAATTAGAAAATTCAACAGCTTCTCTGTACTCTTAAGCCATAATTTCAAAGTCTGGCATCATTATTTTCTTTAAAGTGAAATCACGGAACATCATATGTATCCATATTCAAATGTAAATACTTCAGATATCCACAAACAAAAAACTGATTTGGGTTATTCATGTTTGAGGACTGTTCCTCTTGCCTCCTCTCATTTCGTGCTTTCAAGACTTCTGTCAATTACCTGCTCACTCTGCTATCTCCTACTGCACTCCAGCCTGTGCTTCCCACTTTTAACAACAGACCTGCTAGGTGCGTCACACTCCTCTTGGACCTGACTGCTAACCTCATTCTTGCATGACAGTTAACTTTCCTTTCAGGTGCCTGAACCAATCCAGAGTCAAACTGACCCTCTTTCTCTGACTTCCTATCCTTTTTAATGGGGAGGTAAAAAAGCATGTTTGGTTTCATTTTTTTTCTAGGGTAGAAAGCAAGTGTTGCTTTAGAAAGTTGAAAATAGACTTGCAGCACGTAAGAAACCGCTGTTCTTTACAATATTGAGTTGTGTGTTGAGCAGTTTCAAATCTAATGGAAATACATTTGAGGTGGCTCTGTGGCGGGGGACCCCTTGAAAAAGTGGAATGTAGGGGCAGCTCCAGTACCAGGAGGGAGCAGGAAGGGTGAAATAAGAGACTGTAGGTTTTCTTAGGGAGAGCGGAGAGTATGAATGGGAGGATAAGAGGTAATGGATGGGGAAACTGAAGGAGGGCTCTAAGGTCATGATGAAAACTTTGTAGCCCATTTACATTTTATTCCAAAATGATGGTTTTTTTAAAAACACTTTCAAAGTCATGACTGAAGTATTCATTTTCATTCACTTACATAAATTCTACTTGGCCATTCCAATGATCTCTGAAAGTGAATACATTGCAGAATGAATTTACTGTATCTTCTTATTGTGAGATTGAACTTCCAATCCTCTCCTTACCAGGAGCAGCCTCTTCATTGGGTTGAGGAAGCTGAAACAGTTCTAGTTTATGAAGCGCCTGCCCCTGTGTGTGTAGACAGCAGGCCATGCTCCATCCTGCATCCCTCTCTGCATCTAGCCTCTCCTGTCTCTGGTCCAACCACCCTCAAGTCCAAAAGAGCAGCTGGAGTCTGCCTCAGCTTTTCCTCTTGATTGCTCTCAAATTCACCTCATTTTTTCCATTTCTTCAGTCCTGTTGGTTAGATCCCAGTTCTTTATGCCTGCCATCGTTAGTTTTTTTCTTCTGCCAGAATTACAAAGCTGCCACAGTAATTGTTGTTAACCTGTTCTTTAAGGTATCCTTCTGTATTTGTTTATTAATAAATAAATAAAATAAAACTTGTTTTATTTCAGTTTAAAAAATGGTTTCTGAATTTCTGGTCATTGCTGGAGATACAAAGAAGATAAATCACACATCTCTTGGAAGAGCTGGACTCACAAGCAGTATCATTTCAGTACCATTTTTGATACCTCTTTTCTTATTTTTTTCCCTCAGTTAAAACGCTGTCCTTAAATTCATATTTGTCAATGTGTAGACCCTGTTCAGTAACCCATTTTCTTTAGGAATGGTTTCCCACATTAACAATACCCCAAACTCAAAATGCTGTGTTAGTACCCTAGGTCAAATTTCACTTTTAGAAACACTTAGCTGTTTTTTAATACTGAAATTTTACATCAAAAATAGGGCCAGGCGTAACTCTCAGTTTTTAGTATCATAGACGTTTATGTATTTTGGGTTTGGTGAAAAGGTATAAATTTTGGCAGATCTTAATGTTTATAGTTATTTTGATATGTTGTAATTGTTCTTTTGTCTTGTTACTTCTGTCCCTCAACCCTTTTTAGTCTGTAGCTTAAAAGCTTCAGAGAGTCTTTAGTTTCTTTTGTAGTCCCCCAAGGTGCCATGTTGCTAAGACTGAATTAAATTAGAAACTATGTGAGGGTGGTTTGTGGACTCCAGGGTGCTTACAAATGTAAAATGTTAATATTACTACTATAATTTCCTCCTAATTAATAAAATGTGTTCCCAGTCTCATTATGTTATGTTATTGAAATGGACTATTTCTAAGGATGTTAAGAAAAATGAATGGAAAGGAAAGGTTTTTGAATACTGGTTACTTTCTAAGAAAATTTCTTCCTATCTGACATATATTAGTTACGTGTGTGTGTGTGTGTGTGTGTGTGTGTGTTTTATAAAGTATGCCTGCTCCGAGATCATGGTTCTCCTCTGGTGGATGGAACAGGAGGTGGAAGGTGAGCTGCAGAATGTAAAGATATGGTTGACCCCAAGCTGTCAGTGGGCCCCAGCTGTGACCATTTTTAGGAAACTTGTAATGCTTCTATTATCCTTTCCATTTCAGTACTTCACACAGAACTAATTGGCACCATCTGTGCTAATAATTAAGCCTGTGATGTGGTCACTGGTGCACAAGGAACTCAGGTTGAGGGAATATTTCACAGCAAAAAGGAGGTGGGATATGAGCAGAAAGAATACAGTTTGTTGATATTCTTTCTTGCTGGTCAGTTGTAGAAAAGGAAACCCAAGGAAAGAGGAGCTCTCTGATAGATCAATGATATTCTTCCACAGCCTATAAGCGTCTTCCCCACTGAGTGTGTAGGAAGGACATATGAGCAAGACAGGTAGAATTCTCGGCATTGTCTTCTCTTTGCTATTAAATTTGCCCTGGAGATTGCTGTAATATGCATCTAGTCTACATTTGGACATTAAAACTTAACTGAGGATGGTTGCCAAGAATTAAGAGTAAGGTGAGAGGTGAGGGCTTTTTTTTTTTTTTTTGAGTGATGAAATTGTTCTGTATCTTGTTTATGGTGAAAGTTTCGCAGCTGGGTGCATTTATTAAAACTGAAAGTGCTATACACCAAGATGAGTGATTTTCTATCTAAGTTAAAAGGTAAATTTTAGAATGTATAAAAACTTACTGAAAAAATGCTTTAGAAAATCTTTTGTGGCTTAGGACATGTTTACAAGATGAAAAAAGTAGGCTTTTTTTCTTTTTCAAGATTAATTAAGAAAAAAACAACCTAAAACCAGCTAATCTAAAATTTGATTTTATATAGTAAATGGCTCCTTTCAAACTCCAAATAAGATTTTATAATTGAATGTTTAGGCATGTTGCTGAAAGGAACAAAAGAACAGGGCTTTTATGCTTTTCTTTCTTTGAGCCCCCGGAACTCCATTTTACCATAAAAGGAGCTGCTCATCTTGAGTATTGTTTTGCTGATGAGAGGAAATTAATGAGGTGAGGCATCATTCTCATACATTTGAGAATTCACTGATCAAACTTAAGAACAAAAATTGTCTATTGTTTTATGTTTTAACACTCTTTCAAAATGTAGGTCATGTCCATAAATGCAAATGACTGTGTGAAAAGTAATATGCCACTGCTGCTAACCCTTTTGAGGGCACAGGGTATTCATGTGCTTCTAGAATCAGCAGGATTTGCAGAAGGGCAATAGGAGGTGGCACACTGGGAGTGATTGAGAATTCTAGTGCTCTGATGAGTGAAGGATCAAGGTTGATATCAGTGGAGTCATTAATAAATATAAAGTTTGTATTTGGTACTTTTTAAAGAAATAATTTCAAATTAAAGGAAGCATTTTAAGCAACTTGGAATGTTAAATTTACTTTTGTGTTTTACTTTTATCAGGAATGTTTAAATAATCTACAAAGTACCCTAAGCCAAGAAACTTTTTAAGAGTTTAAGCGGAAGAAGCGTTTTTAAAATACAAAAGACTAGAAAGTATGTGATTATGGTCCAAGTGAAAGTTAATTTATCAGTTGGATAACAAACATTTGTCAGTACTTGTCTTACGGTTTTTATGCTTTAAAATAAGGGACAACAGCCTTTCAAAACTAGAGTACCAAGTCCTGCTTACTCATTCCTCTTCAAGAGAAAGAGTTTTATAATCTTTAAAGTCTTTGGGAAGACCTAAAGAGACTTAATCTTTTTTTTTTTTTTTTTGAGACGGAGTCTCGCTCTGTCGCCCAGGCTGGAGTGCAGTGGCGCGATCTCAGCTCACTGCAAGCTCCGCCTCCCGGGTTCACGCCATTCCTCTGCCTCCTGAGTAGCTGAGACTACAGGCACTCCACTGCTTAAAGATTTTATCAACTGATATCATAGTTACTTGTTTACACAGTAGCTGAGATTAATGGAATTTGGATTGTCAGGATTTTCCCCCAGTTCTCTTTGTCACTGTGTTACTAAAATTTACCATCATTTATATACTCACAGTGCTACTCTAACTGTGGCACACACTGTGCTGGTCTGAGAACTGTTAGTAGTTCACAGTAAGATAAGGAGCTTATGCTAAAATGTAAATCAACATACTGCTTCCTTCCTTAAGAATGTCTAGGAGGCTGGGCGTGGTGGCTCATGCCTGTAATCCCAGAACTTTGGGAGGCCGAAGCAGGTGGATCACGAGGTCAAGAGATCAAGACCATCCTGGTTAACATGGTGAGATCCCGTCTCTACTAAAAATACAAAAATTAGCTGGATGTGGTGGCACGTGCCTGTAGTCCCAGCTACTCGGGAGACTGAGGCAGGAGAATCGCTTGAACCCTGGAGGCAGAGGTTGCAGTGAGCCAAGATGGCACCATTGCACTCCAGCCTGGTGACAGAGCGAGACTCCGTCCCGAGAGGAAAAAAAAAAAAAAAGAATGTCTACGTATGGTGGTTTACTCCTGTAATCTCAGCACTTTGGGAGGCCAAGGCAGGCGGATCACTTGAGGTCAGGAATTTGAGACCAGCCTGGCCAACATGGCAAAAACCTATCTCTACTAAAAATGCAAAAATTAGCCGGCTGTGGTGGTGCACGCCTGTAATGGTAGCTACTCTAGAGGCTGAGGCACGAGAATCACTTGAACCTGGGAGGCAAAAGTCATAGTGAGCTGAGATTGTGCCACTGCACTCCAGCCTGGGTGACAGAGTAAGACTCTGTCTCAAAAAAAAAAAAAAAAAGTCTACATATAGGAAAAAAAAAGTTAGCAGAGCCCTAAGTGTGCTCAGTAACACAGCTGATTTACATTCTGGTACAAGTCATCTCTCGTTGGTGGGCTGCTAACAAGTAGTGCTTTGACCTGTACTGGTTTACAGCACTGTAATTAAATACATGGTTCTCTCCTCTTTAAGACAGTTGTTGGGTTTAGATAACATTCATGCTATTGAGCAGGAGCAGTGCCTGCTGTGTTGCTCCCATCCTGACTCTCAAGCTGTCATGCTCCACTGCCTTACTCTGGCTACTTCCAGGTGGACACTGGGACAGTGGGTAAGGGTGCAGGACTTTTCTGCAGAGAGGTGGCTTTCACCATTTGGCTGTGTGTGTTGGTGTTGTCAGGAGTGTTGTCTGAGTCAGGGGATTACACTCTACAGAGACATGGCTGCTCCTCCCTTCCTCCCCCCAACCCCCTCCTCTGTCTCTTTCTCTCTGTCTCCCGTTCTCTCTCGCGCATGTGCATTCACATGCACACACGTGTTCACATAGACGTGAACAGAGTTCTGAAAACAGAAGGCATTCAGATGGCCATTTCAACCACTGGGAGAAAGGACCATCCCCAAGCATTTCTATCTACTCAGCTCTTTGTCTTCTAAAATGTAACGTTTAATCAAATTTTTAGAGAAATCATTCTTTCCCGTATATACCTCCCATGTGGACAGTGGTGGCCTGTCACATGTCTTTTGATAGTTTCATTTTTGTTATTAGCTGACAGCATGTGCAGGCTAGAAAGGTATTCTCTTACAGAAATAATTATCTTCTTTATTTACATTTTTTATATTTATTCTCTGGGTAGTAATGCATTTACGTGATTCAAAACTCAAAAGGCTCAAAAACACAGTGATAAGAACCCTCTACTGCTGTCTCCCAGTCAACAAATTCCCTTCTGTGGAGGCAGCCAGTGTGATTAGTTTCTTATGTTTTGCTTCCAGGCATATTTAATGTGCAGATAAACAAGTATATATAAATAAGCATTAATTCATAAGCAGAATTTAGTGAATTTGTTTTACACTTAGTTGTATTGTACAAGTAAGAACACTATTGACAATTAACAAAATTTTCAATGTAAAGGAATCCATATGTAAGATGACCTCTGATGCTATTGAACTTTGGAATTCATGACTTGAATGATATTTTACAAAGCAGTTTGACCTTTTCAAAGTAAGAGAAATCCTTGCATCATGCATAAATGACAGGTTGAAGTAAAGTGATTGGTGTGCTTATTATTTCAATTTTGGATCAGTTTCACCTGTCATTTAGTAAAAGCAAGAGCTGCTTATGAATAACAAATATTTTTGTCCTGCTTTTTGCCAAGGATAGTACTGGTCAACTGGATTGGGGTCAAAGCTAAGGAGGTATTTGTGCATTTATTAAAGTTTTTAAAATAAGAATGAATTTTTTTACTGTTCCTAAGGCCAAAGCTTGTTTAAATAGATAATTGTGGAACTATGAAATAAGAATCTGTTAGTAGAATAAGTCAACAAAAATGCATTGGATTAGGGAGCTTTGGAGTGTTTTATTAATGAACTGCGTAAAACTTACATGTGATATAAGCATACTTTTTGGCCTACAAATTCTACTTCAAATAATTTATTTTGAGGAGAGATACTTGGAGGCAGGGGCATGGCTTAGCCTCAATGATATGGTTCCTTGAATGAAATTGCCTTGACCTTCCTGTTTTCGGCTCCTTTCTCAGTCCTGTTTTTTGCTACGTCGGCTTTTCTCCCCAACCCTTACATATCCCTCAGCTTTCTTGGTTTCACTTGACAACATGCTTCTCACTTCCATCATCTGAAATGTGCTACCATTTTTTTTCTGCTAACGGCTCATTTCCTGTTTGAGTCTTTACCAACTGTTTTGATGAAGTCTTGGGCTCTATCATGCCTAGAAGCAAGGGGAGGTATTATTGAGCTTCTCCTGGATTTAGGTCCTGGTTTTGCCATAGAGGCCACAAAGACAGAGAGTATATAGAACGTTTGTGCCGTGCAGAACAGAGATGACCAAGTAAAGAATCATGCCTTTAGAACAGAGCATGTGCTTTACATGAGTTCCTCTCCTCACTTAGACTGAAAAAGGAACTGAGCACACATAAACCTTACCATATCACTTTGTATTTGAATCTCTGGGTTGGGGATTCCCGGATATTTTGGGGAGATTGCTGTTGTTGTTTTGCATTACTCTTTTATGGGAAGAAGCATTAAAATAATATGAATTAAAATTAATTTTGCTTCATCTAACTATAAAGATATACCTGAGGAGATTTTTTGGTGGATGATGAAACTGTTCTGTACCTGATTATGGTTGTGGGTATATGAAACTATACATGTGTTAAAATTCGTGAAACAATACACCAAACAGTTGATTTTATTATATGACATAAAAAAACAATTTAAAATTTTGTTTTGAGAATTTTATGTATCTCTGCAAATAAAGATACATCTGTGGGAGTCATTAAGGAATCACTATTATACTGGATGAACAGTTGTATAGCCTCCTTTATGAAAACTGGGATTTCCAAGGACCTAGTCAGATTATTTCTTTCTATCTACTCCTCCCTGCATGTACACACCTACCTGTATTTTCATATTCAGTATAAAATTAGTTCTAAACTGAGCAAGGATGGCAAGGCAGCGATGATGGCTTTTTCTCCCCTAATCCTTGGAAAGAATTTTAAGCCATTAAATGTGAGAAGTTTAAGCAAAGACATAGCATTTGCAATTATCAAAGGGTCAGTGACTATTGCTTCTTTATTTAGATAGTCTGAGTCCTCTGTCCTTTTGACTATTGGACCTTTATCCCTTTGTATTACTAAGAGCTTTAGGGGAATATTTGAGACTTTCATCCTAGCTGCTTGTGATTCTACTCTTCTCCTTGTTGGTAAGGTATGGTTGATGTCATACATAGGGCTGGCAGATGAATTGGCAGGATGCTGCTTGGGAATGTGGACAGGGTAACTGAGTGAAGAGGGTTTAAATTTATTGGGTGAAGCATCCCCGAGCTTGTGACAATGCTCTTGGCTCTTTCATGATCATAGTTTTTTGTTGTTGTTGTTGTTGTTGTTGTTTGAGACAGGGTCTTGTTCTGTCACCCAGGTTGGAGTGCAGTGGCCAATGGCCCGATCTTGGCTCACTACAACCTCTGCTCCCTGGGCTCAGGTGATCCTCCTGCCTCAGCCTCCTGAGTAGCTAGGACTACAGGTGCTCACTGCCACACCTGGCTAATTGTTGTATTTTTTAGTAGAGATGGGGTTTCACCATGTTAGCCGGGCTGGTCTTGAACTCCTAACTTGAAGTGATCTGCCCACCTCAGCCTCCAAAAGTGCTGGGATTACAGGTATGAGCCACTGCACCTGGCCTTGTGATTATGTTTTAATTACCATGTAAATGACAAATTGTGAGATCACACATTATATTTTTATTTTAGAGAGCTATGTATTTATTTTTTATACCAATAAGAAACCCAAAATGCAGTATAGTAGCTTTTCATTTCATATTTTAAAATGTTGGTACAAGACTGCCATAGACATTAGAAGATAGAGAATTTTATCTGAGTCATGAGAATCTGTTATTTTACCTTTATTCTCACAAAATAATTTGGAAAAGCTGAAATAATTTATAAGCCACTGTTAAGGTGACATAGATCTTGGTGAATTCTTTGGATAAAGATTAAGCCAGAACTTGTAATTTAAAGATTGTTAAAAGCATTTCTCCAAAGTAAAAGAGTTTGCTTACAAATGTAGGTTGGTTCTTGAAGATCTGTCATTTTGTTTTGTCTTCAAAATAATTGAAATATTAGCTATATAGCATGCAGACATACTTAAAAGTTAGAATGTCTCTACTGGAGACCACAGACTTACTTTTTGTCTTTTTGCCTAGAGTTTATTAGTCATATTACACATTCAGGTTTTAGTTAAAAGAATACCCAAATTTGGCCTTTTAAATACATAACATGCCTTTTGATAGCAAGACTTCTTCTATGACCTAACATAGGATTAGGTTTTTGAGTATTCTATGTGTGCCCAAGGAGAAGGTATATCGTATGTTATCAGGGTAGTGTTTTATTTGTACACACACACACACACATGTTAGTCCCAGCTTATCTGCAAAGGATGGTTCCAAGACTCCCAGTGGATACCTGAAGCTGTAGATAGTACTGAACCCTGTATACACTATGTTTTTTCTTATATATACATACCTGTGATAATGTTTAATTGATAAATTAGGCAAAGTAAGATATTAACAATAGTAGAACAATTATAATAATATATTTTAACAAAAGTTATGTGAACATGGGGTCTCTCTCTTTCTCTAAAAATGCTGCTTTAATAAAAGTTATGTGAATGTGGGGTATCTCTCTTTCTTTCTCTCTCAAAATACTACGATGTTTTTGGACTGCAGTTGACCATGGGTATCTGAAACTGTGGAAAGTGAAACTGCGGATAAGGAGACTACTACATACCTATTATGTACCTATATATGCATATATAGAAAACCTTTATAGTTTACATATACTATATATAAAATAGTATGTATAATATATAGGCTATATGTTTTATATAAGAAATATATAACCTATATAACCTCTACCCTATTAAACATGACGTGTAGATCTTTTAAATTTCTGCTTACTTTTTGTTCACTTGTTTTGGTTTAAGATTGTTAAAGTCTATTCAATAGCGTATTCCTCTTAGAAAGCATCTATTGTAGTTTGTGATTTGTAAATGTAGTTACTGTGTTATTTGGTGCATAGAAATTTATAACTGCTACATTTTCATTTTTAATTGTGATCTTTGAGATTATAAAAATATTTCTTTAATGCTTTTGGACCTTAATTCCACTTTATCTGATAGTAGGATTGCATCCCCTATCTTCTTAATTTCTGTTTTTCCTTAGTGTATCTTTAGTTTTAGCCTTTCTGAATCACTCTAAGTGTGTCTCTTGTATACAGCATAGAAGTGGGTTTTGTTTTGCAAGAAAGTTTGAGGTATTTTTCTTTTAATTAGTGTCTTAAGCTCATTTGCATTAATTGAGATGCAGAATATGTTTGGTCCCAACTTTATCATATTATTTTATGTTATATATACTCTGGTATTATGTTATATTTATCATGTTTCTTTCCTTGGTGGTGGGGGGGCAGTATTTAGGAAAGTTTGTTTAGTACCTCTATAGTTTTATGTTCTATAATACCCTAATTTCCTTTGTTTTCACTTAGATTTCTACTATTTGGTTTGTCAGTTTAAAATAATATCCTTTATCATGTATTATCTACTTGACAATTAATGTATTCTTCTGTCTCCTTTTTCTCTTCTCTTCTCATTATTTCAGTTGTACTATTTCTACTTTGTCAGAATGTTCACGATTTACATATATATTTTTTAGTTCTAGATATATTTAAATCTTTTTGTTGCTTGCCATCAGTCATCTTGCCAAAGTTTTCCTTTTCCCCTCTTTGTTCTATGAAACATGTTCTTCAGCATAGCAGTACTCAAACAATAATGAGCATACTCATCACCTGGACCTCTTGGGCAGGGCCTAGATTCCGACTCCTAAAAAAATCCAAAATGGTATAGATGCTGTGGGCCATGAACCCCACTTTGAGTAGCAAAAGATTTCTCAGGAAGAGTTCTTAAGTTCTTGAACGTAAGTTCCATATTAGGTTCTATAACATGTATACTTGAAGGAGAGGTTGGCTGGATTTTAAAATATTTTGGTTCAAAGTTCTTGAAATTCTTGAAAATGTTCCTCCATTGTTGTCTGGCGTTGTTGCTGTCAAACTCTGATGTAAATCTGCTTTCCTTCCTTTAGCGAGTGACTCGGTCATTTTGTTTGGAGGCTCAGGTGTTTAATATTAGTGTAATTATTTTATAGGCATATGTCTCAGAGTTGATTGGTTCAGATCACAGATACACATGGTCCCTTTCAAATGTAGTTTCAGGCTTTTTTTTGTTTCTGGAACATTTTCTTAAATTACAGGGTTTTTTTGTTTGCTTATGTGACTTTTCTTGAGACAGGGTCTCACTCTGTTGCCCAGGCTGGAGAACAGTGATGCAGTCCAGCTCACTCCAGCCTCCACCTTCAGGGCTCAGGCAGTCCTCCCATCTCAGCTTCCTGAGTAGGTGGGACTAACAGGCACACACCACTATGCTCAGCTGATTTTTGTATTTTTTGTAGAGATGGGGTTTCGCCATGTTGTCCAGGCTGGTAAGTCATAGTTTTCAATATTGTGTTCTATTGTGTTTTTCTTCTAAATCTCCAGTTATATGAATGTTGGATCTTCTTTGCCTGTCTTCTTTATCATTTTTTTTTCATTTTGACACATATTTTTCTTTTATTTTTGTCCTCTTAGTTTTTCAAGCTTTTCTTCAGTGTCCCTTATTATATTTTCATTTGGGTACTTTCCTCCTTGCCACTTTGTAATTTATCACTATTTCTAAGATGATTTTGTTTTCTTCTTCCTTTTCTTTACTGAGTTTAGTCACTTTCATTTCAGATCTTCCATTTTGTTCATTTGTTAGATATTTTTGATCTGAGTTTTTGTACTACTTATTTGAAGTTTTTTTTTCGTGTTCTTAAATGCTTATTTAAGGTTATTTAATTCAGGTTTGATTATTGAGTTGTAATTTTCATCTAGTTATGTTTTGTTTGATTGGTTTTTGTTTGCTTTCATGTTGTCAAGGAACAAAATCAAAAATGGAAATATTTTGATTCTCAATGTCTGTTTTATTTTCATAGTAACTTTGTACAGATGTTATCTGCCTTTTTTTTTTTTTTTTCATTCTGAAATTTTCCTAGACTAGCAGTAGTATTTCTTGTTGGAAAGGATAAGGAGATTTTGGGTAGCTTACTGAGTTTTTTTAGTTTGAGAACACTCTTTTCTCCTGGTATAGTAAAATGTTGTTTCTTTTAATGAGTATCTTCTTGGTAGTGAGAGGTGTGTGTATTGTTCTTGTGTCTTTAGGACCGTTAATTTCTACCTTTTGCTTTCTTCTTTCCCATAATCATCAACTTCCAGGAGATACCTGAGCCTTCTGTATCATCTTTCCTCCCCATCCTTCCCTCAAAATTGTGCCTTCCTAAAACTACCACATCTGATTCTGTGCATTTTCAAGCGCCGTCCTTTTAATTCTCCAGAAAATCTCTAATCTAGCAGTTCACAGACCTTTTTTTAGTGAAAATTTCTTTTTCTGGGAGTGATTTTATCTGTGTTTCAGTATCCCTAGATCTCTATTTCCCTGTCTTTCATAGTGTCTGACTTGACTTGCCACTTAGGTGTGGGCTCTGGAGCTAGTCTTGCTGGATTTGGGTGTTTATTTCCCTATTTTCAGTACCATGAAGTTCATGCCTTTCCTTATCTCCTAGTTAATGTTGTAGGTATGAGGAATGGTTAGTTTGTCTTCTCTTCCTATTGATCTGTTTGTTTTTCGTTTTGAGTATATACGGAGAGATTTGGATTTAGATGGCTCCATTATCCTGTGAGAGAACCCAGAACTCTGGAATAATGTTTTTATATCTAGAAAAAATTGAATTCATTTTGGTGTTTCCAGGCAATTTAAATATATTTATATATGAACTAAAGAGTACTTCATCTTCTGTGTAGTGTACAGCATATTTTATTTTATATTATTTGAATTATCATACTTATTCTGATTTATACCTAGTTCATTACAAAATCTATTCTTGTTAACATAATAGTAAACCTCTAATATGTCATCTGTAAGGAGCATGCTGGATATGTTGTAATAGTTTAATTGGATAAGGGGCATTTTGAAATAGAATTTGTATAAATATACAAACAGCCATTGGACACAATGTGAAAAATCTTTCCCAGAAATCCATTTACACAGATGAGTCCATAAATCTGTGATTTAAATCTTGTGTGACTTTGCCCCAAGCCACTAAAGAGAAGCATGGTGTGTGTGTGTGTGTGTGTGTGTGTGTGTATTACATCCATTGTATGTACCATGTGTATATATGTACCACTGTATGTACCATATGTGTGTATGTATACACACATATATACATATATTTGTATACACACATATGTATGTGTGTATATTATAAATATATACTGTTTTTCATTATTGTTGAAGTCAATCAGTAGACTAGAAATTATTTTAGATCCTAAGAGAACTTAAGGGACCTCTGCTATTACTGATTAAAGTAGGGCTAAAATAAGGATATAGATGCTATATTCTATAATATTTATAGGCTATCTTAAGTAAATATTCAAAATATTTTAAGGAACTGCTTGTTAAAGTGTAGCATAGATACAGATACTGGTTATGAATGTCAGGATCAATGAAGTGTCAAGAAGTGAACATATTCATAAAACATAGGATATTTTACCAGAAGGCTCTTCATGCTCTTCCTAGTCACCAACAACCCAGAATAACCACTTTCCTGACACCGATTGCCATTTGGTTTTGCCTTTTTAAATTCTGTATATGTTATACTGTACATTCTCTTGATATATTTTCAATCGTCTCAGGATGTTGCAATTGTTTCCCAACTCTGGTGCTCTTTTAGCAGTTGTTTCCCTGGTCAGTTAATCCTCCGTGTTGCCGCGTGGGCGTGCATGCTGACGCTTCTCCGTGACTGGCAGAGAGCCGCAAGACTCCACAGAGGCCCTGTTTCTAGTGTTACAAAAATAATCATACATGTTGCATATCTAAATCCAGTGAAGAACTTGTCAAAACGATGGTTGATTAGAGAGATTAATAAAATATAAAGATATTTAAAGATTTGGTGGCTGAACAGGACAGTTAACATGGTGCTAATTCTGAAAGTGAATCTAAAATGGGAAAGGTAATTTTACAGTCCATATGTTAGTCATGTCCCTGACTAAAGAAATAAGTTGGCAGTCTTTTTAAGGTTTCATCATTTTCATCATTCAAGTGCTTTTATTTCTCTAAGTGTACTGCATTTAATGAATTTTTTACTTAATACTTTCTAAGTGTATTATGTGAATATGCTAGAATATTTTAAATGTTGTCATTTGAAGATAGAATAATGACTCTGTTGCAAAACAAATAAGTAAATCCAAAGTGGAGCAATGATGTTTGTGCACTACAGTGGCAACAGATCCTTGGATTTGGAAGGAATGATTTCCAGAAAATCTGAGGTTTGAAGTGACCAACTGTCATTAGATTTCTCACAAATTGAGGCATTTTGCTATTGAAAACAGGAGGAGGAAAACTCACAATGGAGAAGAACGAATTTGAAAACTGGGCCACCGCTCTTTCAAAATGCATCAGCTCCCTTCGCCACCACTTGCAAGTTTATTTTAAGAACTTAGAGGAAAGAAGAGAGACAAAACATCTTTCCCTGCCTAATAACTCTATCCCATTTACATTACTTCTTCCCACCAAATATGGTGAAAGTACTTTGCGGTGATGGGAAGGGAAGTTCATTGGCCCCTGACCATGGGGTTGACTGTGCCTCGTGGGGGTGCTCACCTAGCAGATACCTGGGTGCTCACACCTTGTGCTAAGGCTGAGCAGAAGCAGAAATGGTTGTTGGCCTTGGGGCTTCATCTGGCATGAACACAAAGCACCAGTTATGCAGATGGATGTAAAAGGATTGAGTTTAGAGTAGGGGAACATGACCTCGTCCGGAGTCTGAAAGAAGGTGTTTTTAAGGAGAGGTAGCCAATAAAATGGAGTAAGACATGGGGATGCGGGACTGTGGAGGGAATGCTTTCAGAGAGGATAGCATGCCCAGGGACCATGGATTCCCAGAGCTATGAAGATGCAGGGAAGAATGTGATGTGAGTCTAGAGAGGACACAGAGGCCAGATGACCTGGCTGCACAGGCCACATTGAGGATACCTTTTTTTCACTTAAGAGCCCTGGGCAGTCATTGGTCAGGGTGGGTAAGAGTATGGCTGTGGTGATGACCTCAACACATTTGCAGTTTGTAAAACCAAAACAACCCTTGTCTTGCTCAATTTGGAGGATGGTTCTCACTCATACCCAGCAGGAGGATGTTTAAGAGGGGTGGGAAGAGTCAGTGAGTTGGGCAGTAACTGCAGTGGTTCTAGGGAAAGATCCTGGTAGATTGGAACAGGACAGACAGTGGCTCTTCTGGAGAGGCATGTACTGGAAGCAGTATTCAGAGTCCTTAGTGCTGTGTTGGATACACTGTGTGTTAGGGGAGAGGGAATATCATGAGTGACTATAGGTTTCTGGCTTGGGTACTGGAGGAGGGCCAATTATTGAGATAAAGGATGCTGGAAAAGATCTGTGTTTTGGCAGAAGAGCCCAAATGTGTTCGTTGTCCCACTGAGTCTAAGGTACCTGTGAAACAGGCAAGAGGAGCCCAATGGGCAGTTGGGTGGACTAGAAACCCAGTTCAGTGAATCATCTGCATGAGTAAATCCATGTTCCTTTTCCCTTCCCCTTTCTTACTGCCCCAACTGTGCCACACATAATCATTGCACAGGGTACTTGGGAAAGGAAGGAAGCATCTTGGGGAAACCTTCCCGGTCTCTAGGGCCAGGCCAGATGACTGTTGTGGGGTAGACTGTAAATGCAGGAACTGTTGCAGCCATGCTGCAATTACCACTTACAGACAGCTCTCAGGATCTACATGGGAAAGGTAGGGTAGAGGGAGTTAAAGGGAATTGAATTGGAAACTTGACAAAACTGTTGCCTAAAATTTTATTTGAATGTTTCTCCCCACCAGGAACCCAGGTCTTTAAAACTGGGTAGAAAAAATATACTCTTAATTAGAAACATGTTTTACACCACCTTTATATAGAAACTTGAAATTTCATCATTATCTGTGTGTGAGAACTGCTGAAACAAAAGCAAGGGAGGATGAATAAACATGATCTGTGCACAGTGCTTGTTTGAAGCAAATGACTCAGTTATTCTCAAAAGTCATTCCTTCTATGAGGGAGTTATTTCCTGGTTTTCTTCTACCTCTTTGGCTATCCCTCCTTAAGCCTGTTCCTGAGCATCTTCCTGGGCTATTCTTTCTTAAGGTTCCTTCCCAGTCCTCTTCTTCTTCATTCAATCATTGGTTAAACTCATCTGCTCATCTCCATGGCTTCCGCTGTAGCCCCTGTGCTCATCTACTCCATGGTGTAGCCCCTAGGTGAGCTCATCTACTCCATGGCTTCCACTGTATTCCCTGGGTGAGCTCATCTACCCCATGGCTTCCATTGTGGCCCCTGGGTGAGCTTGTTTACCCCATGACTTCCACCTCCGCTGTAGCCCCTGTATGAGCTCATCTACTCCATGGCTTCCACTCTATTCCCTGGATGAGCTCATCTACTCCATGGCTTCCACTGTAGCCCCTGGATGAGCTCATCTACCCCATGACTTCCTCTGTAGCCCCTGGGTGAGCTTGTCTACTCCATGGCTTCCTCTGTAGCCCCTGGGTGAGCTTGTCTACTCCATGGCTTGCTTTATCTTTACTCCTAACACTGCCCATTGGACATCTACATGTGTATTGTATGTGTATTTACCTTCATTGCCTTTACTTGAATGTCTCCCAGTGATCTCAAACTGAGCAATCCAATCTACCACCATCCATCTAGTCACAACCAGAACTTGGGGTTAATCACCCTCACTCCCCACAGTCAAAACAGCTACTGTCCAGGTGGTTGTTTCATCTCACCCATTTCTTCTCCACTCAGTGCCTTGTGCGTAGCCTTGGGGTAAGCCCTCATTATTCCTTGCCTGAGTTGCTACAGCATAGCATGTTCTTAACTGGCATCCAGGCTCCCCAGTCTTGATGCTCTCTAATCCATTCTGCTGCTAAAATGGTTATTCTGAAACACAAATCTGATCTTACTCCCTCCTTAAAAGCCTTTACTGCCTTTCTACCATTTTCAGGATTAAAGTCCAGATTTTAGTGTGGCTTTCTAGGTCCTTCATGAAATCATGCAGCTCTTTCCACTGCTCTTCTCTCTCCACTTTAATAATACTCAGCTCATGTGACTCCTCCAATGAAATGAGCTCTTGCTTACTTGGTATTGTAGGCTGTGCTGTTTCTTCTGCTGAGAACCCCCTTTTCAGGCATACTTCACTTAAATTGACAGGTTTGAATATTAGTTTGCCTGAAAGACTGGTGTAATGTACATGAGTCATCCTGTTTTATCACTGAACACATAAACCTCTTTCCTGTGTCCAGAGAATCTCTGACCTCATGGCAGACGCCTCCTCCCATTATAGAAGCTGATAATGCAGGCACTCCCTTTCCAGCCTCCCTTGCTTCTGGGGTATGGACATGGGCACATGATCTTTATTGAGCCAGTAATAACCTTTTACCCTAAACTTTGAACTGGAAGCTATTGGACCCCAAGAGGCAGGTGCCATGCAGAATCCACTCAGCTGACAGTAGCTGTGGTAGTGCTATGCCAATGGTGTTGTGCCTGTGTGCAGCCTGGCATCATTGCTGGACCAGCTCTAGATGTGACTTTGGACATTGCTCCTCACTATATGACTGCTCAGCCTGGTTCTTTAGACCTTTTAGAAGGTATGTGAACTACCTGATAACCTTTTAACCAACCCCTTCTTTGCCCAAATAAACCAGAATTGGTACTTATGGCTTGCAAGTAAAAACCCTGCTTGATTCAGGTAGATTTCTAGCATCGATACTTTCAAAGACAGAGAGCAGAACACAGTTATCTATATAACTGCAGTGAAGTGACAGATCCCTAATGCATAAAATTGTATAAAGCTCTTGGTTTGTAGGTAAATGAATAGTCACAAGACTTAGGAGGATCTTGTGCTACATCTGCAGTGACATGATGAAAGTCACAGGGTTTCCCTAGAGAAGAATACCAGAATATTGCTGTGATCATAAAGAATGGTGAAAGTGTAGATACAGAAATAGTTGTAGAGCTTCTTTTTAATGTATTTTTTATTGTGGTAAAATATAACAACATAATTTGCCATTTTAATTGTATTAAGTGTATAATTTAGTCACATGAATTATAGTCACAGCATTGTGCGATCATCACCACTATCAATTTCCAAAACTTTTTCATTACCTCTAACAGAAATTCTGTATTCAGCAGGCAATGCCTCTCCATTTCCCCCTTCCCCTAGTCCCTGGCAACTTCTGCTTTACTTTCTGTCTTTATGATGTTGCCTGTTCTAGACATTTCATGTAAACAAAATAATACATTTATTTGTCCCTTTGTGTCTGGCTTATTTCACTTAGCATTATGCTTTTAAGTCTTACCCATGGTGTAGTATGTATCAGAGCCTCATTCCTTTTTATGGCTAAATAATATGTCATTGTATGCATATACTGAATTTATTCTTCTGTTGATGGACTCTTGGGTTATTTTGACCTTTTGGCTATTTTAGTACAAATGTAAATAACGCTGCAGTGAACATTGGCATACAAATATCTTTGAGTCCCTGCTTTCAGTTCTTGTGAGTATCTATCCAGGAGTAGAATTGCTGGGTCATATGATAATTCTGTGTTTAATTTTCTGAGAAACCTCCAAACTGTTTTCCATAGCAGCTATGCCATTTTGCATTCCCATCAGCAATGTACGAGGGTTTCAGTTTCTCCATATTCTTGTCAACACTTATTTTCCATTTTCTAAATTATAGCTAACCTAGTGGATGTGAAGTAGTACCTCACTGTGGTTTTGATTTGCATTTCCCTAATGATTACTGATATTGAGCATCTTTTCAGATGTCTGGAGCTTCTCAGCTATATCATTTGTCTCGAGAGCATCCTGATCAGTTAAGTTCCATTTCTGTAATTATTTTTCCTAGAAGTAAGAGATTGGTGTTCTCTACTATTTATCTTTATCTTTTTTTTTTTTTTTCCGAGATGTAGTGTCGCTCTGTTACCCAGGCTGGAGTACAGTGGCGTGGTCTTGGCTCACTGCAAGCTCGGCCTCCTGGGTTCATGCCATTCTCCTGCCTCAGCCTCCTGAGTAGCTGGGACTGCAGGTGCCCGCCACCACGCCCGGCTAATTTTTTGTATTTTTAGTAGAGATGGGGTTTCACCATAGCCAGGATGGTCTCGATCTCCTGACCTTGTGATCCACCTGCCTTGGCCTCCCAAAGTGCTGGGATTACAGTCGTGAGCCGCCATGCCCGGCTACTGTTTATCATTTTATGGCCAGACTCAGCTCTCAAACATAAGGCTTCCCCGTAAATACCATTAAAGGCTTGACAGCAGCATTTTAAAATTTATGCCTTTTCTTCAACCTGATAAATGATGGGTGTGCAAAACCTGCAGTTAACATCATACTTAATGGTAAAAGGCTGAATGCTTTTTCTCTGAGATTGAGAACAAGAAAAGGGTACCTCCCCTTACCACTTACCAGTTTTATTTAGCATTGTCCAGGAAGTTCTAGCCAAGGCAGGTAGATAAGAAAATAAAATGCATCTAGATTGGAAAGGAAGAAGTAAAACTGTTTCTCTTTGCAGGTGATGTGCTCTTGTAAATAGAAAATCCTAAGGAATCCATTAAAAACAATTCAAATGAATAAATGAGTTCAGGTTACACGAGACAAGAACAATGTACAAAACTGAATTGTATTTCTATACATTAGCAATAAGCAGACTAAACGTGAAACTAAGAACACAATTCCACTTATTGTAGCATCAAAAAGAAAAAAATGGAAGACTAAATATTAATATGGTAGTACTTCACCAATTAATCAATAGATCCAACACAATCCCTATTTTAAATCCTAGCTGACTTATTTCCAGAAATTAAAAGTTGATCCTATAATTTATATGGAAATGCAAGGAACCCAGAATAGCTAAAACAATCTTGAAATAAAGAAAAAAATACAAAGACTCATATTTCCAAATTTCAAAACTGTAGTAATCACAGTAGCATAAGAATGTCCATGTAGTAAAATAATAAATAAATAAATAAATAAAAATAATGTACTGTAGATCAGTGTACTCAACTTGAGAGTCCAGAAATCAACCTTCAGATTTTATGGTCAGTTGATTTTCGACAAGAGTTCCACAACAGTTCACTGGGGGAAAGAATAGTCTTTTCAACAAATGGTGCAAACAGCTGGATATCCACATGCAAAAGGATGAAGTTTGGACTCCATGCTGTGGTCTGTTTCTGTCCCCCTAAAATTCATATGTTGAAACCTAATCACCAATGTTATGGTGATTATCAGACACCAAATTTGCCAGCACCTTAATCTTGGACTTCCCAGCCTCCAGAACTGTGAGAAATAAATTTTTGTTGTTTATAAGCCATCCAGTTAATGGTATTTTGTTTATAGCAGCCTGAATAGACTAACATACACTATATACAAAAATCAACTAAAAATAGGTTAATGACATAAATGTAAGAGCTGGGAAGGAGGATATGGAAGATGGCAGGAAGGAAAGTTGTATGGACCAGGCCAGGAAGGGACACATATAATCCTACTCACGTTTCACTGGCTGTGAAAGTCAGCCATGTGGCTATCAGGAGACCATATGGTCACTGGGAAGCTAGGAAATGTGGTCCAGCTCTGTGCCCAGAATGAAGAGGAGGTGATTTAGGTGGATAGACAGCCATCTCTGCTACAAGGAGGTTGCCATTGGTTATTCCTATGGATGTCTACATTCTGAAATTCTGTTCTGTACTAGCTCTCCTTCATTAAACCCTACAGTTATGAGAACTAAAAAGAAGCAAGACAAATAACACTTCTTTTCCTTGGACATAAGAAAAAGGTAAAGTTCAGCCAGCAAAGTTAACTTCACAGAAATCTTGCTTGCAAAAAATATGGCCCATGATCTTGTAATGTACCTGTGTATCAGCATGATCCTCGCCCGAGACCATGATGATCTCTGCTCATCTCTGGTCTGCCCCCATATGAGTGAAGGGATAAGCATGGTCCTCATTCTTGATATAGAGACTAGTTGGATGAAGCTTTTGAAAAGGAGTGAACATTACCTTATAGGAGGACAAACAAGTAATGGCTCAGAATGAAACCAAATGTATGAA
This sequence comes from Mandrillus leucophaeus, assembly GCF_000951045.1. Lineage (NCBI taxonomy): Eukaryota > Metazoa > Chordata > Mammalia > Primates > Cercopithecidae > Mandrillus > Mandrillus leucophaeus. The sequence goes on along the minus strand of NW_012109019.1, from coordinate 544,409 downwards.
TTAAGATTCCATCAAAGATCCTCTGGAATGGACATCAGAAAGTTGGACAGTGCCCCATTGCAACCAGAGGATTCTCCCCTCAGTGGCAGGATCACAAGAATAAATTTGCTTGTCCATCTTAGTTAGAGTATCTTGAGGGCATCTGTTTTGTGAATTGATATATATTCTCAATTGAAAAAGAAGTAGTGTGCTCCAGCTGTGAGTTTGTAATCTAATTGTATATAATATGCTCTGTGGATATGATTACAGAGACTGATGGAAGAGCTAAAGAGAAACAGAATACAGGGGATGTTATAAACAAGGCACAATGCTGTTAATTTTTAAGAAACTGCTTTCTGCAATGTCTTGAGGGATCTTGCCCAGATAGGATAGGACTGAGCTTCCGTATTATTCCCCTCACTCTGCAGCATGCGTGTGTTTAAAATTCATGCCTTTATTTTGAGTTATGTGCTTAAGCTAAATGTTGCATTTTTTTCATAAAACAATCGCAGAAAGACGGTAAACTGGTGCTGGACAAAGTGTGGTCTGCAGACCGGTGTTAATCCACAAAGTATTTTTTACCAGTCCACAATGAGTTAAGCACAGAAATGGAAGGTGTTTAGAAACTTCTAAGGCAATTTGATACTATTGCAATATTTAAGCACATGATCAGTGGGCTTATCTTGTTGACCAAGGTAAACCAATTAGGGTAGTGCTCAATTTGTAGGATGATCTGCATGAGATGCGAGCTCATTTTGGTCACATGTAGTATGCATTAGTTTGCACAATAACACAGGCTGAGTGGTTTAAAGAACAGAAATCCAAGCAAGGTACCAACAAAATATGTTCCATTCTGAGACCTTTTTTCCTAGCTTTTAGATGGCCACCATCTTTCTGTATCCTAATATGACCAATTCTTTGTGTGTACACAAAGAGACTGAGCTCACTAGTATCTCTTCATGTAAGGATGACAGTCCTGTCATATCATGGCCCCACCCTTATGACCCATTCAACTTTAATTACCTTCTTGTAGGCCCTGTCTCCAAATACAGCCACATGGGGGGTTTACAGCTTTAACATGAATTTGTTGCGGGCAAGGGGGCATTCAGTCCGTAGGATAGTAGGACCATCATGGACTGGGAATTTAAAAATTGGTCCTTCACCTCAGATAGTTCAAGCAACACTCTAGGTATCATCAAGCTAAACACAACTGGATATTACTAATATAAAAACTAGAAGAAATTTGCTTTAAGTTATAAATGTTTGAATATTTATCAAATTTATATAATCTTGACATTCAATAAAATTGTGTAAAACATTGAATGTTTAGAAGAGATTAGATTGTAAAAACTTGATTTGATACTGAAAAAAATATACTGATTAGTTAATTCCTACAGAGGCCTGGACTTAAGCTTGATGTAATTACAGCATAGTAACTGTTTTTATAGCATAGCTCTCCTGCCTGTGCAGCCGACTCATAAATCTGTGCCTTTCCCTGCTGGCCCTCGTCTTCTGGCTTCCTGAAGACGTGTCCCCGTGGCCATTCCATAAATACCGCTATCTCAACCATTCAGAAGAAGGCACGGCACCTCCCTGGAGCCCTACCCCTACGCTTCCTTCCTTCTCTGTGTTTTATAATCTCAACAAATAGGAACATTATTTTCATGGTTACTCACATTGAAACCATGGAACATTTTCAGTTTTGCTATTTTCCTTTGGAGATCTCTTTTCTCTCCCACCTGCTGATTCTGCCTCCAGAATGCCTACTCCCTCAATCCCCGCCATTCTAAGGTGCTAACAGCCTTGCACCAGGCCACTGCTGTCATGTCTTATTTGGAGTATTTCAGTAAGCACCTCACCACTATCCTTGACTTCAGTTTCTTTCTCTCCGGTCTAATATGTGTAAAGCATGGTTCTGACTGTATCACTTGCAAGCTGAGAAAGCCTTTGCTGGTTTCCTTTTCTTACAAAATAAAGTCCAGCCTCCTTAACAAGGGATTCAAGGTCCTCTGTAATCTCCTCTTATCTTTCGTCCCTGGTCTCCCTTCACCCTACGCTTTCAACATACATACTATATTATAGGCATAGCTGTGTTTTACATTTTCCTACTTTTGTGTCTTTGCCTGGAGTTTTCTTTGGCCTGGAATTTTCTGCTGTCCAATTTCTGCTCTTCAGAGGATCCCTTGTTCTTCAAAGTCTAGTTCAGACATCACCTTTCCGTCAGTTTTCCCTGGTCTCTCTGTTTAGCATTAATGATTAATTAATATGCTCCCATAACATGTTGATGTGTCATCCATTCATTTACTATGTATTCACTCTCCCCTAGTTGATCAGTTCTTTGAGAGCAGGATCCATGCTGTATTCACAGTTGGCATTACCCCAGTCCCAGGTCACAGTACTGAGCCCATGGTTGGTGCTCAGTTGGGGTGTTGCTAATGTAAGGCCATGATCCAAATGTGGAAGAAGAGCATAGGAAACTCAGATCACAAAGAGAATGATAATGCCTTTCTACATCGTTTTGAGAACCAGGAGAGCAGAAGAGGCAGCTTTGCATGTGCGCTTGATTCTGCTCAGAAGGCAGGAGTAGATTCCTTAAGATTACTCTTTGTTGTACCTCCTGAGGGAAGATAGTCAGGGGATATTCAGTAGTCAGAAGGAAACCTTGCCCCAAGCTGGGGTATTTACAGCTTATAGTTTTTAGAAAAGTGACAAGTTCTTAGCAATATGAAGCAAAGAAGTTATCTCGATTGTGTCCGTTGATTCTAGAGCTAGATTATAGCTTCAACTGCAGCTTATCAGCTGTGCTTTTATTTTCCCTATCACCAGTGATGTCACCTTTCCTATTCTTGATATTAGTAATTTGTATCTTTTATTCTTCCTCATCAACCTGGCTAGAAGTTTATTGTATTTCTCTAAGTTCTCGAGAAAAATAGAACAATAGATTATATAAAATGAGATTTATTATAGGGAATTGGTTTATGCAGTTATGGAGGCCAAGCCCCAACCCAAGATCCACACTTGGCAAGCCGGAGACCCAGGAGAGCCAATGGTGTCATTCCAGTCCTGGTCTGAAGACCCGAGGACCAGGAGAGCCCATGATGTGAGTGCTGGGGTACCCAAAGGCAGGAGAAGACAGGTAGAGAGAATTCTTTCTTACCCAGTCTTTTATTCTATTCAGGCCTTCAGTGGATTGGATGAGGCCCACATTGAGGGAGGCATTTGCTTTATTCACTCTATGGATTCAATTATTAATTTCATCCAGAAACACCCTCATAGACACAGCCAGAAATAATGTTTAATCAATTATCCTGACACGCATGGCTTGGTCAAGTTGATATATAAAATTAACCTTCACATTTATAGATCTTCTGAAAAATCAGTGACACTTTGGATTTTATTGATTTTCTGTATTGTTTTACTATTTTCTATTTCTTTGCTTTCTGCTCCATTCTTTATTGTTTCTTTTATTTTTGTTTTTCTAGTTCCTGAAGATGGAATTGAGATAAAATTTCCTGCTACATAGTGTTTTAGTGCATCCCACATATTCTGGCAAGTGTTTCCATTTTTACTCAGTGCAAAATACTTTCTTATTCTTCTTTTGATTTCTTCTTTGACCCATGTGTTATTCAGAAGTATGTTAGTTTCCAGATATTGGGATTTTCCAAAGACCTTTTTGCTACTGATTTCTAATTTAATTATGTAGTCAGAGAAAACATTTTGTCTGATTTGAGTCCTTTTAAATTTATTGAGACTTATTTAATGTCCCATAATATGGTCTATCTTGGCAAATGTTCCATGTGCATCTCAAAGGAATGTGTATTCTGGTATTGTTGGGTAGAATGTTCTATAAATGACAATTAGGTCAAGTTGGCTGATAGTTTTGTTCAAGCTTTCTGTATCCTTACTGATTTTTTTGTCTACTTTTTCTATTAATTTTTGAGAACAGTATTGAAATTTTCCATTATAATTGTGACTTTGTCTGTTTCTCCCTGCAGTTCTATCACTTTTTGCTTTTTTTTTTTTTTTTTGAAGCTCTGTCATGTGGTATATAATTGTTTCATCATCTTCATGGATTGACCTCTTTATGATATAATCTCTTTATCCCAGATGTAATATTCTTTGCTTTGAAATCTACTTTGTCTAATACTAAGTGAGCTTTCTGTTGATTTGTGTTACCATAATATGACTTTTTACATCCTTTTACTTTGAACCTATTTGTGTCTGTATATTTCAGACGAGATTGGGCGCGTTCAGGGTGTTATGGCCATAGACTGTCTGTATATTTCAAATGTATTTTCTTTTGGCAACATATCATTAGGTCTTGTATTTTTATCCAATCTGACAAGCTCAACCTTTTTAATTGGGGTGTTATGGCATTTATATTTAATCTGATTATTGATATGATTAGATTTAAATGTATCATTTTGCTATTTGTATGTTTGCTATTTTTTCTGCTTTTGCTTGCTATTTTTATTTTGTTTGCTATTATTTATAATGTAAAATTATATAAATTATATTATTTATAATATAGCAAACAAAATAAAAATAGGAAGCAAAAATAGAAAAACAGCAAACATCTATTATGTTATAAAAGCAAACAAAATATTTAATATTAATATTAAATATTTTAAAATAGCAAATAATACATACGTATTTTTATTATTTATTTGTTCATCTGTCATTTGTTCCCTTTTCTTCCTTCTTTTAAGTCACAGAAGTGTGTGGCTGGGTGCGATGGCTCACGCCTGTAATCCCAGCACTTTGGGAGGCCCAGGTGGAGGGATCACAAGATCAGGAGATCGAGACCATCCTGGCTAACATGATGAAACCCCATCTCTGCTAAAAATACAAAAAATTAGCGAGGTGCAGTGGCGGGCACCTGTAGTCCCAGCTACTTAGGAGGCTGAGGCAGGAGAATGGCGTGAACCCGGGAGGCAGAGCTAGCGGAGATCGTACCACTGCACTCCAGCCTGGGTGACAGAGCAAGACTCTGTCTCAAAAAAAAAGAAAAAAAAAAGAAAAAAGAATTCGTAGAAGTGTGTGTTTGTGTGTAAGTGAAATTCCATATTTTTCCCTTTTTTGATGATTGGCTACAACTTTTTGTTTTGTTATTTTAGTGGTTACTTTAGGGTTTCTAGTATACATCTTTATTTTATCACAGTTTACCCTCAAGATATTATACCACTTCACATACAACACAGTATAAGAACCATACAATAGTTTACTTCCATTTTTGCCCTCCTTCCTAATTATTTCCCAGTACTGAGTCAAGACCCTTCCAAGCACTGTCTCTGGTGACCCTGAGTTAGATTTTCTGGTCTGGCTGGTGGGAACAGACACTGTTCTCAGTCCTGTGTGAACAGAGCTCTGTTTCTTCTGGTCTGATGTTGCTTTCCCGGACCTCAGATAGTTTACTCACATATGTGTGCTGGTAAGACGTCTGCTGAAAACCTGGGGGAGACCACCTGCAGATCTCCTGAGCTATCTGTTGTTCTGCAGCTCTGTCTTCTTTTGTTTTCCTGCAAACAGCTGGTGCCATGTTGTCCCTGGATTCTCATCATGACTCAGAAAGTCTGCTGTGCTCATCCTGACCTTTTCTCCCTGCACTGTGGCCTGGAGACTGTCTAGGCAGTAAGTTGGAGCAACTGTAGGCTCACCCTGCTTGTTTCCCATCAGGAACCACAGTCTTTCATTGCCTGATGTCCAGTGTCTGGAAAGTGTTATTTTATCAAGTTTGTCTCGTTTTTTGGTTGTTGTTTCAGGTGGAAGGGTTACTTCATCTTGGTGGAAGTGGTCTGTTAGGATATTTCCAAAAAGGGTGTAAGAAGAATGAAAATAACATTTTTTTCAATTTCTGTAATTCGTGACTTCATCTTTATAGTTGCTAAGGCCAGAAACCTTGGAGTCATCCTTGACTCATCTCTCTGCAACCTCTAGTCCAAGATTCATGTTCACACCATTGCAAAATATAATATATCCAGAATCTGACAACGCCTCATGACTTCCACTTCCATTGTGGTCCACTCACACTTTGGGCAGATTGCTAAGTCTCTCTGTGCCTCAGTTCTTAATTTTGCAAAAGAATGCCTAATAATAGTACCACCTCATAACATTGTTATGAAGTGTAAGTCGTTATTTTAAAATAATGCACAGAATAGTGCACAGTGTGCATTAAGAATTATATGAGCGTTTATTAAGTGACAAAGGCAGAGTTGGGATTCTCTCTCATGTCTGACTGGCTCCTGAGACATTGCTCTCTCATGTTACCTTGCTTTTCTTCTGTGTCTAGAGTTGTTCTCAGAGCTGGAAAATACAAAATGGTGAGAGAGTGGACACCTTCCCAGAAGACGCTTGCTAGTTGGGTGACAGGAGCTAAATATGATAGAATCATGCATTGACATAGTGAGAGATCATGGGCTGCATCTGGGACTTGTCCTGATAAAAGGCCCCACATTCGGGGCTCCCACCCTTCTCCACACTCCCACCCCAGCTTACAGCCTGGGCTGTCCGAAAGCACAGTGGGGAGCTTGTGATCGTCTGGGTTTAGATGACAAGACTCTGCTGCTTTAGAATTTGGCCCTTGTACCATGGACCTCGTTGTTCTGTGTGTGTATTGCTCAGTAAAACACCTTGGAGCAAGGCAATGCCCTGAGGGCTACCTGGAGCTGGTGCTCTGACCCCACAGGCATGATTTCATCTCACAATAGAGAGCCCCTATATGCGTTGTGAGTGGTTTCTGAATTCAAGCAAGCATTTTCTCTCTCTAGAGAAGCTTACAGGTCATGTTCTTGTCAGACTGCAGACATGACTGTCTCTGATCCTCTGAGGTAGCGGGGCCAGTTCAGCCTGTATATCCTAAAACTAAAAGTGGAGTACTAAGGTGGGAGCTTCAAGGAATGAAGGGCAGTGACTAACAGACATAAGCAGAAAAACAAACAAATGGGCTCTGCCTGACTCTGTTTATCCATAGTCATGATTTACCCGTGAAGAAAGATGCTTAAGTTTATTTTATAAAAGATTATTTTCGGTCAAAGATAGGGATTGGATGTTAGACGTTAATTTAATATGGAAGAGTTTATGCAGACTCTGCTCTAGGACTAAATAGAATTGGAAATGTCAGCCTAGAGCTAGGACATTGCTAAAACATTTTTCTGAGATTTTGCAGATACTGTCAAGTCAGTAAATAGATATATGGACTATATTTTGTGAATTTTTAAAAAATCTAATTTGTGTTACTAGAGCAGCAATAAAAAAGCTAAAATAACCATAATGTATAAATAAATTATGTTGGAAATATAATAATACTTTTTATTTTGTGCATGTTGCAGTCCATTATTTTATTGGCATTAACTCTTTTTGCATTAATTGACTTAAACCGATCGTCTTTAAAAATGAAATCATAAAGAGCATGAAATTTTGAATGTTGCTTATATTCACTAATTGGACACATTAATCAAACTATACTATCTTGCTTATTAACAATTTTAATTATGCTATGAATTGGGATAAACAGGTAATTTTTGACACCTTGAGGACAGTATAATACTAAAACTAAATATGATTGTGTCCTAGTATTTTAAAATACCGTTTTTTCAACTGTAGCTGGAGATGTGAATAGCATACAGAATGTAAACCCTGCTGACTCAGTAAGAGGATTGTTAGAGAGTGTCTATGTAAATTTGATGGGTTTAATTAAGCATCAATTGAACCAAATGCATTTTTTGGCTGTCCAAGCTCACTCACTTCTTTGTACACAGTGGTATGTTCATTTAGGTCTCAGGGATGTGGGAGAAGGTGCCATAATGTCTCCATGATTTTTTTTTTAAATTTAAATGTTTATTGAGATAATTGGAGATTCACATGCAGTTGTAAGAAATAATACACGGAGATTTGTATACCTGTTACCTAGTTTCCTGGATGGTGATATTCTGTAGAACTACAGAGCTGTGTCACAACCAGTATATTTACAATGATACAATCCACTGATCTTGTTCAGATTTCCTCAGTTTTACTTGTACCTATGTGTGTATATTTGTGTTTAGTTCTTTTTTTTTTTTTTTTTTTTGAGACAGAGTTTCGCTCTTATCTCCCAGGATGGAGTGCAATGGCACCATCCTGGCTCACTGCAACTTCTGCCTCCTGGATTTAAGCGATTCTTCTGCCTCAGCCTCCCCAGTAGGTAGGATTACAGGCATGCATCACCACGCCTGGCTAATTTTTTGTATTTTTGGTAGAGACAGGGTTTCACCATGTTGGCCAGGCTGGTCTCGAACTCCAGACCTCAGGTGATCCTCCCGCCTTGGCCTCCCACACTGCTGGGATTACAGTTGTGAGCCACTGTGCCTGGCCTTGTGTTTAGTTCTCTACAGTTTTGTCACATGTATAGGTTCATGTATCTACCACCACCATCAAAATATAGGACTGTTCCATTACCATGGGACTCCTCACCCACCCCAATTCCTTACCCCTGATGACCACCAAAATCTGTTCTCTGTATCCAAAATTTTGGTCTCTCAAAAGTGTTATATAAATGAAATCATACAGTATATAACCTTTTGGGGTTGACTTTTTCATTCAGCAGAGTTCCCTGGAGATTAATTCAATATATGTGCATACGAGTAGCTTATTCCTTTTTATTGCTAATTATTGTCTATGGTATATATATACCACAATTTGTTTAAACATTCACCCACTGAAGGACATCTGGTCTGATTCCTGTTTTTGGCTATCACAAATAAAGTTGCTATGAACATTTTAGTACTGGTTTTTTTATTCAGTAAGTTTTTCTTTCTCTGGGATTAATGTTCAAAGGTAACATTGCTGGGTTGAATGGTATTTGCATGTTGAGTTTTATGAGAAACTGCCAAACTATTTTCCAGAGTGGTTTTACCATTTTATGTTCTCACCAGCAATGTGTGAGTGATCTAGTTTCTCCACATCCTTGCCAGAATTTGGTGCTATCACTAATTTTTATTTTAGCCATTTTGATGGGTATGTAGTGATATTGCATTGTAGTTTTACTTTGTGTTTTCCTGGTGGCTAATGATGTTGAACAACTTCTCAAGTGCTTATTTGCCATTGCTAAATCCTCTTCAGTGGAACGTCTATGTTTTTGCCCATTTTCTTTTTTTTATTTTTTTATTATACTTTAAGTTCTAGGGTACATGTGCACAACATGCAGATTTGTTACATATGTGTACTTGTGCCATGTTGGTGTGCTGCACCCGTTAACTCGTTATTTATATTAGGTTTATCTCCTAATGCTATCCCTCCTCCCTTCCCCCACCCCACGACAGACCCCGGTGTGTGATGTTCCCCTTCCTGTGTCCAAGTATTCTCATTGTTCAATTCCCACCTATGAGTGAGAACATGTGGTGTTTGGTTTTCTGTCCTTGCAATAGTTTGCTCAGAATGCTGGTTTCCAGCTGCATCCATGTTGCTACAAAGGACATGAACTCATCCTTTTTTGTGGCTGCATAGCATTCCATGGTGTATATGTGCCACATTTTCTTAATCCAGTCTATCATTGATGGACACTTGGTTTGGTTCCAAGTCTTTGCTATTGTGATTAGTGCCTCAGTAAACATACATGTGCATGTGTCTTTATGGCAGCATGATTTATAATCCTTTGGGTATGTACCCAGTACTGGGGTGGCTGGGTCAAATGGTATTTCTAGTAACAGATCCTTGAGGAATTGCCACACTGTGTTCCACAATGGCTGAAGTTTTTGCCCATTTTCTAATGAGTTTTTTTAGTTGTTGAGTTTTTAAAAATATTTCTGTATCCTAGGTAGTACTCCTTTGTTGGATATGTAGTTTGCAAATACTTTTTCCGAGTCTGTAGCTTCACATAAGCTTTGAAAAGTTTTTAATTTCAATGAGGTCTCTTCATGACTTTTTAATGTTTGGTCTTTTTTGAAAAATGGGGAGAAGTACCTTCACTAGAATTAGAGCATTTTTCTGTTTTAATTATTTTTATTCTTTTTTATTCTCTACCCTCTGCCCCTTGACTTTTACTCTCTCTTTAGCAACATAAACTTTTTCTTGGTTGTGAAAAATATTGTAAAGCATTAAAATTATACTTTATTTCAATGTTCCTAGTGTTCTTTAATAAGGAACTTCACATTTTTCCCTTGCCTTTTACAAACACCTAGAACGTTTCCTTTTCGTTTGATCACATTTTTTGCAAGCATTTGTTGGCAATTGTTTATGCTCTTCGACTGTTTCATGCTAACTATATAATCTTCCCCTTTTTCTTCAAAACTAGACCCGTGTGCAGATGGCATTTCATTTTTATCATAGTTAATAGTGACAGAACGGCCCCCTAGAACCCACAGAGAAAATCCCTGAGCTTGTATATTTATTTTCTCCGGTTATGAGAAGAAAAGGCTACCCTCATCCTTCAGGATTTAGAGATATGCCTTTCCTGAGTGTCCGTTGTCACTCTCCTACAGTCCACCATCGGAGGTTTGCTGTGTTTCCTTTTTTTTTTTTGTCTGTTGTGAAGGGGTCAGTCCTAGCTATGAGGGCATCCAGGCAGTGCTGGCTAGTCTGCTGCTAAACTTCTAGGGACCAGCAGCAGCAGGGGTTGTGGGAGGTATGCCTTGCACATTTGACCCGTCTGCATGTTGTGTCCAGTTGAAGAAGCAGCCCTGGGTAAGGATTGTGCCCCAGCTTCCCACATGGCCCGGACCTGTGGTAGGTGCCTGAGCCTCGATGAACACTTCGTGTTCCTTCCTGTGAAGAAGGGGAAGGGGAAGAATACAACCCACCCTGTCTCCTACGAAGGGCAGTCCAGAAAATTTCTCACATCCTTCTTTTTGTGGTATCTGACTCTAGTGAAAGAAGGTACCCAGTGACTTTCCTTGCTGTACGGAGAGAAATGTACTTATCAACTCTTGGGTAGATAAAAAGATAATGATACCAAGCCTACTAACAAAAAGCACCTTTTTTCTTATGAAACTGACATGACTTCTAGAATCTTCCAATAAGTAGGAATTAGAACTCATTCAGTTAATTCAATAGATACATTAGCACCTACTTGATGCCAGACACTTTACTTGGCAGTGAGGATACAGCAGTGAACAGAAGGAAGGAAAACCTCTGTACTCGTGGAGTATATTTTAGGGGGGAAGATAGATGATAATGAGATGAAATGTATAGTATGTTAATCAGTGATAACCACTCAGGAGAAAAATAAGGTGAGGAAGGGAAATGGGAAGTACCATGGTGGGGGTGGTGGTACAGTTTTAAGGAAGTTGGTCTGAGAAAATGTCCTAGGGAGACTGATTTCTGGGTTAAGACCTGGAGTGAGTGATGGGAAAGCAATGCAGATACCTGGCAGAGGAAGAGCAGTGCAGGCAGAGGGGCACAGCACCCTAAAGACCCAGGGGTGGACCTGGGCTATTAAAGAACAGCAAAGCAATTCATGCGGCTGGATCACAGGGAGTGATGGGAATTCGAGTCCATAAATACGATGAAGAGGATCACACAGGGATTTTCAGGTCATTTGGCTTAACTCTGGGTGGCATGGAAGCTGCCGGAGGGCTCTGAGTGTAGGAGTGGATAGTTAGAGTCTGACTTATGTATTCATGGGGCCTCTGGATATTCTGTTGACTGTAAAATTCACAGGATATGAGCAAAGGCAGAGAGACCAGGTAGGAAGCCATGGCAATGACTTAGGACAGAGACAACAGTGTCCTGGACCAGGGCAGGAAATGTGGAGGTAGCCAAAGTGGATGGGTTGTGGATAGATTTTCAAGGCAAAATGAAGGATTTGATAATATGTTGGAGGTGAGGGGTAACAAAAGAGCAACATCACAGATGATCCTCTGGTTTGGCCTGAGCAACTTCACAAATGACATTGTCATTTCTGAGACAAGGACGACGCTGAGAATGGTTCATGTCAAATAAGTCCTAGATAATACTGTAAGAGCATTATATCTTTATTTTAAAGGTGAGAATTAACACACATAGAATAAAATGCATTAAAATGTACTCATTCAAAATTATAGCTTTGCAGGAACACTGTATCTTAAACATCTTTTATTCATCATCAGAATTTGGGGGAAATATTTTTTCTTTGTTTCTTTAATAATTTACATCTTAAATCCTTTATCATTTTTAGCTGTTCTGAGAAACAAGGCACATGTCTCTCTGCTACAGATTGAAACATAAAATAATTTCTTCCACAAGTATCTTTTAGCCCTATTATACATACTCATAATATCCTGGCCCTATAGGGAGAATCAAGTATAATCTTTGCCCTCAGGGACCATATTATTTAGTTGAACATAAATAAATAATGTGAAAACTGCAGAATAATAACAAATTCAAACCCACTGGCTGACAGTTTTT
>NW_012109019.1:530103-532023 GCF_000951045.1 Mandrillus leucophaeus | reverse complement strand
GAGGAAGAGCAGTGCAGGCAGAGGGGCACAGCACCCTAAAGACCCAGGGGTGGACCTGGGCTATTAAAGAACAGCAAAGCAATTCATGCGGCTGGATCACAGGGAGTGATGGGAATTCGAGTCCATAAATACGATGAAGAGGATCACACAGGGATTTTCAGGTCATTTGGCTTAACTCTGGGTGGCATGGAAGCTGCCGGAGGGCTCTGAGTGTAGGAGTGGATAGTTAGAGTCTGACTTATGTATTCATGGGGCCTCTGGATATTCTGTTGACTGTAAAATTCACAGGATATGAGCAAAGGCAGAGAGACCAGGTAGGAAGCCATGGCAATGACTTAGGACAGAGACAACAGTGTCCTGGACCAGGGCAGGAAATGTGGAGGTAGCCAAAGTGGATGGGTTGTGGATAGATTTTCAAGGCAAAATGAAGGATTTGATAATATGTTGGAGGTGAGGGGTAACAAAAGAGCAACATCACAGATGATCCTCTGGTTTGGCCTGAGCAACTTCACAAATGACATTGTCATTTCTGAGACAAGGACGACGCTGAGAATGGTTCATGTCAAATAAGTCCTAGATAATACTGTAAGAGCATTATATCTTTATTTTAAAGGTGAGAATTAACACACATAGAATAAAATGCATTAAAGTGTACTCATTCAAAATTATAGCTTTGCAGGAACACTGTATCTTAAACATCTTTTATTCATCATCAGAATTTGGGGGAAATATTTTTTCTTTGTTTCTTTAATAATTTACATCTTAAATCCTTTATCATTTTTAGCTGTTCTGAGAAACAAGGCACATGTCTCTCTGCTACAGATTGAAACATAAAATAATTTCTTCCACAAGTATCTTTTAGCCCTATTATACATACTCATAATATCCTGGCCCTATAGGGAGAATCAAGTATAATCTTTGCCCTCAGGGACCATATTATTTAGTTGAACATAAATAAATAATGTGAAAACTGCAGAATAATAACAAATTCAAACCCACTGGCTGACAGTTTTTCGTTTCTTGACTTCGTGAATGTGTATGTCACCTCCTTCTCTGGAATATCCATCACAAAATGACAGTGTTTTGGTTCTGTGATCTGAAAGATGACTTACTGAAAAGAGCATGTGAAGAAAATGTGTTATATCATTCCTGGTGAGTAAGAAAGCCAACTGAGGCTTTGAAGCATGCCTCACATAAAGGGCTTTGATGTGGTATAATTTTGGGTTTCACTGGTACCTGAGTAAACCCATGTAGATGATGACATCTCATGAAAAACACATGCTTCTTAGTCAATTTACTAGTGAAATAGTGTTGAGGGAATCCAGCCTATAGGCAGTCCTCATGCTCAGCAGAAAAATGTTCTGACAATTAAAACAATTTTAATTTGAATCTTATTTTCTCATAGAAAAAGTGATGTGACAGAAAATTTTGATTCTAACTGGGGATCTGATGCCCAACATTTTATAGAAATTACCGTAAACATTGTACTTAATTACATTTATTTTCAAGTGTAAGTGGCATGCTATTTAGTGTAGAACTTAGATAGTATTTAAAAACTCAATGGCATTTTATTTATGCTAATCCTATCTCATACTATACCAGAGGCTGCTTTTGTTTTCATGCATTCTACTTAAGTTTTACTAAAGCAAATCAGAGCAACTGTCATGGCACTTAACAGAATTCAAAAGAACTTTGTTCAGATTTTTACCATCTTCTTTGAAAGAAACTTTGGACTGGTTGATAAATTTTTTGAAACGGATTCAAGAATAATTTTCTTTCTGCTGGGCACAGTGTCTCACACCTGTAATCCCAGCGCTTTGGGAGGCCAAGGTGAGAGAATCACGAGGTCAGGAGTTCAAGACCAGCCTGGCTAACATGGTGAAACCCTGTCTCTACCAAAAATACAAAAATTAGCCAGGC
>NW_012109019.1:526005-528758 GCF_000951045.1 Mandrillus leucophaeus | reverse complement strand
CAACACTTTATTATAACAAGATTTTATATAACAAGGTGTTATATAACAAGACTCAAACCTTCAGTGCAAATGGCAGCCTTGCTAAGATTTGCTATACTGTGAAAAAAAATCCTCTTTCAGCCTTAAAATCATAAAAATCACCTGATTAGAGTACAGTTTTTAATAGGATAAATGACTGTGAAGTGATGAGACCTCTCTTTGTATGACCGCATGGAGAAATTCAAACAAATCTTAACTGTCAGAGCAGCCAAGGCAGCCTATAAACTTAGGCTGGGCTTGGCCTGAAACCTGTTTGAAACTCTTTTATTTGTTTTTTTCAGGGATGTCTTCATAGCCACATGAGAAAATTCGTTTTTTATGTTATGGTGATAGCTCACTCCCCCTTTGACTAATATTGTTCTCTTTGTCCTGTCTTCCTTGTCATATGGCTTAGCTCTGCCCCCTTCTCTTCATTCATGGCTGCTTAAGCTTCTGATGGATCCTGAAGGAAGTAGATAACTTGCCTTGTGGCTTTGAAGCCATCACATCACATTTGATCTATGGGCCTACTCCCCTCTCCTCATCTCCTGGGATGAATATTAGTAGTGATCTACTTGTAAGACTTGGGTTTCCCAAGAAGAAAATAATTAGGTGATCTCTCTCCCCACCCCTCACCAAGAAATCAAAATAAATTAGAATCTTCCTTTCAGTATGAGAGTATTTAAAGGTGTTTTAAACCACTAGAGGGAGCCCATATTGTTCTGATTTCTGAATCCTATCATGTTTAACAGCTTGATTTTATTGCCTGTATAAAACGATCTCTCTAACCAATGCCTGGATCACTACATCCATAACTGTAGTGTTCTCCATTAGTTTGCATATTTTCCTTTTTCCCAGTGTTTTTTTTTTTTGGTGGTAAAATATACATAATACAAAATTTATTGTCTTGACCATTTTAAGTGTACAATTCAGTGGTATTAAATAAATTCATAATGTGCAACCACAGTCATCATCCACCTCTGTAATTCTTTTCATCTTGTAAAACAGAAACTCTATACCCATTAAACAGTAACTCCCTATTATCTCCTCCACCTAGATCCTGGCAACAGCCCCTCTACTTTCTGTCTTTATGATTTTGACTATACTAGGTATCTGATACAAGTGGAGTCATACAGTACTTATCTTTTCGTGGCTGGCCTATTTCCCTCAACATAATGTCGTCAGGGTTCATCCATGCTGTAGCGTGTCAGAATTCCCTTAGTTTTTAAGGCTGAATAATACTCCTTTGCACATACGTACCTCATTTTGCTTATCCATTCATCTGTTGGTGAATACTGTGATGCATCTACTTTTTAGCTGTTGTCTTAGTTCATTTGTGTTGCTATAAAGGTATACCTGAGGCTGGGTAACTTGTTTTTAAAAGGGATTTATTTGGTTCATGGTTCTGCAGGCTGTACAGGAAGTGTGGCACAAGCATCTCCATCTGGTGAGGGCCTCTGGCTGCTTCCACTTGTGGTGCAACAAGGTGAAGGGGAGCTGGTGTGTAAAGATTACATGGTGAGAGAGGAAGCAGGAGAAGCGGGGAGGTGCCAGGCTCTTTCTGACAATCAGCTCTGGCAGGAACAAATAGAGTGAGAACTCACTCATTACAGCAAGGATGGCACCAAGCCATTCATGAGGAATCTGCCCCCATGACACAAACACTGCCCACTAGGCACCATCTCCAATATCAGGGATCAGATTTCAACATGAGGTTTGGGGGAACAAATATACAAACTATAGCAGCTATTGTGAATAATGTTTTATAAACACAGGTATACATGTATCTCTTCAAGACCCTGATTTCAATTCTTTTGGATATACACCCAGAAGTGGAATTACTGGATCATATGGTAATTCTATTTTTAATTATTTGAGGAACTTCCATACTGTTTTCCATAGTGGCTGTACTATTTTACATTTCCACCAGCAATGCACAAAGATTCCAATTTCTCCGTATTCTCACCAACACTTGTTATTTTCTGGTTTTGTTTGTAGTAGCCATCCTAATGGGTGTGAGGTAAGGAGAAAAATGGAAAATCACTAAACGGAGACCATCGTTTATACTGGTGTTCTTGTACTCTGTGGCTCAGAATGGGATGTGGGTGAAGTAATTTGAGACAGATCATTTTGATAGCTCCTTGGCTGGAGTCTGTGTCTGTCTTCCTCCCCTTCTCCATAACACTCACTGTCATCTTCCACCACCTTTCTTTCCACCAATCCCTGGACAGATTTAGTTCCATTCAGCAGAATATCAGTCATGTGTAGACATTATTATGCTGGGCTCTGTGGCAAAGTAGAAGGTGAATAATGAGCTGTCTTTCTTGTCAGGGTAACAATCTTAGTCTTCATTGCATCCAGGGAATGTGTTTTGGCCTCTTTCAACCTTTCTTCCCTTTGCTTTCCTCTGCCTCTCTACTAAGAAGCTTTGACCTCATGATTTCTCAGGTCTCCTTCACTGTTTTAGATTCTCTAGATTTTTCATTTTTCAATCAGTGGCGTTGTTTTTGTGTTTTATTGTCTTTTTAAAGTGTTGGGAATTTATAAGATTTTACACTTCCTGGTATAGTTTGGATGCTTGTCCCTCCAAACCTCATGTTGAAATCTGATCTGTAATGTTGGAGGTGGTGCCTAATGAGCAGTGTTTGGGTCATGCGGGCAGATCCCTCATGAATGGCTTGGTGCCATCCTTGTGCTAACGAATGAGTTCCCACTCTGTTAGTTCCTGCTGGAGC
>NW_012109019.1:522525-525515 GCF_000951045.1 Mandrillus leucophaeus | reverse complement strand
GTGGTAAAATATACATAATACAAAATTTATTGTCTTGACCATTTTAAGTGTACAATTCAGTGGTATTAAATAAATTCATAATGTGCAACCACAGTCATCATCCACCTCTGTAATTCTTTTCATCTTGTAAAACAGAAACTCTATACCCATTAAACAGTAACTCCCTATTATCTCCTCCACCTAGATCCTGGCAACAGCCCCTCTACTTTCTGTCTTTATGATTTTGACTATACTAGGTATCTGATACAAGTGGAGTCATACAGTACTTATCTTTTCGTGGCTGGCCTATTTCCCTCAACATAATGTCGTCAGGGTTCATCCATGCTGTAGCGTGTCAGAATTCCCTTAGTTTTTAAGGCTGAATAATACTCCTTTGCACATACGTACCTCATTTTGCTTATCCATTCATCTGTTGGTGAATACTGTGATGCATCTACTTTTTAGCTGTTGTCTTAGTTCATTTGTGTTGCTATAAAGGTATACCTGAGGCTGGGTAACTTGTTTTTAAAAGGGATTTATTTGGTTCATGGTTCTGCAGGCTGTACAGGAAGTGTGGCACAAGCATCTCCATCTGGTGAGGGCCTCTGGCTGCTTCCACTTGTGGTGCAACAAGGTGAAGGGGAGCTGGTGTGTAAAGATTACATGGTGAGAGAGGAAGCAGGAGAAGCGGGGAGGTGCCAGGCTCTTTCTGACAATCAGCTCTGGCAGGAACAAATAGAGTGAGAACTCACTCATTACAGCAAGGATGGCACCAAGCCATTCATGAGGAATCTGCCCCCATGACACAAACACTGCCCACTAGGCACCATCTCCAATATCAGGGATCAGATTTCAACATGAGGTTTGGGGGAACAAATATACAAACTATAGCAGCTATTGTGAATAATGTTTTATAAACACAGGTATACATGTATCTCTTCAAGACCCTGATTTCAATTCTTTTGGATATACACCCAGAAGTGGAATTACTGGATCATATGGTAATTCTATTTTTAATTATTTGAGGAACTTCCATACTGTTTTCCATAGTGGCTGTACTATTTTACATTTCCACCAGCAATGCACAAAGATTCCAATTTCTCCGTATTCTCACCAACACTTGTTATTTTCTGGTTTTGTTTGTAGTAGCCATCCTAATGGGTGTGAGGTAAGGAGAAAAATGGAAAATCACTAAACGGAGACCATCGTTTATACTGGTGTTCTTGTACTCTGTGGCTCAGAATGGGATGTGGGTGAAGTAATTTGAGACAGATCATTTTGATAGCTCCTTGGCTGGAGTCTGTGTCTGTCTTCCTCCCCTTCTCCATAACACTCACTGTCATCTTCCACCACCTTTCTTTCCACCAATCCCTGGACAGATTTAGTTCCATTCAGCAGAATATCAGTCATGTGTAGACATTATTATGCTGGGCTCTGTGGCAAAGTAGAAGGTGAATAATGAGCTGTCTTTCTTGTCAGGGTAACAATCTTAGTCTTCATTGCATCCAGGGAATGTGTTTTGGCCTCTTTCAACCTTTCTTCCCTTTGCTTTCCTCTGCCTCTCTACTAAGAAGCTTTGACCTCATGATTTCTCAGGTCTCCTTCACTGTTTTAGATTCTCTAGATTTTTCATTTTTCAATCAGTGGCGTTGTTTTTGTGTTTTATTGTCTTTTTAAAGTGTTGGGAATTTATAAGATTTTACACTTCCTGGTATAGTTTGGATGCTTGTCCCTCCAAACCTCATGTTGAAATCTGATCTGTAATGTTGGAGGTGGTGCCTAATGAGCAGTGTTTGGGTCATGCGGGCAGATCCCTCATGAATGGCTTGGTGCCATCCTTGTGCTAACGAATGAGTTCCCACTCTGTTAGTTCCTGCTGGAGCCGGTTGTTAAAGAGCCTGGCACCTCCCCTCCCTTTGCTTCCTCTCTTGCCATGTGACTGCATAGCTGGGTTCCCTTCACCTTCCACCATGAGTGGAAGCAACCTGAGGCCCTCGCCAGATGGAGATGCTGGTGCCATGCTTATTGTACAGCCTGAAAAATCATGAGCCAAGTAAACCTCTTTTCTTTATAGATGACCCAGCCTCAGGTATTTCTTCATAGCTATACTAATGGACAATGACATCTTCTGTTTCAGAATACAACTAATTTTTTCACTGAGATTTGAGTTGATTCACCTCTGCATACAGCACCCTCCCCAGCCCTCTTACATACCTGTGTTATAAGATGCTCTGCCTTCTGTTTTTGCTGTTGTTATTTTTGACCACCATTCTAGGTTGAGCTATAGGAAGTCATGTAGATGTCGAAGCTTATGGAGTCTTTCTAAACTTTCTAAGATTATGCCAACCCAATTCAGAGTACATACACTGATAAAGTAAGATATTTATTAGGATAGTTTCTGTAATGGTTGTGTTTGTATAGGAAAGTGTCATTCAGGGTTGAAAAGGCAAATCCTGATTTCAGTTAATTACATTCAAGAGTGGTTTTACTATTATTACCTGTAGAGTTATAGCTTAGGAAAGAAGCTTAAGAGATCATACCACCACACTTCACTGAGCCTAAGGTTAACTTTTCCCACATTTTAGTACCTCTGAAATTGAATAAATTTTATGGTGGCTATCACGTAGCTGCCATCGTCAACATGTGCACAGATTTGAATGTCAACACTGGAACATTCCTGGTACTGTGATTTGGCAACAGCAACTCCTCATGGTTTCAGTCAGTATAGAAAATGAATTCTGGGTGGGGCTGTAAACCTTACATTGACCCTTTTGATAAGATCAGAAAAAGCACCAGCATGGGAACTTGCAAATGGGTGCCAGCTGCTTGGAAGGAAATCCCAGATAGTGGTGAAGCACTGTTTTAAGGACTGCTGCATCACCAACACTGCTGAGGCCACATAAGAGGATTTTGTATTGGAAAACTTGCGCATTGTCAACTCTGAGATAAAATTCGATTTAGAAGTCTTAGACTCTGAATGTTTAAAAAATCTAGTAGTACATGGGGCTGGG
>NW_012109019.1:498471-522010 GCF_000951045.1 Mandrillus leucophaeus | reverse complement strand
AAAAAAAAAATCTATCTAAAGAAGTTTTAAAAGAGTCCTTCAAATTAGAATTCTAGGTAATAAGAACACTTTGTGTAATTGTTTAATTGGCAGTATTTTTTTTTCTTGGTGGTGAATGAGAGAATGGTATGTCTTATGGTGTCTTACAGTTTGTGGTATCCTAGATAGTTGAAAGAAGGTAATAGTGGGAAGTGTGGTTTGCCTGCATTTCTGACTGTCTTCTCTAGCACCCAGTTTTTGCACTGCTGCTGATCCTGGCTTCTGTGCCTTGCAAATGCCCTCTTCTCCTGCTCAGTACTCCTCCTGTCTGCCTACTTCCTATACTTCCTTTGATGTCCAGTCTAAGACAGACTTCCTCTGCCAAGCCCTCCCTAGTAAACATTTCCCCATCTAGAGCATTCAGTGTACTTCTATGGAGGTATATCATTTGAACTATACATTTGACTGTATATGGCTGTGGAAATGTTTTATATTTGTTTCATGACGGGGTTCCACAACTGTAAAAGATTGTAAACTCTTTGCGATAGGGTCTCTGTACCCTATCACAAGTATCATTTGAGAAATACTTGCTGAGTTTATTTTCACTCTGCATTTGCCTGTGCCATTGTTAGAAATTTGAAGACACGTGAAAAACAAGGACAAACACTTTAACTGCCCCCTCTCTCTAGTGATTTCTCTACATGAGCTCGGCAACTCTGGTGGAGAAGGCTCAATGTAATCCCCTGGTTTTGGTGTGATTTTAGCTTCTTCCTCAGTACTCACCACCACCTCAGGTAATCAGGTCTGGAGACTTACCCCAGTGCCCACGCACCACAGCCTCAAGACTGTTGCATTGCAAAACCATTAGACAATGAATTGTGTATGTGTGTTTACCTTATATGCATATAGCAAGGATTAAATTATTTTGTAGCACTGAGTACAAGAAATGTTTTATCTTATTTTTCTGAATTTTATTCCCCTCCTGCCCCACCTGCTGAAAAGGACAGTCCCATTCATGTTTTGACTGCTCTTTGCTTCTCCTGGGGATGTGCACGAATAAGAGGGAGGATTATATTTTTTGAAAAACAAAGGACAGCATCAGTAAATCTCAGCTATAGTAAGCTGCATAGTCCAGACCTCAAAGTAGAGGGAAGGGAATGGCTGGTTTCCTCTGTGCCAAGCTTTGCACTTGGGATCTTTTACGCAGGCTTTGAAAGCCACGGGAGGTGGTGTTTATTCCCCACTCTTCCCTCCACGTGCCATCCCATCAGAGTTTCTGTTACTTTCTAGGATATGCTGGGGGCAAGTCTCTCCTACTGACACAATTGGCAGGTAACACTGCCATCAGGGATTGTCCTCCCAGGTTAGGTCATATCTGCTCTTCTGCACAGTTCTTCCCTCAATCAGCTGGATTTTGTAGACGTGGAGGGCAGTTGGTTTGCCTGCTGGGTACCATCCATCTTCTGGGGAGGCATTAGAAGTATCCAAGGCCAGAACAGCCAGTGGCTTCCCAAGAAGTGGGCAGGAAAACTCCCACTGTCTCCTTGCTGTACCTGCCAACAGCCAGTCAGTGGCTAAACCAAGTATCAAGTCTTACCCTGCTGCACATAGACACTTTGCAGTGCAGAACAAGGCTTCAGTGTTTCATGCTTTTCTAAAAAATACATGAACAGAAAATTTGATGCTACTTACATCCTTTTAAAATAATTACCAGATTAATGCTTGATTCGCAGCTGAGAATTTATTCTGATAGGGACACAGTGTATGAGTCATTCCACATAAGAAGTACAGAGATGATGCAACAGAATTACAATTAAGCATCACTATTAGGATACATTCGTAATTTCCACTTTCAGGTCTTTTAAGTCTATGTTTAGAGTAGCTCAATTTGTACTGGCTTTTCCTTTCATATATCACAGCAAAACAGTATCAAAAATATTGTATTTGAGGTGAATTAATAGAAATACAGAATATAAATCTATATTTCATGGAAATATGTGAATATATATCACAGAAATATACAAATCCCCATCCATGCTGCTCCCCTCCCCCATGAAAACCACAGGCATAGGAAGGTTCTGTAGGAGGGCAGAGGGCATCTGGGAGGCTGTAGGGGCCCCTGCTTTCCCTCACTCCAGGGACTTAGGCTCCTCAGGATGTCTGTCTTAGGAACAGTGTCACAAAGATTCAGTAGGGTGGATTCCTTAACTAGTCTTAGATCCACCCTGCTGAGGGAACACAAGCCTGAAAGGGAGGACCTTTCTCTACTTTTCTGGGACTAGAGTTTTCTGCAATCAGGAAAAAACAGAGCAGAAGAAGTATGTGCTGTTTGCCAAAGGTTGAAACTCTGAAGACAGTTCT
Source organism: Mandrillus leucophaeus (assembly GCF_000951045.1). Classification (NCBI taxonomy): domain Eukaryota; kingdom Metazoa; phylum Chordata; class Mammalia; order Primates; family Cercopithecidae; genus Mandrillus; species Mandrillus leucophaeus. The sequence continues at coordinate 519,670 of NW_012109019.1, read as the reverse complement.
CCCAAAGAAAGAGGAGGTAAAAGAAGCATGTAAGGAGACAGGGTTATGTGACTAGGGGATACTTTTCTTTGTTTTGTGAACTATTAAAGTTTTCTATCTTTTCTCTTTAATACAAAAGCATTACTTGCTTCTTGCAACCAGATAAAGACTATAGGTATTTCCTTCTGTGCACACGCTGACTTTTATGTGCTAGGTAAGTTTGCATGTGCCTCCTGTGGGGTGAGGAAGTAGGAATTACTCACACATTTACCCTCCAGTAGGTTTATTGTCTGCACTTAATTCAAAATCACAAAAATCTTTTGAAATGTGACAGAAGAAGAAAAAGTGCTCACATATGTACTCTTCATCCCATCTACCAAAGAAAATTCTGCAGTTGCTAGCCCAGTCCTATCTCCTACTCCCGTGCTGCCAAGTAGGGTTGTTCTTTGTCTTTAAGGATGCAACATATGAAGATAGGAAATTCCATAGCTGGGGGAGGACATGGCCTAAATCACTGTACATCTTCAGGAACAGGAAGGAGCTTACATCACTGTACATCTCCAGAACAGGGAGGAGAAAGGGAGAAGAGAACAAAAATCAGAGCAGGATTTGAATTTTGGTTTGGGCTTGGTTTAGTTAGGTGCTCTGGTTCAGGGGTGGGGGACAAAGAAGAAGCTTCATAGTGGTGAAGTGTGGAGAAAACTGGTGGGAAGAAAGGGGGAGACATGGTAAGTACCATGCAAAAAATGTGAATAAAGAATAGAATAACCAGCTTGGGCAACATGGCGAAACCCTGTCTCTACCCCTGCTCCCCCCAGCCCCCCCAAAAAAAAAGTAAATCAGCAAGATATGGTGGCATGCCCCTGTAGTCCCAAGTAGTCAGGAGGCTGAGGTAGGAGGATTGCTTGAGCTTGGAAGATGGAGGTTGCAGTGAGCCGAGATCGTGCCACTGCGCTCAAGCCTGGGTGACAGAGCTCAAGCCGGCCTCAAAAAAAAGAATAGAATTGTTCTTAAATTAGGTTTTGGTGTCTGATCTGTGCTTCTGAAATTTGACACTCCTTAGGGATAGACCACTAGGGAACCATGTTTATCATGGCTACAGTGGGGTTGCATATGTCAATATATACAGGTAAATAAATATATACCTTGCTCTTTGTAATGGCTACAGAATATTCCACAAGGTCCAGCTTTTCTCCTGTCAGTAGGCATTCTGATTGTTTTCCAATACTTTGAGTTACCGGCAATGTAACTTTTCTATACACATACCCTTTTTCAATAGAGTATATATTCCTAAAACCAGGATTGCTGGATCAAAGAGTAGGCACTATTTTTAATAGGTACAGTGAGATCATTTCCAAAAGTGTCCTGATAAGTTATTTATGACAGCCCCATTTTCATATACCTTACTGCCTACTTGCTCTTAAAAATAATTTTTCCCAAATTGGATAGGCAAAATGTTGTCTGAGGTGGCATTAGGTTCAATTTCCTGACCAGCAGTGAGAAAGAAAACTTTTTTATTATGTTGAATGGCCACTTGCCATGCCTCATCTGTGAAGTTGCCTACACATGACTTAAGCTCGTTTTTCCTTTGAGTGTGGTTTATCTTCTTCTTGTGAATTTGCAGCAATTTTATGTTTTAAGTATATTAACTCTTTGGTGACATGTTACAAATATTTTCTCCTATTGTTTAGTATTTTCATTTTGTCTCTGGCATATATTACATACATACTTTTTTCCATTTTTATATAACCCAAGTGTGTATTTTTCTTTGTTTCTCCTGGTTTCTTGTTATGCTTAAGACTTCCAAATAATCCTCAGAATTTCTTGGGGGAGTTTGGAATTTTGTTTGCTATGTATCTTATTTACATTTAGATATTGCATTAATTTCAAAATTACTTTTTTCATTATTTTTGTTTTGAAGTAGGAGTCCAACTTCATATTTTCCAAAGGAATAGGCATTTATATAATTTATTACACTATCTTTTCCAGTAACCTAAAGTACACTTTTATCACATGCATTTTGAGATTCTTTTCTGTTTCACTGACCTTTTTGTCTGTTTTTGAGCCAATCCATATTGTTTTGATTATAGTTGTTATAGTAAGTTTTAGTATTTGATAGGGAGAAATTTTTCCTAAAAATTTTCCTACTACAATTTTTCCCTAGAAATTTGTTGATAATTCTTTTACATTTACTTTTCTATGTAAACTTTAAACTTACTTAGTTCAGCTTCAACAAAATTCATTAGGCTCTGATTGAAATTCTGTTAAATTTGTATGTGAATTTTGGAAGGAGTAACACTTTTGTGATGAGATTATCCTCCTAAAAACGTATTCACTGTCTCTGTTTGTCAATCGTTTATTATATATACTTCAATAAAATTTTATAGTTCTTTCATATAAGCTCTGTACTTTCCTTGTTTTTCATTGGTAATTCATTGCATTTATTTCTCTTGTAAATAGTATTTTTCTAATCAATCTTCATTTTTAACTAGTTATTACTACTGTAAAGAAGAACTTTTGAAAAATATATCCCATAACTACCAAGCCCTCTTATTAGTTATAATTGGTTGTGAGTTTTTCTTGGGTTCCTACTCATAGCTGCAAATAAGGATAATGTTTTCTTTTTTCTGCTAATACTCATTTATTCATTCTATTTTTTATTTTTTGAGATGGAGTTTCGCTTTTGTTGCCCAGGCTAGAGTGTGATGGCATGATCTCAGCTCACTGCAACCTCCGCCTCCTAGGTTCAAGCAATTCTGCTGCCTCAGCCACCTCAGTAACTGGGATTACAGGCGCTTGCCGCCATGCCCAGCTAATGTTGTATTTGTAGTAGAGACAGTGTTTCACCATGTTGGCCAGGCTGGTCTCGAACCCCTGACCTCAGGTGATCCGCCTGCCTCAACCTCCCAAAGTACTGAGATTACAGGCGTGAGCCACCATGTCTGGCCACTTATATTATTTATTTTATGTCTTCTCTTATGGCATCAGCTAGGGCTCAAAACAATATTGCAAACATCTCTTAGTCTTGACTTGAATAGTAACGGCCTTATTATTTCACCATTTAATAAAGTGTTTGCAGGCAAGGAGTGGTGGCTTATGCCTGTAATACCAGCACTTTGGGAAGTAGAAGTGGGAGGATTGCTTAAAGCCAGGAGTTCAAGACTAGCCTGGACAACAAAGCAAGACCCTGTCTTTGTGAAAAATTTAAAAATTAGCCTAGTGTGGTCGTATGTGCCTGTAGTACTAGCTACTCAGGAGGCTGAGGCAGGAGGATCACTTGAATCCAGGAGTTTGAGATTACAGTGAGCTGTGATCATGCTACTGCACTCCAACCTGGGCAACGGAATGAGACTTGTCTCTTAATAATAATAATGAGTTGTTTGCTGTAGGTTTGTAGTAAGTGATTTTTATTTAAGTATATTTTTCTACTTCTATTTTAGGTCGTTTGCTGTTTATTTATTTTAATTGGGAATAACTATTGAATTGTATAGCAAGTGCTTTTTTAACCTTTATGTTTTTTTTTTTAACCTTAAATTATTTTTTATTGTGTTTCTTACCTCATTCAAGAGCTAATGGTCCTTTTTTGTGGAAATGCGGAAGCCTGTTTAGTTGCCATTATTTTAAATACTTCCAATAAATAAATGGCATATTAAATAAATTGTTTGATGTCCTAAAGGATAGGCATTATCGACTATTTGAAGCATGAATTTATTTATTTATTTTTTAAATTATACTTTAAGTTCTGGGTTACATGTGCAGAACGTGCAGTTTTTGTTACATAGGTATACACGTGCCATGGTGGTTTGCTGCACCCATCAACCCATCACCTACATTTGGTATTTCTCCTAATGTTATCCCTCCCCTAGCCCCCCATACCTCACACGCTCTAGTGTGTGATGTTCCCCTCCCTGTGTCCATGTGTTCTCATTGTTCAACTTCCACTTATGAGTGAGAACATGTGGTGTTTGGTTTTCTGATCTTGTGATAGTTTGCTGAGAATGATGGTTTCCATTCCCTGCAAAGGACATGAACTCATCCTTTTTTATGGCTGCGTAGTATTCCTTGGTGTATATGTGCCACATTGTCTTCATCCAGTCTATCATTTGGGTTGGTTCCAAGTCTTTGCGGTTGTTAATGGTGCCACAGTAAACATACGTTTGCATGTGTCTTTATAGTAGAATGATTTATAATCCTTTGGGTATATACCCAGTAATGGGATTTCTGGGTCAAATGGTATTTCTAGTTCTAGATCCTTGAGGAATTGCCACACTGTCTTCCATAGTGGTTGAACTAATTTACATTCTCACCAACAGTGTAAAAGTGTTCCTATTTTTCCACAACCTCTTCAGCATCTCGTTTCCTGACTTTTTAATGATCGCCGTTCTAACTGGCATGAGATAGTAGCTCATTGTGGTTTTCATTTGCATTTCTCTATTGACCCGTGATGATGAGCATTTTTTCTTATGTCTGTTGGCTGCATAAATGTCTTCTTTTGAGAAGTGTCTGTTCATATCCTTTGCCCATTTTTTGATGGGGTTGTTTGCTTTGTTCTTGTACATTTGTTTAAGTTCCTTGTAGATTCTGGATATTAACCCTTTGTCAGATGGGAAGATTGCAAAAATTTTCTCCCATTCGTAGGTTGCCTGTTCACTCTGATGGTAGTTTCTTTTGCTGTGCAGAAGCTCTTTAGTTTAATTAGATCCCATTTGTCAATTTTGGCTTTTGTTGCCATTGCTTTTGGTGTTTTACACATGAAATCTTTGCCCATGCCGATGTCCTGAATGGTATTGGCCAGGTTTTCTTCTAGGATTTTTATGGTCCTAGGTCTTAAGTTTAAGTCTTTGATCCATCTTAAGTTGATTTTTGCATAATGTGTAAGGAAGGGGCCCAGTGGCAGTTTTCTGCATATGGCTAGCCAGTTTTCTCAACACCATTTATTACATAGGGAATCTTTTCCCCATTGCTTGTGTGTGTCAGGTTTGTCAAAGATCAGATGGTGGTAGATGTGTGGTGTTATTTCGGAGGCCTCTGGTTTTTTCTGAGGCATTCTGGTTTTTGGAATTTTCAGCCTTTCGCTGTGGTTTCTCCCCATATTTGTGGTTTTATCTACCTTTGGTCTTTGATGCTGGTGACCTCAGTTGGAAATGCAGAAATCACCCGTCTTCTGCTTTGATCTTGCTGGGAGCTGTAGACCACAGCTGTTCCTATTCGGCCATCTTCCAACCTTTATGTTTTATTGCATGGTTATCTTTTCACTTAAAAATATAATAAATTATGTTGATAGTTTTGCTAATGTTAAGCCATCTCTGCATTCCTGAAATAAACTATGTTATATTATTATATTATATTCCATATATTTTTCTGTTAATTTGTTACTGGTGGTGAATCTATGTAGGTTTGCAGCAACTTCAGTTCTGGCCTCCTCAGAAGGATTTGACCAAGGTGTAAGGCAGAAGGAGAGACCAAGGCAAGTTTTAGAACAGGACTGAAAGTTTATTTAAAAGCTTTAGAGCATGAATGAAAGGAAGTAAAGTCCACTTGGAAGAGGGCCAAGCAGGTGACTTCTGAGATGAAGTGTGCAGTTTGACCTTTGACTTAGGATTGTTTGTTGTTTTTCTTGGAGATAGAGTCTTACTCTATCTCCCATGCTAGAGTGCAATGGTGCAGTCTCGGCTCACTGAAGCCTCCGCCTCCCTGGTTCAAGTGATTCTCATGCCGCAGGCTCCTGAGTAGCTGGGATTACAGGCACCTGCCACTATGCCTGGCTAATTTTTGCATTTTTAGTAGAGATGGGGTTTCGTCATGTTGGCCAGGCTGGTCTCAAACTTCTGACTTCAAGTCATCTCCCCGCCTCAGCCTCCCAAAGTGCTGGGATTACAGGCATGAGCCACCGTGCCTGGCCTGACTTAGGGTTTTGTATGTTGACATACTTCCAGGGTCTTGGATTCCTTCTGATTCTTCCCTTGAGGTGGGATGTCCACGTGCACAGTAGCCTACTAGTGCTTGGGAGATGAGCATGCACAGTGTATTTACTGGAGTTGTACACATGCTCACTTGAGGTCCTTACCAGTCAGATGTCCCTTGAAGGTCATATACCATTTAAACCCCGCCCTCCTGCCATTCTGCCTCTTAATATGCATGCCTGAGCCCACTTGTCCAACTCCTGAGATCTTATCGGGAAGCTGCTGCTCACCAGTTTCAGGTGTTCTCTATCTATTAGGAGACTGCCTTTCTCTGGCACCGGCTGTGATCAATTATTATTTTAGAAAGAGAGTCAGCAACCGCCTGACCATCACCTGATGGTCACCTCACATTCCAGGTGTGTGTGTGTGTGTATGCGTGCTGGGAGCACCTTCCTGCCCTGCTTATGCCTGACTAGCTACCTACAGTAACAAATTCACTTCTGGGATCTATTTGCCAGTACTTGATTTAGAATCTTTGCATCAATATAAGTGAAATTGGTTTCTGTTTTTCTTTATCATACTTTGGTATTAAGTGTGTTCTAGCGTCTTAGAATGAATTAGGGGGAGCCTTCCATCGTTTTCTATGGTCTGGACCAGTTCGAGTACATATTAAATATCTGTTCTGTGATGATGCGTACTGCCCAATATTAATAAAGGTGTGGAGTATTACTGAGTTTTTAATCTTCACTATTATGATCTTAAAATATGACCTTGTTTTAAAAGGAGTCCTCTAAAATACTTTTCTTCCCCCCCCTTCCAAGTTGCCAGGTTTTTGTTTATCTCCATGTTTTGCTTTTTATTTCACTTGTGTTTAGATAAAAAGTTTTTAAATTTCACATTTTTAGGCTGGAAACTTATTGCAACAGGAGGGAATATTTAGAGAGGAGAGGAACACACATACCATGCAAGACTTTGTTGTGGCATAGTTGGAGATCTGAGAAGGGGAAGGAAACTGGATTTATCAGAAAGAGAGAGGCCAGGGCTAAATGTCAAAGCCTGGCTGCAGCCCTGATTCCTGTAAGCTGAGTGACTTTATGCAAGCCTTCTCTGACTTCAGGCTGTTTTTCCGTCATCCATGTATCACGTTGAGAACAGCCTAATGGAATTGCTGTGAGGATCAGAAGAAATAATATTCAAGGACTTCTGAACCCTTAAGGCATTATTTGGTGCAAAGGGTACTGTTACAGGCTTATTCTTTTCCAGTGATTTGTTATAATAGAATACTTCTTCAGTGAAAGGAGATTTTTATTTGTAAATGTTTAGGTAGTTGTTGATTTTTGTAAGATAATCATTTTTGTTTTTTTTTTTTTTAAATCAGGGCCTCTAATGGTCATGAGATTAAAAACAGGTTTTAAATTTCACCCCTTGTTTTTTTCACCAGGGAAAGAGACTATTTTGTAGCAAACTAGTCTTCTAGCTCAAAGAAAAGAGAAGAGAAATATATGTTTTTTTCTGGCGTGCAATTTCAATACCAGTTAATTGAACTACATGTTCTGAGCACCTGAAATGAAAAATAATGACGAGTTCATTCTGTCAAACTGTGTAATCTCCTAGTCTTATTGTGAAAACTTGCTGCATCCTCTTGTGCCCCTTGTGTCTTCTTCACTGTTCACCCTAAGGGCCAAAGGAGAGTTTTCCCCTTGGCCCTGTAAAGGTTCACTGAAAATCAATTTACAAAAAGCAGATTAATAGGAGAAAAGGCAGATTTATTTAACATATATACATGGGAGCTTTCAGAATGAAGATCCAATCCCTCAATAAGGTACAGAAGCTTATATACCACCTTGAGGTTATAAAAAGAACGCAGGCTCAGAGTGTGGCCCAAAACAGGTTTTAATGGCAAGACAGGTTATAGGGGAGAGAAAAAAGGAGGCTTGGCTAGCAAAAGTGGCCTTGTTATGTGGATGAAGCCTTATAGCTAGAACCCCTAGAGAGAATAGATAGTAAACATGTCTTTTCAGACTTGTAAAGGTGTCAGACTCAATCTCTCCCAGATCTGTGAAAGGCCTAGAAAGGGAAGGCCTGGCTGCATTAATGGAGATTCTCTACAGATGCAAATTTCCCCGACAAGAGACAACTTTACAAGGCCACTTTGTCTGCTGGCCCTGTGGCAGCCATTTCAAAATGTGTCAAAGAAATATACTTTGGGGTAAAATATTTGTATTTTCTTCAAGTGCAATTAACCGTAAAGACATAAACTGTACCTTTTGCGGGTGGCGGTGAGCGCGGAGAGGATGCCATGAAGGCCTTGGGCACACTACGAGAGTGCAAGGTGGTGGGTCGCTGCCCGCCCACCCCCAAATGCCACACACTGCCCCTATACCGCATGCGAATCTTTGCGCCTAATGATGTCATCGCCAAGACCCGCTTCTGGTACTTCCTATCTCAGTTAAAGAAGATGAAGAAGTCTTCAGGGGAGATTGTCTACTGTGGGCAGGTGTTTGAGAAGTCCCCCTTGCGGGTGAAGAACTTTGGCATCTGGCTGCGCTATGACTCCCGGAGCAGCACCCACAACATGTACCGGGTGTTTCACGTGTCCGTGTGAAGAGATCACCAAACAGGTTTTGTGTAAGCAACATGGCTGTTTATTTCACCTGGGTGCAGGCTGGCTGAGTCTGAAAAAGGAGTCAGCAAAGGGTGGTGGGATTGTCATTGGTTCTTACAGGTTTTGGGATAGGCGGTGAAGTTAAGAGCAATGTTTTGGGGGCAGGGGGTGAAGCTCACCAAGTACATTCTCAAGGGTGGGGAGAATTACAAAGAAACTTCTTAAGGGTGGGGGAGATTATAAAGAACCTTCTTAAGGGTGGAGGAAATTCCAAAGTACATCGATCTGTTAGGGTGGGGCAGAAACAAATCACAACAGTGGACTGTCATCAGTTAAGCTATTTTCACATCTGTGGATCTTCAGTTGCTTCAGGCCATCTGGATGTATACGTGCAGGTCACAGGGGATTTGATGGCTTAGCTCAGGCTCAGAGACCTGACACCGGGAATACCAGGACCCGACCACCGCAGGCGCTGTCATCCAGTACTAGCGAGACATGGGCGCCCGGTACGGCGCCTGGACCCACTCCATCCAGATCATGAAGGTGGAGGAGATCGCAGCCAGTAAGTGCCGCCGGCCAGCCGTCAAGCCACGATTCCAAGATCAAGTTCCTGCTACCCCACCCGGTCCTGCGCCGTCAGCACTAGCCGCGCTTCACCACCAGGAGGCCCAACACCTTCTAGGTCCAGGGCCTTCGCCTGGGTGTGCCCCAAATAAACTCAGGAACGCCCCGGTGAAAAAAAAGAATGAAAAAAAAAAGACATAAACTGTAAATACTTAGACAATTGGTCGTGCCTGTTGACGGAGAACACGGCCCCAACCTCCATGATGTAAACCAAAAATAAAATCTTAAGTCCCCCAGCCAACCGAATGGACTCTGTCTTGGCCTCAGAGAAAACTGAAAAACTGTGTTTTTGGCCGTGATGGGAAGGGAGGTTAGACATACCTCGTTATACCCTTTCCCTGTCAGAGTTGGGCACAACTGACTAGCATTAACATTGAAATAGAGATTATTAGGCTGATAAAACAGACACTTTGTTGCCACAAAGAGTGGCACATAAGATAGCAAATTCCAACCTGATTCTGGTATAGCATCATATGACAGCCGACTCTGAAGGAAATAAAAATATTTTACCCCAAAAATATATTTCTTTGATATATTTTGAAATGGCCCTGCAAAACTGTTTCCTGTGGGGGGAATTTGCATCTGTAGAGATATCTCCATTAATGTGGCCAGGCCTTCCCCTTCTAGGTCTTTCTGGGATCTAGGAGAGATTAAATGAATTTGTTACCTTTAAGATCTGAAAAGAGACATTTACCTTCTATGTTCTCTGAAAGCTGCTACCTGGAGGCTTCATCTGCATAACAAGAACCTTGGTCTGGCTGGGCCTGTAGCTCACACCTGTAATCCCACACTTTGGGAGACTGAGGTGGGTAGATCACTTGAGCCCAGGAGATTGATACCAGTCTGGGCAACGTGGTGAAACCCCATCTCTACAAACAAACAAAAAACCCAGTCATGGTGGTGTGTGCCTGCAGCCCTAGCTACTCGAGAGGCTAAGGTGGGAGGATCATTGAGTCTGGGAGGTTGAGGCTGCAGCGAATTGTGATTGCACCACTGCTCTCCAGCCTGGGCAATTGAATGAGACCCTGTATCAAATAATAATAGCAAAGAACCTTGGTGTCCACAGCCCCCCTTAACTCAGGCATTTCTTTTGTCTTTAAACAAAGCTTAATTATTTCAACCAATTGCTAATCAGAAAATATTGGAATCCACCTCTGACCTGTAAGCCCCTGCTTCAAGGTATCCTACCTCTTTAGGATGAACCAATGTATACCTTCCATGTATTGATTTACGTTTTTGCCTGTAACTTCTGTCTCCCTAAAATGTATAAAACCGAACTGTAACCCAACCACCTCAAGCACACTGTTTCAGGACGTCTTGAAACTGAACTGAACACTGGGCCATGGTCACTCATATTGGCTCAGTATAAACATCTTGAGATATTTTACAGTTTTGTTTTTCTGTTAACACTTATCAATCACGTGGATAGTATTGGCTTATGTATCTTTGAGCAATGTGAGGTGCTGAGGCAATTGATTTTAGTTTTTTGTGTCTATGGCATGGTTAGGAACCAGACCGAGTGTATGTGTTACCCCAGAGGCATCAACATGAACTGTTACTTTTGAATCTATTTCTAGCAGCTTGGCTCCTCTGATGAGATACCATTTTACAATGCAAATGGAAATAAAAAACACACCACCTGAAGACAAAAATTGTAAAGTCACCAAAACTCTATAAAAATGTCCCATTACCAAACTTATGAGTAAAAGGTTTAAGGTCTGGAAGCAGATTTTTTTTACTCTTGCCACAGTTACCCAGGAAGTCATTATTTCCACAGGAAATAAACAAAGAGACATTTTCTTAAAAACAAATGATCATCTTGTTGAATTCCTGCTTTGTGGCAATTTATGCTGATCATCCATCCATGTCCCAGAGCACAGGAAGCTTATAGCATAAAATCATTAGTTAGAGAAGACATAATTAATTCTCAAACATGACCAAAAATTGAATCTTTCAAGAGACAAATTTAATAAACATTCTCTTTCTTTACCATCCATGGCCTGTTTCATGGATTGCCTACCCATTACCAGTTTCTCCTGGAGAATGACCCTCCTCCCTCAGCTGACTGCAAGGGTACAGCTTTGCTCCTGGTGCGGACTGTGTCCCCATCCCTGCCCTGTTCCCTGCCCAGTGGTGAGCACATGAGCACCCAGCCTAGGCTCCACCCTGCAGCCCATCCGTGCAAGGTTTGAAATTGCCACAAAGAGTAGTCTGTCTTGGTCTGGCTGCTCTCCCAGATTGGAGGGATGTGAGATTAGGAGCTATTGCCTAAGGCCTTTTTGGTCACACAGTCTGGGACTCAGAGAGAGCCCCTCAGAAGCTAGAGAGAAGTGGAAGTAGGAACCCAGCAGAGAAGAGGCTTCAGGGTCATGCCTGGCCATCTTTGACTATGGAAAAGTTAGTGTGTTTACCTGGGTATGGTGTTTTGGGGGCCATAACTGTGTTGGGAGCAGTTCCTAGGGGCAGAGTTGTTCACAGTTCACATAGCTGGTCTCACACTGGGAAGCAGGTGGCATATCAGATGATTGTTCAGGGGCTTCCAATCATGAGATCCCATGGTTCTCTAAAGGCATGCCAATGAAAAGAGTCAACCTCTATGAAATATTTGAAGAGACTTATTCTGAGCCAAATATGAGTGACCAATGGTTCGTGACACAGCCTCAGGAGATCCTGAGAACATGTGCCAAGGTGGTTGGGCTACAGCTTGGTTTTATACATTATAGAGAGACCTAAGACATCAATTGGCTGGGTGCGGTGGCTCACACCTGTAATCCCAGCACTTTGGGGGGCCGAGGTGGGCAGATCATGAGGTCAGGAGATCAAGACCATCCTGGCTAACACAGCGAAACCCAGTCTCTACTAAAAATACAAACCATTAGCCAGGGGTGGTGGCACACACCTGTAGTCCCAGGTACTCGGGAGGCTGAGGCAGGAGAATTGCTTAAACCCAGGAGGCAAAGGTTGCAGTGAGCCAAGATCATGCCACTGCACTCCAGCCTGGGCGACAAGAGCAAGACTCCATCTCAAAAAAAAAAAAAAAAAGACATCAATCAATCAATCAATACATATACAAGATGTACATTGGTTTGTTCCAAAAGGTTCACCAAGGTTCAGGCACTGTGGACTGTCATTTCAGTGTGATTTGGAAAGCCTCTGGCTTCCAGGTTATTGGTAGATTAAAAGATTTTCTGATTGGCAATTGGTTGAAAGAGTTATTATCTAAAAACATGAAAATCAATAGAAGGGAATGTCTGGGTTAAGATAAGTGATTGTTGAGACCAAGGTTTTATCATGCAGATGAAGCCTCCAGATAGTGGGCTTCAGAAATAATAGATTGTAAATGTTTCCTATCATTTCTGTCAGTCTTAAGGTCTCTGTTTTGATGTTAATGCTCGTCATCTGGGCCTGAATTCCAAAGGAAGGAGGGTATAATGAGGCATGTTCAACCCCCCATGTCCCATCATGGCCTGAACTAGTTTTCAGGTTAGCTTTGGAATGCCCTTGGCTGAGTGAAGGACCCTCAGTCAGATGGGGAGCTTAGAATTTTATTTTTGGTTTATAGGCACAAATTGAGTATCAGTCTTAGTACCTGCCGTAATTTAAAAACTACATTTTACTCATTTTTTTCACTTACAGTTGACCAAGAAAATTCAGCTTTTATCTAATCATATTTTGTTTTTATGAAAGTGATACATATAAATAATTTTAAAGGTCAAATATTCCTTTAAGAGTAATAGCAGAAGAATGGGTCTCTGCCCTGTCCCAATTTCCTAGAGTATATGACTCAAATTTTTAGCCCTTTTCTGCTGTTTAGCTCTATATTTCTAAATACTATGTTTTTCAGTTTTATTGACTCTCTACTATAAAATATGAATGTCTTTGTGTTCCATCCTGCCAGTGTAGTTTCACATCACAACTTTCGGTTAAATCAATATTTAGTGATTGTATTATTGTGCAAATTGTATTTGTAGATAACTACGTAGTGTGCCATGATTATGTTTCCTTAAGCATAATTGAGTTGAAAACGGCCTTGTTTTTTCTTCGTTTGGTTTCTGTGTACCTATCGTTGATTCTTTCCTAAACATAGTGTGCTTAAACACACCAGATAGCCTCTCAGTGTGTTGTGTTGTTTTCCTTGGAGAGGGTATTCCTGGAACTATGTTGTTCCCTTCCCATTTGGGCAATTCACCTCCAGACTGGCTGCAGGGTTTTTGTCCTCACTTCCCAACTTCTTGGGAATTCACTTGGCTTCTTGTTTCTGCCCCGTCCCCCTTTCTTGTAACCTCCTCCTTTATCTTGGCAGGTTCATGAGAGAGAGTTTGGAATCTTGCATATCTGCAGACATCGTTATGCCCATCTGCCCTCCAAATTTGGAGGATATTAGCCATTGCCTCTAACATTGCTGTTGAGAGCCTAATGCCAGCCTGACCCCTGATCCTTTACACGGGGTCTGTTCATTCTCTCTGGAAGCTTCCACAGTCTTCTCTTTATCCCTGGTGTCTTGACATTTCACAATGATATGCCTTTGTGGTCTCCTCGACCAGTGGGACTTCACACTTACAAACACCTGTTCTTTAGTTCTGTGAAATCCTTGAATTATTTCTTTGAGAATTATCTTTTCTCCATGTTCTATCTTTATTTCTGGCCCTCTGTTGCATTTTCTGGACTTACCATTTGTTATATGTTTTCCGCCTATTTTGTGTCTCCTTGTTTGTTTGGGTTCGTCTATTTTGAGATTTTTCTTAACTGTATTTCCCAATTCTTCTATTGAATGTCAGCAGTCATAAGTTTAGTATCCAAGAGCTCTTTTTTATTCTCTGAATGTTCCCACCTCCTTTTAGAAAATAGCATTCTGTACTTTATTTCATGAATACAGTGTTATCCCTCTGTACTTTTCTTCTGATCTCTGCCTTGTCTCTGTTTCCTCCCTAATTCTTCTTTTAGTGGAAAGGTGTTTTCATTATTGTGTTACTGTCCCTGGTGCTGCCTGTAGTCCAGTCTCACGTGATAGGAAGTCTTTTGTCTTCCACTGGGTGAGAGAGGGGATGGGGCTCTGAAGGACAGAGAGGGGACAAGGAGTGTCTTCTGTCCTTCTGCAGCCCTTCTGAGGGCCTAGACTCTATCTCCTGGGGTTCCCCAAGGCCCAGGCACTGTGGGCTGTCACTTTATGGTGATTCGGAAGGAGGGGAGGGCAGACGTAAGTTCGTCTGTTTAATCCCGAAGTCTCTCGGGTCCCAGTATTACACTTTGACTTTAACCATTTGGTAATTAACTTTTCTCCTACTTAGTCTACCCACTTTAATACTTAGAAATGTCTGCAGCCTTCAACTTTCCTTTTTCCTCCCTCCTTTCCTTCCTTTCAAAAAGCTCTCTTCAGGGCAGATGTACCAATCGCATTTCATTAGAGGTCTTTACTTCTCTGGTTCTTTTTTATTGTTGAGTCCTGTGAATTTGATAATTTTTCATAGATTATTGAACTTTAGATTAACCATATATCAAAGTTTAATATTAATATTAAACAATAAATATATCAAAGTTTAATATTTATTCTTTTATTTCTAACTTCACCTACTTGAAAAAGAAAGTAAGAACAACGTTTAAAATGTAGATAGGATAATTAGGTACAGAAACTTTTAGAGAACATCTGGGGTAAGAGGGACAGTGTGTTCTTACCGCGTAAGACATGTACAGTTTTTATACAATTAGGCCTTACTGCTTGCTCTTATGTTTTCATGTTAGCACAAGTGAAAAGAAAAAAGTAGTGCCTCTTTCCTGTTATTAAACAAAAGGATCAGGGAACCTGGATTTACGCAATACTCTGTGTCCTCAAGATAGTTTTAGAAAACCATTCAGATGGTTCACTATAGTTTCTCAAGTGCCCTAACTTGTGGAGGCATTTCTGTAGGGGGCTATAATGTTATCAGACAGGTACTTTGGTTTGCTTTTAGATGCTCTAACCTTAACATGGAGACAGTTTGGAAGTCTAAGGAAATATTAGACTTTTAAAAACTATTTGACTTCTCAAGCTTTTGCCAAGTGTTTGATCACAGTCAATTTATTATTGAATTATCTGCTACATATGTATGGTGTGAAAATCTGTGTTTGAAAATGAGAAAAATTATACTGTGTCAAATATGAATACTACATAGGAGTGAGAGCTAAGCATTAATATAAATTAATTACTTGTGCCAAAGACTTCTCCCCACTAGGAGGACAGCCTGTGTTAGCACAAGCATAAACCATCAGAGCAGACAGAGCCACTATTTTTCTGATTGTGATGATGTTGGAATTTCTCACTCACACATAGTTACTGTAGTGAAATGAAAAAAGCATGGGTCCTGGAGTCAGACAGCTAAGATCCTGACTTCAGATCTCACTAGCTAGGAGAAGTTACTTTCCAGACCTTAATTTCCTACTCTATAAAATGGGTGGTTAAAGTGCCTACTTTAAAGGGTTTGTTAGGATTGGGCTTTTCTTTTATAAAACACGTAGCACAAGTGGCTGCTGTTTTTTAGGTTGCTGATTTCAGAATTATCATTTTGCATAGAAGAGGCAACTTTGACAAGGACATGTTAAGGCATCAGTTCTGACTAACCCCAACTTCCATCTCCAGAACCTCACTCCATGTGGCTCGTATAGACAGCCCACTAACTGTGACCTTGGCCAGGGTACATAACCTCTCTGATCCTCGGTTTCCTGATCTGTCAGATGGGAATAAATATAGTTACTGCCTCATAGGGCTGCTGTGGGCATTAAATGAGTAAATATATGAAAAGCACTTAGAATAGGGCCTGGCACAAAGTTAGCATTGCAGTAAAGTGTGAGCTGAAAAAACAGGGACTATTTCCTTAGTGATGGGCCGTTGGAAAATCACTTCTCAACATTCCACCCTCGCTCCCCCATGTGTGCCTCTGGTGTGCAGATTGGCTGGCCCCTACCAAAGAGGTCTGTCCAATTGTAAGTGATACTGGCTCTTTTTTCTGCCCATAAAGAGCAACCGACACCTTCTATGTTAAGATTATGCCTTTCCCACACAGGAAGGCCACGTCACCTTCGCGTCTTCCTGTGTGCTGTTTTGTGTGAACACACCCAAGGTCGACTGACAGTATAGGGGATGTTAGGACATTAAGATGGGGGTGATTTGTCATCAGGCCATTCCTTCCTGCTCTGAGCTTACCGCAAGTACAGTATTATGGCATTATGGTCCAGGATCCAAGGAAGCATTAAGAGTTTTAGATCTGTGTTGAGATTGTTCCATTTGATTCACAAATGACTTTTATGTGATGACATTTTGATTTAGCACTTAAAATATAACTGTCAGCTGTTATTAGCAATTATCTTAATAAAATGAAATGGAGGGTAGTAGATGGAGTATGTCTTGCCTCATTTTCTGTCCATACCACTTAGGACAGTCCCTAGCATATGGTAGATGCTCAGTAAATATTTGAGTAAATGATTTATAAATTATTTTCATATTTATTAATAAAAAGGAAGAGGTAGTACATCTTTTTTGTGCATCTGCCTAAGTTTTATCCAGTACCATACCTTTGATATTATTCTAGCTTTTCTTAACAATTACATACTGTATCTTCTCAATATCATATCATCTCAATATGCTGATCAGTTTTAATTTGAGGGATAATGAAGGATTTTTCTGTTTGTAAACCAGTAGATAAATAACAGGGCCTGTCTCTGGGGAGAACACTGTAGGATGGTAGAGGGATGCAGAGCAGGAATGGATGGGAGATCATTTCTGTGTATTCTTTGTCTTTATTCTTTAAAACTATGCATACACATTACTTTCTCAAATGAAAGAAGTTTTACCCATGTCAAAAGAAAAAAAAATACAAAAACTCTTGTATCTGCCCACTGTGGAGATCTGCCTGCATTGAGTAGTACAGGGAAATTACTTATTGATCAGCAAATTGCTTATTGATTGGCAAGTTTTGCTATATTTTCTTTCTTCTTTCAAAATACATAGTGTGGTCATGCATGAATTCAGAGCTAGTCTTCTTTTTCTTTGAGCAGTTCATCTTAGGCTGTCTCATTATTTTAATGTTTATTAGTGGTATAACTTGCTCATACAAAGTTCCACAAAGTGATCTAACTCAAGATTTCCTGGGAAGATGGTGAAGGAAGGGAAGAAACCAATAAAATTTGCAAAGAAAATGGAAAGTAAGGAGAAAACTCCATAAACTGAGAAAAAAAAAAGTAAGGAGAAAACAGGGAGCTGGTAGGGAAGTGGTGTCCATTGCATTCTATAGGTGTTGAGAAGTTTTTATCTGATATAACATGTGAAGGACAGACCAACTTCAGGAAGACACCAAGAACCAGCCAATGGCTTCCCTTTCTGAGACAGCTGGTGGGATGACGTAAGGAATGAATTTAACAAATGCTAGTAGACCACTATAGACCCTGCTAATTGGAGACCAAAAGCAGGCCTAGAAGAGGTAGAGACTCTTTCTACCTTAGGATTCAGTAACATTCAGAGACTGGGTACACAGACATCACCAAAATAAACCGAAAATTTGGGGGCAACCTTCAGGTCTACCAACAATTATTTTTTGGAATTTTCTTTTGTTCCCCTTTGGTTTTTATTTAGACATGATTAAATACATGATAATTTTAGGGGAAAAGTAGATAAGCTAACAGAAAAAAAAAAATTGTAAAACCCAGAGTAAACTAGTTAACATTATAAAATGACAATAATGAGCAAACAGGGTATCAGAATATATGATTCTGAAGTAAATCACATAGAATAAATATGAGATAATGGCCATGGACATTTTTGAAGAAAATAAAGCTACAGTAACTGAAAAATTCTGATATTGGCACCAGAATAAATGGACAGATAAATAGAGCAGATCATAAAGTCCACGAACTGTCAAAAGTATAGATACATACAAATTTGTAGGCCAGGGGTGTGGCTCACACCTGTAATCCCAGCACTTTGGGAGGGTGAAGTGGGCAGATCACTCGAGGTCAGGAGTTCGAGACCAGCCTGGCCAACATGGTGAAACCACATCTCTACTAAAAAATAAAAATTAGCCAGGTGTGGTGGCACACGCCTGTAATCCCAGCTACTCCGGAGGCTGATGCAGGAGACAGTCCTGAACCTGGAAGGCAGAGATTGGTTTCAGTGAGCCAAGATTGCGCCATTGCACTCCAGCCTAGGCGACACAGCAAGGCTCCATCTCAAAAACAAAACAAAAACAAAGAACCGCCGCCCCCCCGCCACCGCAAATTTGTGGTAGGCATTTTTTGTCAGTGGAAAAATGATTAATTAGTTATTAAATGTTGCTGGTACAAATGGCAAGCCATTTGGGGAGAGTGGATAAAGTCTCCCCTCTTTTAAGGTATACACTGAAATGAAATTCAGTCAAGTTAAATATATGAATATAACAAAACCATAAAAGGGCTGGAAAGAATTATAGGTGAATATGTATCTGATCTTTGGGTGGGGAGACTTTGACTATAAGAATGACACCAAAGAAAGAAACTCTAAGAAAAAAATTCACAGGTTCTTCATACTAATGTTGTGTGTAAGGTTCAAGACTGAGAAGTAGCTGTGTGTCCAACATTAGACAATTGATTAAATGTTGACCCATCCTTATAATGATATATCTTGCCACTATAAACAAAACTGTATGTAAGTCTTTATCCTTGGAAAGACGGCCATGACGTAGTGCTAAGTGAAAAGCTTATAAAGGCATATGTGTAGATGTTTGCTTTTGTATAAATGGCCTGGGCGGATATAATCCCATGTTAACACCAGTAGGTTTCTCTGGCTATTAAGATTTGGGTAATTTATTTCTTTTGGCTTTTCTGTGTTTCTTTCTTTTCGCCTTCTATAGTGATTATATATTTAAATAATCATGTCTAGTTAAAAACCAAAGGACAAAAAAATTTCTACAAAATAATTAGTGATAATAAAATCGGAGAGCAAATTGAGCTTCAAACTCTCCCCTTGACTAGATTAGATAGATAGATTTCTTACAAGGATTTTGCGGACCATCTGTTTTGTTGCATGATAATAGCATTTCTTTATGTGGCAACTTGAATCTGTAATGACCATAAATGCAGATTTCTTTAAACATAAAAATCAAATACATGTATTTATTCTAAAATACCACTAAAAGATCATATTTTTAAATGATGATTTGTTATAGTTGATATTTGACTTATTTATACATTCATTCTTTTTAACCAGTGTTTGTTTTAATTTCTCTGAATTAAGCATCAAAGAGCTGTTTTAAAATATAAATTTATTATGAAGAACCAAAGTTAGTGAATATGTCTCTTAATGAGAGCATTGGTTAAGCCAATTAAAAACATTTACAAGTCAAAAATGCAATCAAGGAGAGATTGTTTTGGTTTATTGTCCACCAAGAAGCTTAGCTGCCAGCAAGAAAAACGCTCATTTTCTGGGGAGATGTTGCTCCTCCTGCTTTGAGCTCTCCAGTGTTTTATCGACTTGGAAAAACAACATATTCGTTTTGATAATCAAGCCTGATAAAGTCCTCTGAGCCCATCCGTTTTCTCTTGTGAGTTGACAGTCTCCTAATGTGAAAAAGGAAGAAATTCAGGGGCCGGAGGGAAGCACTGAAACTTTCAGCAAGTGGTATGACCACATGTAATCAGTCTTATATGGCCCTTTATATCCTAGGTTGAAATCAATAATCATCATTTTGCCTTTGCTTGAAATTGCTTTATACCAAAACCAAAAAGACCTCTGTTACACCACTTTCTCTCAGTTGCACACAATATAAAAATGCTCTTTGGACCATTCCAAAACTGTATACACATGCTGGCTGGGAGGAATGAATGTGTGTGTTTACTTTGAACTCTCCTCAGCCCAGCTGTGTTGTCACTTGGGCTGCACTCTCACTGTCATCACCAGGCCTCTGTCACTGACTCCAGAACTCTCCATCTTCAGAGGTTGTAATTTTCTTTGTATAGCCTTTCCCACAACCCCACCCAATAACTGCCATTTGTATAAGAATACCTCAGGATCATTCATTCATTTATTCAATATTTAAGCACTGCTGAACATCCTACAACGTCCAGGGCAGCTCCCACAACAGAGAAGTTTCCAGTCCAAAATGTCAGCAGTGCTGAGGTTGAGAAATGCTGAGGTTGAGAAACCTTCAGTTAAAACAACTATTTTCTTCAGCGTGTCTAGGAACTATATTGGGCATAAAGTGATAGAAGAGTGAATGGGATTTCTTTCCTCCCATTCTGGTAGATTGGCACCTGAGAAAAGTCAACAAATAACAACAGTGGCATGAAAAGTGTGGGAGAGGCGTGTGTGGCACTGAGACCACAGGGGTGGTCATGCCGTCTCTGACTGTGCCTGTGGGGCTCAGAGCATTCCAGACCAGCTTTATCACGGCAGGAAAGAGGAGCAAGTAGAGTGACGTGGCAGGAGCCTAGCAGTGAGGAAGGACGTGGCTTATGACATCAAGGAGGAGAGCATAGACAGCGCTGGGCATGAAATCAGGCCAGCAAAGCGGACAGTGTCTCATCATCAGAGGTCCGATATTGGGCACTGATCATGTTTAAAACAGATCAGAGAGAAATAATCAAATGCTGTATGTGAATTTTGATTCTGTCTACTGGGAAAACAGCTATTTAAAAAAGACATTTTGGACGAAAAATCTTCCAGAGAGGATTTCACAATGTAGCAGGACGAGCCGCGGACAAAACCCCTCAGACACCGAGATAGTGAAGGGAGTGGCTTTAATCAGCTAGGAGTATCGGCAGACTAGCATCTTAAAATCTGAGCTTGTCAGGTGCCCAACTTCTGTCCCTTTTAAGGGCTCACAACTCTAAGGGGGTCCATGTGAGAGGGTCGTGATCGATTGAGCAAGCCGGGGGTATGTGACAGGGGCTGCAAGCGCTGGTGGTCAGAGTGAAACAGAACAGAACGGGAGGTTTCACAGTGTCCTTCCATACAATGTCTGGAATCTATACATAACATCGGTTGCTAGGTCGGGGTCAAATTTTAACTCCCAGGCTTAGGTCAGGCAGGCCCAGGCCTGGTTTTGGGTCTGGTGCCTAGGCGCCAGGCTACCTCCCTTTAGTTTCG
>NW_012109019.1:494044-496471 GCF_000951045.1 Mandrillus leucophaeus | reverse complement strand
GGGGCCGGAGGGAAGCACTGAAACTTTCAGCAAGTGGTATGACCACATGTAATCAGTCTTATATGGCCCTTTATATCCTAGGTTGAAATCAATAATCATCATTTTGCCTTTGCTTGAAATTGCTTTATACCAAAACCAAAAAGACCTCTGTTACACCACTTTCTCTCAGTTGCACACAATATAAAAATGCTCTTTGGACCATTCCAAAACTGTATACACATGCTGGCTGGGAGGAATGAATGTGTGTGTTTACTTTGAACTCTCCTCAGCCCAGCTGTGTTGTCACTTGGGCTGCACTCTCACTGTCATCACCAGGCCTCTGTCACTGACTCCAGAACTCTCCATCTTCAGAGGTTGTAATTTTCTTTGTATAGCCTTTCCCACAACCCCACCCAATAACTGCCATTTGTATAAGAATACCTCAGGATCATTCATTCATTTATTCAATATTTAAGCACTGCTGAACATCCTACAACGTCCAGGGCAGCTCCCACAACAAAGAAGTTTCCAGTCCAAAATGTCAGCAGTGCTGAGGTTGAGAAATGCTGAGGTTGAGAAACCTTCAGTTAAAACAACTATTTTCTTCAGCGTGTCTAGGAACTATATTGGGCATAAAGTGATAGAAGAGTGAATGGGATTTCTTTCCTCCCATTCTGGTAGATTGGCACCTGAGAAAAGTCAACAAATAACAACAGTGGCATGAAAAGTGTGGGAGAGGCGTGTGTGGCACTGAGACCACAGGGGTGGTCATGCCGTCTCTGACTGTGCCTGTGGGGCTCAGAGCATTCCAGACCAGCTTTATCACGGCAGGAAAGAGGAGCAAGTAGAGTGACGTGGCAGGAGCCTAGCAGTGAGGAAGGACGTGGCTTATGACATCAAGGAGGAGAGCATAGACAGCGCTGGGCATGAAATCAGGCCAGCAAAGCGGACAGTGTCTCATCATCAGAGGTCCGATATTGGGCACTGATCATGTTTAAAACAGATCAGAGAGAAATAATCAAATGCTGTATGTGAATTTTGATTCTGTCTACTGGGAAAACAGCTATTTAAAAAAGACATTTTGGACGAAAAATCTTCCAGAGAGGATTTCACAATGTAGCAGGACGAGCCGCGGACAAAACCCCTCAGACACCGAGATAGTGAAGGGAGTGGCTTTAATCAGCTAGGAGTATCGGCAGACTAGCATCTTAAAATCTGAGCTTGTCAGGTGCCCAACTTCTGTCCCTTTTAAGGGCTCACAACTCTAAGGGGGTCCATGTGAGAGGGTCGTGATCGATTGAGCAAGCCGGGGGTATGTGACAGGGGCTGCAAGCGCTGGTGGTCAGAGTGAAACAGAACAGAACGGGAGGTTTCACAGTGTCCTTCCATACAATGTCTGGAATCTATACATAACATCGGTTGCTAGGTCGGGGTCAAATTTTAACTCCCAGGCTTAGGTCAGGCAGGCCCAGGCCTGGTTTTGGGTCTGGTGCCTAGGCGCCAGGCTACCTCCCTTTAGTTTCGTTTCTCTTTCCTTTTCTGAGTATAAAACAATATAAAACAATATGAGAGGGTCTCTCTCTTCCTTCAACAACACACTGGTTTGCCAAGATTAGTTTTGTGAATGATTTCTCTCCACTTATTATTTTGAAATTTTCAAATATACAGAAATGCTAAAAAAAGCTCAGTGAATAGTTGTATTCTTTTAACCCACATTCTGCAATTGTCATTCATATTTATCATTTTGCTTATATTTGTTTTATTTTTGTGTATATACATGCACATACAAACACATATAGATAAAAACACAACTTTAAAAAAAGAACTTCTTGAAAGTAAGGTGCAGACATCAAGGTAATTTACCCGAAATATTTCAGCATACATCTAAGAATAAGGATAGTGTCCTATTTAATCCCATTGCCATTATCACATTATGAAAATTAACAAGAATTTCATAATTCCATCTAAAATGTGGTCTATATTCATTCACATTTCCCCAGTTGTCTTCCAATTTTTTTTTATAGCAATTTTTCCTCCTACGTCAAATAGGAAGAGCTAGTTGAAATTCATTGCATTTGGTTGTTATGCCTCTTTGGTCTCTCTCTCTTTCTTTTCTTTTTTTAGGCTGGTCAAGTGCAGTAGTGAGAAGAGTGGGGAAAGAGCGGAACAAGGAGTTTGATCTGTAACTGACCGTGAACAATCAATTGAGATAACTCACTGTGATAACTTCAGACTAGCCTCTTTGGTCTCTTTTAAACTTGAACAGTTCTATCAGCCTTTCCCCCTACCCACCATATATCAGTGACTTTTTTTCATTTTACAAATTTTAAGTGTTTTTTTTAAAAATTTACATACAGGAAAAGTCATACTTTTTGGTGTAAAGACCTGTGTGTTTTTGTATTGATTCTTGTAATAATCATCAAAATTAAGAAATAGAAGTTTCATCCT
>NW_012109019.1:491085-493319 GCF_000951045.1 Mandrillus leucophaeus | reverse complement strand
CTGGAGTGCAGTGGCACCATCATGGCTTACTGCAGCCTCGAACTCCTGGTCTCAAGTGATCCTCCTGCCTCAGCCTCTTGAGTAGCATGTCCAGCTTGCTTCATTTTCTTTTTCTTTCTTTTTTAAAAACTTGCTCCTCTGTCACTATATTATATTAGAAATTGTGTCTAGAAGCATGGGATGTCATCATAATATGGGAGTACCTGTGGGAGTGTATCATTTGTAGGAAAGTCATCAGGAAAACTGGTTACATGTGGAATTTAACACCCTTGATGTTCACCGAGACGCCCTGAACACTCGTCCTCTGCGGCAGAGGGACATGATGAGGTTTCAGATCAAGAGTAGAAAATCTAGACTTGCAAGGAATATTCCTTTTCCTAAGCATTGAATTTTAAAACTTTGTCTTTTCCTAAATAGAAGATGTTTTATGGGAAGTAAGTAAGGAAAAAATAAATGTTTTATTTATACTTGATTTTTTTCCTAATGTTTCTGTTTTAATTGGATATACTTTTTCTGTTAGTTAAAACTGGGGTTGAGTGTTTGATGTTTCTATAAATAGGTTTCCAACTGGGGGAAAGTATTTTCTAAATATTTTCTGGGTCATCACAACAGTGTTATGTAAGAGAAGAAATCATTATAACATCCTTCTAAAAATACTTTAATGGAAAATTATTCTACAATCAGACTATATCTGTTTAATGATGTAACATTAAACAGTCTTGATTTACAATGGAATTTATAAATTTATAAACTTTAGTTTTTTAAGCAGTCTTAGTTTTATAGAAAAATTATGCAGAAAGTAGAATTACCATATATTGGCCAAGTGCAGTGGCACACACCTGTAATCCCAGCACTTTGGGAAGCAGAGGCAGGCAGATCATTTGAGTTCAGGAGCTTGAGATCAGCCTGGCAACATGGTAAAAACCATTCTCTATAAAAATCACAAAATTAGCTGTATGTGTGGTGACACACGGCTGTACTCCCAGCTACTCAGGAAGCTGAGGTGAGAGAATTGCTTGAGCCTGGGAGGTCGAGGCTACAATATGCCATGATTGCATTACTGCGCTCCAGCCTGGATGACAAAGTGAAACTCTGCCTCTAAATGAATGAATGAATTACCATATATCTCCCATACTCCCCATAGCCCAAACAGGTTCCTCTGATCTTTTTACTGTCTCTGTAGTTTTGCTTTTTCCAGAATGTTGGAATAATTTAGTAGGCAGCATTTTCAGACCTGCTCCTTTTACTTAGCAGTATCTATTTAAGATTTCTCTATGTCTTTTCATGGTTTGATAGGTCATTTCTTCTTACCACTGAGTAATATGTCATATAACTATACAACAGTTTATTTATCCATTTTTTTACTGAAAGACATTCCAATTGCTTCCAATTTGGGCAATTGTGAATAAAACTGTCATAAAGTAGAATGTAGTTTTTAAAATACAACTCCAATTGTTGGTACTTCTCTGAAGTTCAGCAACATCTGCATTTGTTAAGCTTTACATTGACTGTTCACCCACAGTGTGTCCAAGAATGTTTCCCAGTGGCACTAGCCATCACAAAGCAGATGATCAAATTCCTTGCCTCATGGAGCTTCCTGTCTAAGAAAGAGCTGGATTATATTTAAAATATATGTTTGTGGGTGTGTGGAATTAATATATATACAGACATATGTGAACCGCTACAAAAACTTTTAAAAACTCTAGTCATTAGAAGAAGATTAAACACTGAGAATAGAAGTATGCTTAGGGTTAATGGGAGACTGAAGCCATGGGCTTCCTTAGTGATGGCGTTCTGGAGAAGAAACCTTTGACTGTGATACCTGTGCAATGACCACCATGCATCTCTTATTTAGGGTAGCTTCATTTATACAGGTAAAAGCACTGGTTTTTGGCACTTCCAGAAGCCTTCACAATTTTCACTCCTAACAGTGCAATTAATGAAACAACTGAACAGGACCTGGAATATTATAAAAGAGAATAGTGAAAGATTCTTGACAGGTCATGTGCCTTCAAGTCCTGTTAGTTTGATGAATCCACAGGAGATGAAATCAATATAAACCTGAAGGAATTGTCAGCGGGGCAAATCACTAAAAGCAGCTGATTAGGCCGGGCACGGTGGCTCACGCCTGTAATCCCAACACTTTGGAACGCCAAGGTGGGTGGACCATGAGGTCAGAAGTTCGAGACCAGCCTGGCCAACATGGTGAAACCCCATCTCTACTAAAGATACCC
>NW_012109019.1:487465-490594 GCF_000951045.1 Mandrillus leucophaeus | reverse complement strand
AAAAGAAAAAGAAAAAAAAAAGAAAACCCACTGAGAGGTTTAGGGAAGAGGTTTGAGTTACCGCCACTACACTCTGACCTGCTGAGATTGTTTAGTTTGAAGCCTGGATGCATTCATGAAAACAGGTGAAACATTAGGTGCTGTGGGAACTTTGTAAAGCTTGGTTTACATTTAAAGTTTATGTGAGCTCCAGAAATCTGGAAAATTCACTCTTTCTACAGTCCTAGAAAGCCATGTACACACATACCAGGCACATGGTGGTAGTTCTTCCACTGGTGTAGCCTTTGCTCTGTCACTCTTTGACTCCTGCATAGGAAGCTTCCATTCTTCCAGGGCTCTTTCTGTTACAGGAAAGTGTTTTGGGTCGGTGATAATCCTTTCAGCATTTCCCAAGGGCCCATGTGCCAATACTGTGCTGCACACTGGGGATGCCATGGTGACTGAAACAGTTGTGGACATTATGAAACCAACTTGTAGAGTAGACCACTTGGTGAAATCCTTAAGGATTACCCACCTACCAGCATTGTGTCCACAGCGATTTTTTAAACACATAAGAAATCACTGCTAAAAAATTACTACACATTATGGCCAAAGCAGGAAAGTAATTTTGCTATGAAAGGAAAATAACTTGTGTATTGAAAGGATTTATAATTAAAGCTTAAAATATGACCTAGATGCTCACATTATACAACCCCAGGCACCACAAAAGGGTACTTATGCTCAATGCTGAGAACTCCATCACTGTGATGAAAGCTAATTAAAGTGTCAGTGTTTTTCCATGTAGTTTCATAGCTATGAATTGACTGGAAAACTCTTAAGTTCGTTTGTATTTTCTTTTAATTGTCTTTACAATTTGGTTTGTGAATCTCTCTAACACTGTATTTATTACTGTTGCGGTTAAAATTAGAAGAGCTAAAGAAGGATCACTGCATTATACCTTATGCACTATTCTTCATCAGCTTTCTTGAAATATAATTTACATACAATAAAGAGGACCCATTTTAAATGTTCAGCTTGATAGGTCTTGACAATTGTATATATCCAAAATAACCACCACAAGAAGATTTAGAACATTCCTATCACTCCGGAAAGTTTCCTTCTCCCCTCTGCAATCAGTCCCTCCTACTCCCCAGCACAGGCTGTCACTGAAGTGCTTTCTTGTCACTGCAGATGACAATGGCCTGTTAAAGAAATTCATATAGATGGAATAACATAGTAAGTATTCTTTATATCTGGCTTTTCTTATTTAGCATAATGCTTTTGAGATTCATCCATGTCATTGTGTGTAGTTTGTTTCTTTATATTGCTAAATATTTATTCCATTGTATGAATATACCACAGAATTCTTATCCATTCACCCATTAATGAACATTTGGGTTGTTTCCATATTTTTACCATTATGAATGAAGCAGCAGTGAACATTCTTGTACCCATTTCTCATGTGCATATGTCTTTATTTCTCTAGAGTGAATACTTCAGTGGAATGACTGAGTCTCATGATAACTACATGTTTAACTTTGTAAGGAATTTTCTAACTGTTTTATAGAGTGGTGTTAGCATTTGACATAAACTTCAATCAGCAATGATTGAGAGTTTCAGTTGTTCCAAATCCTTGCAAATATTTGCCATTGCCAGTTTTTAGCTTTGTTTTTTAGCCATTCTGGTAGATGCACTGATATTTCATTGTGGTTTTAGTTTGCATTTCCCTGGTGACAAATGATATTGAACATCTTTTCATGTGTTTATTAGCATATTGTTTCTGAACATTCTGTTAAAGTTTTATGCTCATTTTTATTGCACTATCATTTCATTATTGAGTTTTATGTGATCTTTACATATTCAATATACAAGTTAATTGTCAAATATAATACATGTGTTGCAGATATTTTCCCCAGTGTATGACATGCTTTTTCATTTCCTTAACATAATGTGTTGAAGACAAATTTTTAATTTTTGTTAAAGTACAGTTTTGCAATGTGTGTTTGTGATTATTGCTTTTTTATGTTTTGTCAGAAAAATCTTTGGTTACCCTAAGGTGCTGAAGATTTTCTTCTGTGAGATTTACAGTTTTAACATTTACATTTCTATCTATGATTCATTTCAAGTTAATTTTTGTTTATAGTATGAGATAGAGGTTAAGATTCATTGTTTTCCTATATGAATATCCAGTTCTTACTCTAGTCATTTGTTTAAGAGACCCTTTTTGGTCATTGATTATTTTCACATCTTTGTCTACATTCATCTTGCCATATATATGTGTCTCAATTTCAGGACTCTATTATATTCCACTTATATATCTATATTCTTATGTTTTGAAACTTTTTTTTTTTTTTTTTTTTGGTTTTTTTTTGAGATGGAGTCTTCCTCTGTCGCCAGGCTGGAGTGCACTGGAGCAATCTTGGCTCACTGCAACCTCCTTCTCCCAGGTTCAAGCTATTCCCCTGCCTCAGCCTCCCGAGTAGCTGGAACTACAGGCATGCCCCACCACGCCCAGCTAATTTTTTGTATTTTAGTAGAGACAGGGTTTCATCATGTTGGCCAGGATGGTCTCGATCTCCTGACCTCGTGATCCACCGCCTTGGCCTCCCAAAGTGCTGGGATTACAGGTGTGAGCCACCATGCCCAGCCCGATTACTGTTGTTTTAACTCTTCATATCAGATAGTGTTAGTCCTGTAACTTTGTTCTTTTTTCTTTTTTTTTAATTATACTTTAAGTTCTAGGATACATGTGCACAATGTGCAGGTTCATTCCATATGTATACATGTGCCATGTTGGTGTGCTGCACCTATTAACTCGTCATTTACATTAGGTATATCTCCTAATGCTATCCCTACCATCCCCTACGCCACGACAGGCCCTGGTGTGTGATATTCCCCTTCCTGTGTCCAAGTATTCTCATTGTTCAGTTCCCACCTATGAGTGAGAACATGTGGTGTTTGGTTTTCTGTCTTTGCAATAGTTTGCTCAGAATGCTGGTTTCCAGCTTCATCCATGTCGCTACAAAGGGCATGAACTCATCCTTTTTTATGGCTTCATAGTATTCCATGGTGTATATGTGCCACATTTTCTTAATCCAGTCTATCATTGATGGACATTTGGGCTGGTTCCAAGTCTTTGCTATTGTGAAT
>NW_012109019.1:482761-483315 GCF_000951045.1 Mandrillus leucophaeus | reverse complement strand
GCTAGCTTTTGAATGTGTTTGCTCTTGCTTCTCTAGTTCTTTTAATTGTGGTGTTAGGGTGTCAATTTTAGATCTTTCCTGCTTTCTCTTGTGGGTATTTAAAAGTGCTATAAATTTCCCTCTACACACTGCTTTAAATGTGTCCCGGAGAGTCTGATATGTTGTGTCTTTGTTCTCACTGGTTTCAAATAACATCTTTATTTCTGCCTTCGTTTCGTTATGTACCCAGTAGTCATTCAGGAGCAGGTTGTTCAGTTTCCATGTAGTTGAGCAGTTTCGAGTGAGCTTGTTAGTCCTGAGTTCTAGTTTGATTGCACCGTGGTCTGAGGGACAATTTGTTGTAGTTTTTGTTCTTTTACATTTGCTGAGGAGTGCTTTACTTACAACTATGTGGTCAGTTTTGGAATAAGTGCAATGTGGTGCTGAGAAGAATGTATATTCTGTTGATTTGGGGTGGACAGTTCTGTAGATGTCTTTTAAGTCCACTTGTTGCAGAGCTGAATTCAATTCCTGGGTATCCTTGTTAACTTTCTGTCTGGTTGATCTGTCTAATG
>NW_012109019.1:477294-482601 GCF_000951045.1 Mandrillus leucophaeus | reverse complement strand
TGAAAATTCTTTTATTTAAGAACGTTGAATATTGGCCCCCACTCTCTTCTGGCTTGTAGAGTTTCTGCCAAGAGATATGCTATTAGTCTGATGGGCTTCCCTTTGTGGGTAACCCGACCTTTCTCTATGGCTACCCTTAACATTTTTTCCTTCATTTCAACTTTGGTGAATCTGACAGTTATGTGTCTTGGAGTTGCTGTTCTCGAGGAGTATCTTTGTGGTGTTCTCTGTATTTCCTGAATTTGAATGTTGGCCTGCCTCACTAGGTTGGGGAAGATCTGGATAATATACTGCAGAGTGTTTTCCAACTTATCCCAATTCTCCCCGTCACTTTCAGGTATACCAATCAGACGTAGATTTGGTCTTTTCACATAGTCCTGTATTTCTTGGAGGCTCTGTTTATTTCTTTTTACTCTTGTTTCTCTAAATTTCTCTTCCGGCTTCATTTCATTCATTTGATCTTCAATCACTGATACCCTTTCTTCCAGTTGATCGAATCGGCTACTGAAGCTTGTGCATTCATCACATAGTTCTCATGCCATGGTTTTGAGCTCCATCAGGTCATTTAAGGACTTCTCTACACTGGTTATTCTAGTTAGCCATTCGTCTAATCTTTTTTTCAAGGTTTTTAGCTTCTTTGCGATGGGTTAGAACTTCCTCTTTTAGCTCGGAGAAGTTTGATCATCTGAAGCTTTCTTCTCTCAACTTGTCAAAGTCATTCTCCATCCAGCTTTGTTCCATTGCTGGTGAGGAGCTGCGTTCCTTTGGAGGGGGAGAGGCGCCCTGATTTTTAGAATTTTCAGCTTTTCTGGTCTGTTTTTTCCCCATCTTTGTGGTTTTTATCTCCCTTTGGTCTTTGATGATGGTGACATACAGATGGGGTTTTGGTGTGGATGTCCTTTCTGTTTGTTAGTTTTCCTTCTAACAGTCAGGAACCTCAGCTGCAGGTCTGTTGGAGTTTTCTGGAGGTCCACTACAGACACTGTTTGCCTGGGTATCAGCAGCAGAGTCTGCAGAACAGCGAATATTGCAGAACAGCAAATGTTGCTGCCTGATCATTCCTCTGGAAGCTTCGTCTCAGAGGGATACCCGGCTGTGTGAGGTGTCAGTCTGCCCCTACTGGGTAGTGCCTCCCAGTTAGGCTACTCGGGGGTCAGGGATCCACTTGAGGAGGCAGTCTGTCCGTTCTCAGATCTCAAACTCTGTGCTGGGAGAACCACTACTCTCTTCAAAGCTGTCAGACAGGGACATTTATGTCTGCAGAGGTTTCTGCTGCCTTTTGTTTGGCTATGCCCTGCCCCCAGAAGTGGAGTCTACAGAGGCAGGTAGGCCTCCTTGAGCTGCGGTGGGCTCCACCCAGTTCAAGCTTCCAGCCATTTTGTTTACCTACTCAAGCCTTAGCAATGGCAGGCGCCCCTCCCCCAGCCTCACTGATGCCTTGTAGTTAGATCTCAGTCTGCTGTGCTAGCAATAAGTGAGGCTCCGTGGGCGTGGGACCCGCCGAGCCAGGCGCAGGATATAATCTGCTGGTGTGCCGTTTGCTAAGACCATTGGAAAAGTGCAGTATTAGGGTGGGAGTGACCCGATTTTCCAGGTGCTGTCTGTCACAGCTTCCCTTGGCTAGTAAATGGAATTCCCTGACCACTTGCACTTCCCAGGTGAGATGATGCCTTGCCCTGCTTCTGCTCATGCTCGGTGGTCTGCACCCACTGTCCTACACCCAGTGTCCAACAAGCCCCAGTGAAATGAACCCAGTACCTCAGTTGGAAATGCAGAAATCACCCGTCTTCTCTCTCTTATAGGCCATATGGGCTATACCACATGGCCTAGGTGTATAGTAGATCCTCTTTAATTTTTCACAACAATATTTTCTAGACTTACTTGACAGAATTTGTACATATTTTATTCATCCCTAAATATCCATTTCCAATTTTAATTGCTGGTACCATCATGTGCTGTATAACAACATAACAATCAGTAATGAACCATACATACGACAGTGGTCTCATAAGATTATTTATTTATTTATTTATTTTTGAGATGGAGTCTCGCCCTGTTGTCCAGGCTGGAGTACAGTGGTGTGATCTTGGCTCACTGCAACCTCTGCCTCCTAGGTTAAATCGATTCTCCTGCCTCCGCCTCCTGAGCAGCTGAGATTATAGGTGCCTGCCACCATATCTGGATATTTTTTGTATTTTTAGTAGAGACGGGGTTTCACAATACCATATTTTTACTGTACCTTTTCTATGTTTATCTATATTTAGATACACAAATATTTACCATTGTGTTACAACTGGGGACAGTATTTAGTACAGTAACATGCTGTACATTTTTGTGTCCTAGGAGCAGTGGACTATACCACATGGCCTAGGGATGTAGTAGACTGTACCATCTAAGTTTGTGTAAATACTGTCTATGATGTTTATACTATGACAAAATCATCTAACGACACTTTTCCCAGAGTGTATATCCATTGTTAAGTGAGGCATGACAGCAAACAGAAAGAAAATTGCTTTTTATGTTGACATTTTATCCTGAAACTTTGCAAAATTTGCTTATTAATGATAGTTTTATTTATGTAGGGTAAAACTTAGGATTTACTCTGTACATGACCACATCATCTGCAAATAAAAACAAATTATCTTCTTCATTTATAATCTATAGATTTTTTGTCTGCTTTTCTTGCCTGATTGCACTGGTTAGGACCTTCAGTAGAATGTTGAATAGAACTAGTAAAGGTTGTCATTCTTGCTTTGTTCCTGATTTTAAGGAAAAAGCAATTAAATTTTTACCATTAAGTATGATGTTAGTGACTCTCTTCCTCAATGTCTTTTTAAGATTGAGGAAATTTGCCTCTGTTTCTGTTTTACTGAGACTTTTTATCCTGAATGACTACTGAATTTTGTCAAAAATTGTCTGCATATATCAGTGTGATGGATCATTTTTCTCCTTTATTCTGTTATTGTGTTGAATTATATTAAATAACTTTCTAATGTAAAACCAAACTTGCATTTTTTTTTTTAAATATGGGGTCTCTGTCTGTCACCCAGGCTGAAATGCAGTGGGTCTATGGCTTACTGCAACCTCAACCTCTTGGGCTCAAGTGATTCTGTCACCTCAGCCTCCCAAGTTACTGGGACTATAGGCATGTGCCAACATGCCCGGCTAATTTTTTAACTTTTTGTAGCTACAGGGTCTTGCTGTGTTGACCAGGTTGGTCTCAAACTCCCACCTTGGCCTCCTGAAGTACTAGGATTACAGATGTGAGCCACCAAGTCACGGTGAACCTTGCGTTTCTGAAATATATTGCACTTGGTCATATTTTATTAGAGATTGCTGGATTTGATTTTCTAATATTTTGCTAAAGAAGTTTACATCTATACTAATGAGAGATATTGGTCTGTGGTGTTCTTTTCTTGAAATGTTTTTGTCAGGTTTTGGTATCAGAATAATACTGTCCTCGTAATTGTCCCCTCTTTTTTTTTTATGAGAGAGACTGTGTAGGATTGATGTATTAGTCCATTTTCAGGTTGCTGATTAAAACATACCAGAGGTTGGGCAATTTACAAAAGAAAGATGTTTAATTGGACTTACACTTCAACATGGCTGAGGAAGCCTCATGATCATGGTGGAAAGCAAGGAAGAGCAAATCACTTCTTACATGGATGGCAGCAGGCAAAGAGAGAGAGCTTGTGCAGGGGAACTCCTCATGAGACTTATTCACTATCACAAGAACAGCATGGGAAAGACTTGCCCCCATGATTCAGTTACCTCCCACTGGGTCCCTCCCACAACACATGGGAATTCAAGATGAGATTTGGGTAAGGACACAGTCAAACCATATCATTCTGCGCCTGACCCCTCCCACATCTCATGTCCTCTCATTTCAAAACCAATTATGCTTTCCCAACAGTCCCCCAAAGTCTTAGCTCATTTCAGTAGTAACCCAGAAGTCCACAGTCCACTCATCCAAGACAAGTCTCTTCCACCTATGGGCCTGTAAAATCAAAAGCAGTTCAGTTACTTCCTAGATACAGTGGGGGTACAGGCATTGGGTAAATACAGCCATTCCAAATGGGAGAAATTGGCCAAAACAAAGGGGCTACAGGCCCCATGCAAGTCCAAAATCCAGCAGGACAGTAAAATCTTAAAGCTCCAAAACGATCTCCTTTGACTCCATGTCTCACATCCAGGTAACGTTGATGCAAGAGGTAGGGACTTAGCATTGAGCATAAGTACACTTTTGTGGCACCTGAGGTTGTATAATATAAGCATCTAGGTCATGTTTTGAGCTTTAATTATAAATCTTTTCAATCCACAAGCTATTTTCTCTTCATAGCAAAATCTCCCTTGACTCTATGTCTCATACCCAGGTAACTCTGATGCAAGAGCAGCTGTGCTCCTGTGGCTTTGCAGGGTACAGCCTCCCTCCTGGCTGCTTTCAGAGGCTGGTGTTGAGTGTTTGCAGCTTTTCCAGGTGCACAGTGAAAGCTGTCAGTGGATCTGCCATTCTCAGATCTGGAGGACAGTGGCCCTCTTTTCGCAGCTCCATTAGACAGTGCTCCAGTAGAGACTCTGTGGGGGCTCCAACCCCACATTTCCCTTCCTCACTGTCCTAGCAGAGTTTCTTCATGAGACCCCTGTCCCCGCTGCAGACTTCTGCCTGGACATCCAGGCATTTCCATAGATCTTCTGAAATGTAGGTGGAGGCTTCCAAACCTCAATTTTTTACTGCTGTGTGCTCACAGCGTCAACACCATGTGGAAGCTGCCAAGGCTTGGGGCTTGCACACTCTGAAGCCACAGCCTGAGCTCTGCATTGGCCCTTTCAGTCACGGCTGGAGTGACTGAGACACAGGGCACCAAGTCCATAGGCTGCACACAGCCTGGGGACCCTGGGTCTGGCCCATGAAACCGCTTTTTCCTCCTAGGCCTCCCAGCCGGTGATGGGAGGAGCTGCCTCCCATCTGACATGCTCTGGAGACATTTTCACCATTGTCTTGGGAATTAACATTGAGCTCCTCGTTACTTATGCAAATTTCTGCAGCTGGCTTGAATTTCTCCTCAGAAAATGGGATTTTTTTTTTTCTATCACATTGTCAGGCTGTAAATTTTCCAAACTTTTACTCTGCTTCCCTTATAAAAATGAGTGCTAGGCTTGGTGTAGTGGCTCACACCTGTTATCCTAGCACTTTGTGAGGCCAAGGTGGGTGGATCACCTGAGGTCAGGAGTTCAAGACAAGCCTGACCAACGTGGCAAAACTCTGTGTCTACTAAAAATATAAAAAATTAGCCAGGCGTGGTGGTG
>NW_012109019.1:474041-476779 GCF_000951045.1 Mandrillus leucophaeus | reverse complement strand
TGGCTGAGGAAGCCTCATGATCATGGTGGAAGGCAAGGAAGAGCAAGTCACGTCTTACATGAACGGCAGCAGGCAAAGGGAGAGAGCTTGCTCAGGGAACTCCTCTTTTTTAAACCATCATATCTCGTGAGACTTATTCACTATCACGAGAACAGCACAGGAAAGACTTGCTCCCATGATTCAGTTACCTCCCACTGGGTGCCTCCCATAACACATGGGAATTCAAGATGAGTTTTGGGTGGGACACATAAGAGATTTGATATGGACAAACCGTATCAATTGATAATATTTATTCCTTAAATGTTTTATATACTTTCCCAATAAAACTGTCTGGGCTTGAGAAGATTTTCTGTTATGAATTCAATATCTTTAATAGATAGAGGGAGCTATTCAGATGTTCTGTTTCTTCCTATGTCAGTTTTGGTAATTTTGTTCCTTATTTGTTTATGTCATCTGAGTTTTTAAATTTACAGGCATAAAGTTGTTCACATTGTTTTCTTGTTATGATTTTAATTTCTATAGAACATTTAATGGTATCTCCTTTTTTATTCCTAATATTGGTAATTATGTCTCCCTTTTATTCCTAATTAGTTTAGCTAGAGGTTTATTAGTTTTATTGATCTTTTTAAAAAACGTTTGTTTTTATTGATTTTCTTCTATTGTTTGATTTCTATTTTACTGATTTTTACACTTTTAAGATTTTCTTCGTTTTTCCTGGTTTTTTTTTCTAGCCTTTTCTTAGTTCTGTTGTATGAAAGATTCTTAGATTAGATTTCTCAGCTTTTCTATTGAAGTTTTCATTTTGACAATCATGTGATAATTTCCAAGAACTCTTTCTGGCTTTCGATTGTTCCTTTTCTGTGAGTGTCTGCTCTTGCTGTATGAATACAAGATTTTCTTAGTTCTCCCTGAGGCTACTGTCCTTTTTTTAAAAAACCCTCTCTCCTGTTTTCAGAATTATCTCTGTTTCATCTGGATTCATTTTCTTCGTTTTTGCTGTGGGGTATACGTGCATAGCTGTGTGTCTGTCTGATTTTCTTTATTAAGACTTTTCTCAGGTGTCTGGTAACTCTTGGCTATCTGTTCATATTGAGAATTAACCGATAGCATGGCTGCCTCAGGCCTTCGTGATACGGATGAGGTTTTCCAAGAGGCAAAGCTTTGCTTTATGATAGAAGACAAAGGGGAGATGGGGAGGGTGCAGAATACACTGCCCATCCACCAGTGCCAGAATGTGGAAGGTGTTTTGAGCTCCCTTAGTCCTCCTACCTCCCAGCCCAAGAAAGTTCACTTAATTTGTTTAGTAAAGATCTCTTGTGTGTGTGCATGTGTGGCACATGCATGTATGCATCTGAGAGTTACTTAGCTGCAGCCATTTGCACATGGGATTATGGGGAGAGATGAGCTTCCATATCACTGTTCCTACCATTATGAGGGTATTGTCCAGGTATGAAGCCTTTCCAAGTCTTTGCTGTACCGGTTGGCTTTTTCCATAGCCAAAGCCTGCCTCCATCTGGGTTCTAGGCTGCAGTTTTCTACCCTCAGTTTTATCATGCTATACTCTTGCATTTATTTTCTGATATCCAGAAATTTATAGACTTTTCCTATGTGCTGATGGCCTTCTTCCCGTTTCCCTCATTATTATGGATGCCTTTGTGTTTCTTTGCTGCTCTTTTGATGATCTCTCCAAATGGATATGAGAGATACATGGAAGTCTTCAATCTCCCGTCAAAACCTATGTACAGCATTCTTTTTAACCTCTTTATATAGTTTATAATTTTCCTGATTCCTAATCCCATGCTGCCATTTACTGGTTTGTGACCCTGAGTAACTTGTTTAATTTCTCTGTGCCTGTTTTTTAAAATAGAGATAACAGTAGTATCTATGTCATAGGATTGTTGTAAGTACTAAATGAATTATTATATACAAAGCCCTTAGAATAACTTGCAGCATAAATAAGCCCTATATAAATGATTTCTTTATCCTGGTTAGGTTGTGGTCTAATTGTGTAATTGTGCATGCCTATACTGGCTGACTTTGTATTCTGCATTTGTGTGTTACAACAATGCTGTGGTGGGGGTGTCTGCTTAGTGTTCATGCTCTTGGTATGTTGTAAGAATTTTTCCACAAAAGGTGGAAGTTTCTGGAGGGAAGCATGAGTATATTCTAGATGTTCATGGAGACACCAGATTACTTTCTTTGCCCTCCAGCCAACTATGGATATGAGAATTCTCAATGGTTTTCATCTTTTTTTCCAAACTGATGGACAAATGGGAATGGATCCCTCAGCTGCAGAGCTATAAAATAAATTAAACACATTAAATTAAATTTGTACTTAGAATTCCTAATAATTATGAGCTGTAGACAAGGCTCACCTCACTCACAGGAGTGTGTACCTGAAGGAGGGCAGGGGCAGCTGGGATGGGCCACTGAGGAGTAGCTCCACTGTCAGGGCCAACCATGATGGTGGAAGTGTTAAAACTAACCCGCCAGCCTGGAGCTCAGTCCCTCCTGTCATGGCCAAGTCCTCACTAACTCCTACCATCTGAGGCACAAAAAGCACTTTCCCCCTTGAATGGTTGGAGGCCTGAGCAGAAGCTCCAGACAGGCACTGGCAGGAAGCACTTACTAGCTCTGGGCCAGTGGGAAGTACCTTCCTCAGGAGGGTCCCATTCAGAAACTGGCAGCTCCATCATTCCTCTTAGCCATGTCACCTCCTGGCCACATTCTCCTCACTG
>NW_012109019.1:461901-473581 GCF_000951045.1 Mandrillus leucophaeus | reverse complement strand
TAATTTCCAAGAACTCTTTCTGGCTTTCGATTGTTCCTTTTCTGTGAGTGTCTGCTCTTGCTGTATGAATACAAGATTTTCTTAGTTCTCCCTGAGGCTACTGTCCTTTTTTTTAAAAAACCCTCTCTCCTGTTTTCAGAATTATCTCTGTTTCATCTGGATTCATTTTCTTCGTTTTTGCTGTGGGGTATACGTGCATAGCTGTGTGTCTGTCTGATTTTCTTTATTAAGACTTTTCTCAGGTGTCTGGTAACTCTTGGCTATCTGTTCATATTGAGAATTAACCGATAGCATGGCTGCCTCAGGCCTTCGTGATACGGATGAGGTTTTCCAAGAGGCAAAGCTTTGCTTTATGATAGAAGACAAAGGGGAGATGGGGAGGGTGCAGAATACACTGCCCATCCACCAGTGCCAGAATGTGGAAGGTGTTTTGAGCTCCCTTAGTCCTCCTACCTCCCAGCCCAAGAAAGTTCACTTAATTTGTTTAGTAAAGATCTCTTGTGTGTGTGCATGTGTGGCACATGCATGTATGCATCTGAGAGTTACTTAGCTGCAGCCATTTGCACATGGGATTATGGGGAGAGATGAGCTTCCATATCACTGTTCCTACCATTATGAGGGTATTGTCCAGGTATGAAGCCTTTCCAAGTCTTTGCTGTACCGGTTGGCTTTTTCCATAGCCAAAGCCTGCCTCCATCTGGGTTCTAGGCTGCAGTTTTCTACCCTCAGTTTTATCATGCTATACTCTTGCATTTATTTTCTGATATCCAGAAATTTATAGACTTTTCCTATGTGCTGATGGCCTTCTTCCCGTTTCCCTCATTATTATGGATGCCTTTGTGTTTCTTTGCTGCTCTTTTGATGATCTCTCCAAATGGATATGAGAGATACATGGAAGTCTTCAATCTCCCGTCAAAACCTATGTACAGCATTCTTTTTAACCTCTTTATATAGTTTATAATTTTCCTGATTCCTAATCCCATGCTGCCATTTACTGGTTTGTGACCCTGAGTAACTTGTTTAATTTCTCTGTGCCTGTTTTTTAAAATAGAGATAACAGTAGTATCTATGTCATAGGATTGTTGTAAGTACTAAATGAATTATTATATACAAAGCCCTTAGAATAACTTGCAGCATAAATAAGCCCTATATAAATGATTTCTTTATCCTGGTTAGGTTGTGGTCTAATTGTGTAATTGTGCATGCCTATACTGGCTGACTTTGTATTCTGCATTTGTGTGTTACAACAATGCTGTGGTGGGGGTGTCTGCTTAGTGTTCATGCTCTTGGTATGTTGTAAGAATTTTTCCACAAAAGGTGGAAGTTTCTGGAGGGAAGCATGAGTATATTCTAGATGTTCATGGAGACACCAGATTACTTTCTTTGCCCTCCAGCCAACTATGGATATGAGAATTCTCAATGGTTTTCATCTTTTTTTCCAAACTGATGGACAAATGGGAATGGATCCCTCAGCTGCAGAGCTATAAAATAAATTAAACACATTAAATTAAATTTGTACTTAGAATTCCTAATAATTATGAGCTGTAGACAAGGCTCACCTCACTCACAGGAGTGTGTACCTGAAGGAGGGCAGGGGCAGCTGGGATGGGCCACTGAGGAGTAGCTCCACTGTCAGGGCCAACCATGATGGTGGAAGTGTTAAAACTAACCCGCCAGCCTGGAGCTCAGTCCCTCCTGTCATGGCCAAGTCCTCACTAACTCCTACCATCTGAGGCACAAAAAGCACTTTCCCCCTTGAATGGTTGGAGGCCTGAGCAGAAGCTCCAGACAGGCACTGGCAGGAAGCACTTACTAGCTCTGGGCCAGTGGGAAGTACCTTCCTCAGGAGGGTCCCATTCAGAAACTGGCAGCTCCATCATTCCTCTTAGCCATGTCACCTCCTGGCCACATTCTCCTCACTGCCCACTTGGAGCTTCCTCTCCACAAGCCATTCTTCTCCTGGCAGATATTTCCATGAGCCCTCTAAAACCTTGTTTCATTGCCAGCAAGCCCTCCCTCATCCTTAGCTTCTTCACAGAAGACTCTCTATCTGTAGAAACCTTGCCCTCTCTCTGATAATACCACCTTGTTTTACTCACTGAATTGGATGATGCTCAATTTGGTTATCCTCCATTTACTAGGGAAGTGCATCAGGTAGAAATGGGATCTGAGCACTGACTGGTCCTTTTCATTCAACAACACTGAATCCTGGAGTGAGTTGTGGCTACTGAAAGAAGAGAACAAAAGATAAAAACAACTTAGTGGCAGGAGGTGGGGTGGTGGTGGTTGGACAGAAAGCTAGTCAGGAAAAAAAAAAATGAGAAGTGCCACCCTATGAGAGTGATACATGTAGCTAGCGATTGCTTTTAGAGCCCACCTAATGGCATTAAACAGTGCTGCCTTTCTGTTCTCATATATTTATGTTCCACTTGGTTACACTTAATTCAAGGGGCTCAGAGACTTTGTTTCACTGTTGTAGAGACATTGATTTGGAAGGGCATATAAGAAATCGGTTGAATCATCATCCTCAGCAAACTAACACAGGAACAGAAAACCAAACACCGCATCTTCTCACTCATAAGTGGGAGCTGAACAATGAGAACACATGGACACAGGGAGAGGAACATCACACACCGGGGCCTGTCAGGGGGTAGCGGGAAAGGGGAGGGAGAGCATTAGGACAAATCCCTAATGTATGCAGAGCTTAAAACCTAGATAACAAGTTGATAGGTGCAGCAACCCACCATGGCACATATATACCTATGTAACAAACCTGCACATTCAGTACATGTATCCCAGAACTTAAAGTAAAAAAGAAAAAAAAAGAAAAGAAGTAGGTTTAAGCCTAATGAGAGATTGAAAGCTCTCTGCATTTCTTGTCTATGGCGTCCTGTAAGAGAATTCTTGTAGAAATATTTCCTATGTAGAAATATTTTCAGAATATTTTATTGTCACGGTAAGTAAAAGGAGGATGTGGGGAAATTTGGTGGAGCAAATCAAATTATTTCAGCTTAAATTTTAAAACTTTGCAGGGTAACATGGTCTTATTGCTAGAAACATCCTTCCAAGAAGGGAAAAACAGGTATCCTGGATTCTTTGTTAAACTTCTGCTTAGAACAGATTTTTATAAAGTGTGTCTGTCTTCAAGGAGATTCATCTGTGGGGTGCTAAAAGGATCTCGTTGCACAGTGGTCTCCATTGTAAGGGGTCTCTTGACTAGGACTCCAGGGTCAGCATTTATAACAAGTCTTCAGGGTTTTAATATTTTTGTTTTACAAATGGCAAAGATGATATATCGCACAGTGGGGATATGTTGTCATCTCCCCTTTTATAGGTTAACAAGCTAGGAACAAAATGAAAGTTCTGACTCCTCTTCCAATGTGTGGTTGTCTACTGTCTATGTTGCCTAGAGCTCAGTGTCAGTCAATGAAAGGGAGACAAAGAAATTTAAGTGATTATTCCAAGATCCCACACAAACTCCCATAGGAATAGGAACAGGTTAGGGGGTGGGTAATGGGAGGGCCCTTGCATCTTCATCTTGGTTGATCAGGACTACAAGCTCCTCAAGCCCCAGGTATACCACTGCAGAACTCTCCATATATGCACTGCGCCTTTCAAGTGGCCGCGCCTTAGAACACATTAGTTAATTTGATTTCCACCTGGTACTGATCTCCTCCTTGCAGTTGATTTTATTTTAGAAAGTAATTTGTAGTTTAGAGATGGCAAACAAAAAGCATGTAATGAATTAGGAACCTATAGGAAACATACATTTATTCTAAAGTGAAGGAGGTTTGGCTCTGTGTTCCCACTCAAGTCTCATCTTGAATTGTAATTCTCATATATTGAGGGAGGGACCCGTGATCCCCACGTGTCCAGGGAGGGAGGTGATTGGATCATGGGGGCAGTTTCCCCCATGTTGTTCTCATGATAGTGAGTGAGTTCTCATGAGATCTGGTGGTTTTATAAGTGTTTGATAGTTCCTCTCTCACTCCCTGCTCACTCCTGCTGCCTTCTAAAAAAGGTGCTTGCTTCTTCTTCACCTTCTGCCACAATTGTAAGTTTCCTGAGGCCTCCCCAGCCACACAGAACTGTGAGTCAATTAAACCTCTTTCCTTTCTAAATTACCCAGTCTCAGGGAAGTTCTTCATAGTAGTGTGAAAATGGACTAATACAAGCATGTTTCTGCAATAAGTTATTAACTGTCAGGGTTAACTTTGATATGTGTATTTAGCAATCTGCTAAGAGGCATTTTGTGTGCTAAGTTACTAATCACAGTGTCAAGTTCAATTCCAAAGGAGTCTTTTTATCCACTTTTCTCTCTGACTTTATTTCAAAGCGTAATCAAATCTTTATTCTTCATTAGATTTAGCATTAGCTAATTTGGTTTTTGGCAACTTTTATTCTAGTTTCTATTATATACCATTCATAAATTGAAATGATGATTGTGCCAAAACATGTCAAGTTATAGAATGGTAATGCACTGTTGGGTGCATTGTTATGGTACATTATAGATGGCTCTGGAGCAAGATTTACAAGTAAAAAATACAAGAAAATTGTAAGTATGAAAAAACCGTACTTACTGTGTTTCACTCATAAGAACACAGCTATCTACTTTCCCCATGACCACTACCACCTCAGGTACACGAAATTAAAGTGATCCTACTCTTTGCTTCATGTCACAGACACCTTTGTAATTATATTAATTCCTGCATCTGTGGCCCTCCCTTTTGTAGGCACCAGTGGCATATTTGATACATATCCTTCCCTTCCACCTTTCACTCATTTAAATTGTGTGTTTGTGTGTGTTGTAATTTATGAGCATGGCTTTGGACTCTGAATCTCTAATTCTTTTTCACTCAGTGTTTATGATATCTGTCTATGTGGCTATATATGAATTTGGTTCATTGCTTCTGACTGCTATACAGATATCCGTTTTCTGAATACACCAAAGTTTTCTTATCCGTTTTCCTACCGGTAAACAATTCTTTGCTTCTAAAACCAGAGCTACATAAGGATGCACAGGCTTCTATTTGCTTCTTTGTGGATGTGTGCAAGAGCTTACCTCAGAGCACATGTGAAGAAAATGCCCAGGTTTTTAGCAGATTTTTAGCATCTTTAAGGCAAAACACAGTGCCATCAGTATAACATAGAACCTCTGGAGCTTTAAAATATATACATTTTGTATAAAAGATGACACTCAAAAATGCAGTTGAGAGTATCATTAATTATAAACTGCAGTGTCTGCAGATTCTATTTTTGTAGCATCCTTTTCCTTTCTTCCTAATGACTGTGCAGGTGTTGGTGATTGCCTTACCTGTTCACCTGCTGAGCCCAGGTTCCCAGGGAGGGAACCAGCCCAAGTTATCTGGGGAGTAGGCAAATGTAGCACGTCAATTTCTATTTAAAGAAATTATCATCATGTAGTAGGTACTTAAATTTTTTTTTAATGTTATTCTTTTTGCTTTTCTTCATCCCTATGCATCATAAATTAGAGTTAACGCAAGTCTTTGTTCCTGTTGCATATTGAACTTACTGTAGAATAGCAGTGCGGGAGTATGTTACTCTAACAAGTAAATACTGCGTCATGTACCACAGGATATTATAATTTGTTTTTATATATCTTTATATATTCATCTTTGCACCTGAGGACCTAAGGTCAGCATCTGTTGGAAAAAAAAAAAAACGGTTTGGAACCAGTGTTTGTTTGACTGATGGTGTTTGGAAAAATTTTAAGTGTAGTTCATTCAGAAACCCTGAGGAAAAGACCACACATGCAGCCCAGCCCAGTGAAGTTTTGAGAAGGGTTCTCAGGGTGGTGAAAGGAGAAATAATCAACCAGTCAGAACAGTTAAATTAGCTGGCCCCAGAAAGGATCCGTGAGATGGAAGATGGCCCTGTTATCTGCTGACTAGTTGATTTCCAGTACCTAGCCTGGCTTACCCCATTTGCCCCCATTCCTCAAGGACTTAAGGGCCTGACTCACCCCGTGTCTCTGCAGAACCTCTCTAATACACGTACCTGTCACTCCTTCCACATCCATGGCTGCTGACATCCTTGACCTCTCCTCCACTGACCTGCTTTCCTTCTGATCTCAGCCTCCCACCTCCACAGTCATACCCTTGACTCGTGGCCTGCCTCACTTTAGATTCCTAATCAGTGACCTCAAATAGCCCTCAGTGCTGTTTGGCATGCATGTGTATTTCTGTATGCCCTCTCTCCTGCCCTCCCACATGACTGTTTCATGCCTTCTCCTCCCTCAGTCCTTCAGTGCCTCCTTCCCTCCCTTGCTCTTGGCTCATGACCTTGCTTTCTACCTCACTGAGAAAATGGGCGCACTACATGAAAACTCCCGCCGACTATAACACCTGCATGCATTTGTGCCCGTGTATTTGACCTTTTTTTCCTGTCACTGCAGATGGCCTACATCTGTGCCCCATGAGGGACACCTCCACACTCAGGGGCTGGATCCCGTTCTCTCACATCTCTCCAGCACAGGCTCCAGAAGACTCCCTCACTCTCGCTTGCATTGTCTTTTTCCCTTTCTATAGGATTATCCTCATCGGTGCATAAACATGCTATTATTTCTTCCACCCTGGCCTCACATTTCCCTCTAATTACTGCCTCATTTGTCTTTAAACAAAACTTGGGTAAATTGTTCATGCTTACTGTCTTCAATTCCTCTTCTTTCATATTATCTTGAATCATTAGTCCACCAAGACACCA
Source organism: Mandrillus leucophaeus (assembly GCF_000951045.1). NCBI lineage: Eukaryota > Metazoa > Chordata > Mammalia > Primates > Cercopithecidae > Mandrillus > Mandrillus leucophaeus. The sequence goes on along the minus strand of NW_012109019.1, from coordinate 466,858 downwards.
CTTCTCAAGGTCTCTGGTGATCAGCACCTTGCTAATGCCATGGTCCTTTCTCAGACCTCACCTTACCTGACACCTCTTTCCTGGAAACACTGTTTTCACTTGATTTTCAGTTCCCTACATCACTTTTGGCCACTCTTCTTTAGTGTCTCCTCCCCCTTCCCTCCCTCCATATCTCCTCCCCTCCCTTTCTCTCTGCCTCTCTCCCTTTTTTTGTGTGTATGTTTTGTTGTGTGTGCTTCTTGCCCACTCTCCCTCTCTGATGGCCAGACTGTCTTGGGCTTCGTTCTTGGGCCACCCTTCTGCTTTTGTCTGGTCTCAACACAGCAGCCAGAGTGGTTTTGTTAATAACATTACTCCTCTGTCCAGAAACCTCCAGCAGGTTCCAATCTGATTTAAAATAAAAGCCAGTGTCCTCACTATGACTTTTGAAACCCTATAGAATCAGGCCCATGATTATCTCTCTGCCGTTATCATCAACTCCTCTCACATTCTTGCAACTCATTCCAGACACAGAGGCCTTCCTCTGTGTTCCTTGAACAGCCAGGCTACTGCCCCAGGGCCTTTACATTTACCTTTCCCTTGACCCAACATGCTTTTTCCCCAGAAGAAAGCCTGCCCAGCTTCCTTCCTTCAGGTCTTTATTGAGAGTCACCTTCCCCTGGCTATCCTGTTTACATTTTAGTCCTCCTACCAAAACTTCCTCTTCTTTGTTTCATAAGTGATACCACTCTCTGACATGCTATGTATGTTACTTATGAATAGTTTAACTATATGTCTTCTCCAAAAAGGTAAACTCCAGCTGTGCTTAAGTTTAGTTCCAATTTACAGCACCTAGAGAATGTCTGGTATGTGGTAGTTGCCTACTGAGCATTTGATGAATGAATGCATATTGGATACCTTAAGAAGGATACAATATGTAATACCGGCCTAAGGACAGACTTATAGACCAATGCAATAGAACTGAGAGGCCAGAAATAAACTCTCACATATAGTGTTCAACAAGGGTGTCAAGATAATTGAATGAGGAAAGAATAATCTTTTCAGCACTTGGTGCTGGGACAACTGGATAGCCATATGCAAACGAATGAAATTGGATCCCTACCCCACACTATATGCAAAAAATAACTCAAAATAGATCAAAGACCTAAGTATAAGAGCCAAGACTAGAAAACTCCTAAGAAGAAACATGGATGTAAATCTTTGTGAATTTGAATTAAACAGTGGTTCTTAGATGTGACACCAAAAGCACAAGCAATAAAAGAGAAAGAAGATAGGCCGGGCGCAGTGGCTCATGCCTGTAATCCCAGCACTTTGGGAGGCTGAGGCGGGTGGATCCACAAGGTCAGGAGATCGAGACCATCCTGGCTAACATGGTGAAACCCCGTCTTCACTAAAAATACAAAAAATTAGCCGGGCGAGGTGGCAGGCGCCTGTAGTCCCAGCTACTCAGGAGGCTGAGGCAGGAGAATGGCGTGAACTCCAGAGGCAGAGCTTGCAGTGAGCCGAGATCGCGCCACTGCACTCCAGCCTGGGTGACAGAGCGAGACTCCATCGGAAAAAAAAAAAAAAAGAAAAAGAAGATAAACTGGGCTCCATCAAAATTGAAAACTTTTGCGCCTCAAAGGACGCCACAGAAAGGTTACAGATATTTGCAAGTCACATATCTGAGAAGGAACTTGTATCTACAATATATAAACAACTATTACAACTCACAATTAACCCAATTAAAAAATGGGCAAAGGATCGAAATAGACATTTCTACAAAGAAGATTTTTTAAGTGGCCAGCAAGCACAGGGAAAGATACTTACATCATTAGCCATCAGGGAACTACAAATCAAAACCACTATAAGATAATATTTTATACTCATTAGCATAGATATGAACAAAAAGACAAATAATAACAACAAGATTTGGTGAGGATTTAGAGAAATTGAAACCCTTGTACACTGCTGGTGGGAATGTGAAATGGTACAGCCACTGTGGAAAATGGTTTAGCAGTTCCACTAAATATTAACCATAGAGTTAGTTACTATGCGATCCAGCAATTCCACTCCTAGGTATATACCCAAGTGAAATAAAAACATATGTCTACACAAAAATTTGCACATTAATATTCAGAGCAGCATTATTCATGATAGTCTTAAATGGCAACAATCCAAATTCCATCAGCTGATGAATGGGTAAATGAAATGTGGTTTATTTATACAATGGAATATTAGGCAATAAAAAGAAATGAACTAGTAATCCACAGCATGGATGAAACTTGAAAACACTATGCTAAATGAAAGAAACCCATCACAAAGGACCACATATTGTATGATTCCATTTATGTGGAATTTCCAGAATAACTGCTTTAATACAGAAAGTAGACGGGTGGTTGCCTAGGGGATTTCAGGGATTGGAAAATGACCGTTAAGGGGCATGGGCTTTTTGGAGGGTGCAAGGAAAAGGTCCTGAAATGTATTGTGACAGTTGCACAAACTCTGAATATACTAAAAGGTATTGAATTACACACTTTCATTGGGAAAATTCTATGGTATGTGAATCAATAAAGCTGTTGTTGGTTTTTTTTAAAACAAGAATACATTTGCAAGCCTAGAGAGTGTTCTAATTCTTTTATAATTGATCTACATTGGTATCCAAGAAGAGTAAATAAATAAATAAATAAATAAATAAGAAAAAAGTTAGAATTGCTCTATGGCCTATTTTATTAGTAACTAATCTTTAGCCTTTGAGGGTAGATTTGACTTTAGAGTAGCCAAAAATAATTCTAATATTATTTTTTTCTTTTTGGAGACGGAGTCTTGCTCTGTCTCCCAGGCTGGAGTGCAGTGACACAGTCTCCGCTCATTGCAAGCTCTGCCTCCTGAGTTCACACCATTCTCCTGCCTCAGCCACCTGAGTAGCTGGGACTACAGGTGCCCGCCACCACACCTGGCCAATTTTTTTTTTGTATTTTTAGTAGAGATGGGGTTTCACAGTATTAGCCAGAATGTTCTCGATCTCCTGACCTGGTGATCCGCCCGCCTCAGCCTCCCAAAGTGCTGGGATTGCAGGCGTGAGCCACCATGCCTGGCCCAAAAATAATTTAATACCAAATCTTGGGAGTTTATCGGTAGCCAAACTGCCTCATACAGTTGGGAGTAGAAAATCAACAACAGAAAGCCATTTTCACTTACTCACTGTGACTAGATATCTAAGAGTTCCAAAAATCTTTTGTGACTTTGCAATTCTATTTCGCTAGAGTAAGCATAGAGCCTCTCAAACTCAATGCTAAGTGAACCACAGTTATTTGAATGTATAATTTCTTGGGTGTTTTCTTTAAACTTCATTTACATTACTTTATAGTCTTACATAAGTATATTTGGACTCCTCAGCTAAATTGTACCTTGTGTGCAAAAAAATTATTTTGTATTTCTTTTGCAAACCCTACTTCCCACCCCCTAACCCCCACCCTTCATCCCTAACCACCACTACCTAGACAAAGCTATAAAAAAGTTATTTAAAATCCTCATTTTAAAATTGATTACTGTCACAGATCAGGTTTCCCAGCAAGCAAACTCTGAGATGGAGACTAGTGTGCAGGACTTTCATTAGAGAAAGCTCTTGAGAATCAACGCTTGAAAGGAATGGGAAAGGAAGCCGATTGAATAGAGGGAGAAGTTGGGTAACAAAGCCTCAGCTGATTTCATAGGGAGCTCTGAAGCTGGAATGGCCAGGTTATTGTTTTCCATCCTGATAGACTAGTCAGTGGGTACAGTAGCCTCAGGAGAAAGAAGCGAGTGTGGTCAAGGTGGCTCTCATCAGCTCAGGTGTGTCTTCTAGTAGCCCTTGCAGCAGCTGGGAGAATCATTCCATCAGTTCTGATGGGACATCTTGGCAGCACATCCCAGCATTCTCTGAAGTTCCCTTATACTCTGACTGTTGCCTCTCGCAAGGTCCAACTCCTTAAGCAACTGTTCCTGCAAGGATGTGCTTAGGGACTGTGACTCAAAGTAATCTCAACATTATAAACTTCAGATTTGTGCTGTGATATACTTTGAAAATAGGGAGTTTCTTCTAATCAGATTGGCGTTAACCTTATGACTATATAAAATATCAGTGCTATATTATAAAGCCTAAGCAATAGAAAACAATGCCTGGACTTCACAGATACCTAATCCATTTATAGAAGTTCATCTGTGAATGGATTAGAAGCTTAAGGAACTTATGACCAAAATGCAGTTTTTCAGGACTCTGCCAAAGTTTGAAGGAAGTGCTTTTTGAACTGTAATCCATTATATTACAAAAAGATGACATGAATGTTCTCATCAGTATTTTCCAGAGTGCAGGGTACCTTTCTTATGACTTTAGTTCATGTGGACTTGAATATTATATTCAGGAATCTAACTTCATGTTTATAACTTGATTTATAAAAGTATGTTGCAAATGACAAAGTTATTGACATATGATTTCCTTATCATAACCAGGGAATTATCTGAGACATGTAATTCTGGCATAGGTGAAAAGCTAGATATGTAATTTTTCTTTTTTTTTTTTTTCCTTCTTTTTTTGAGTTGGAATTTCACTCTTGTCATCCAGGCTGGAGTGCAGTGGGGCAATCTCAGCTCACTGCAACCTCCTGGGTTCAAGCGATTCTCTTGCCTCAGCCTCCTGAGTAGCTGGGGTTACAGGTGTCCGCCACCACACCTGGCTAATTTTTGTATTTTTAGTAGAGATGCTGTCTCACTATGTTTCCCAGGCTGATCTGGAACTCCTGACCTCAGGTGTTCTGCCCACCTCGCCCTCCCGAAGTGCTGGAATTATAGGCATGAGCCACCGTGCCTGGCTGATATATAATTTTTCACAGCCTTCGGGGCTCTGATTTTTCATGCTGTAAATTGTGTTTGTATTTTTCTAGTTTATTCCAGAAAAAAAATTCAAATATTTTTCTACTTTATTCTAAAAACAATGGCA